>NC_133655.1:181522640-182122640 GCF_009905375.1 Apium graveolens
AATTACTAGTAGAATTAAGTTGATACTCATACAACTACCTCATACCCACCTCCCTACTTGGGTATGAAAAACCCTTACCTTGGAGGTTTAAGGAATTGGTATCAAATTCAATTTTTCTAAACCAAACACTAAGTATGGGGTTGGAATGACTGAAACCCATACCTGATTACAGAATTTGGCGAACCAGACGACCCCTATAGATAAGCACAAGCCAACATAATGACACAAAGTAGCCGACAAAATGACACATAATTGTTTCCTAAAATTGTGTCCAAACAGCCCAAACATAAGTTATTAATAAGGACCACCAAATGGTACAAAAATGCAATCAATTTCATTAATAAACGTTACAAATAAATTTTAAAGTTCAGCTAGGTTGGTATAATATCTCACCAAAAAAATTATCAATTAAAATCCTATAAATATTTAATTCATTACACATCAAAACTGATTACTTATTATTTTTAAAAAAAATAGAAGGCATATATTCATATTCAAAAAGGGTTAATTATCAAGTAGGTCGCTTACTCGGTTGATGTGGATCGCACCACAAAGAAACAAAAATAAGAAAGAAAAGGGATAAGAGAAGAAAATGATATTTCAAAAGAACACGATCAATCCAGAAACGTGAACTTTGAATCTCAAATTGCTTAGATCAATCCAGAAACTAAGTAATTCGAATCTAATCTTCAAAACAATCCAGTAATTGAAGTTTAGAGAAAGAAAAACTACTCATAGTTTATCTCAAAACACAAGTTTTATATCATACATTGTCTCCCTTAAAAGATTACATGAGAGGGGTATTTATAGGCTTAGATAATAACTGTAATAACTCGAATTTTTGAGACCCTATAAACATTTAATGAATAGTAACCCTGACAGACAGGAAAAACTTTGGAGCCCACACTATATAGTACATAAGAAAATGAGTTTCGGAATCGATATTACAACTATACGTACCACATGAGTGTATGTAAACGCTATTAGTTTTCGAAGAAAACGAACTTTGAAAAACGACCGTAATTACGACTTATCAAGGACTACGGGAATCACAATATAATTACGAGATTAAAATCCTACGGATTTATATTCAATTAGGATAAATAAAAATATAAGGAATAAATACGAAAAGAATTACATTGCGAACCATTTACGAATAAGTATTGCGGAGAACGTTTAAGTAACCGAGCGAACGCGTAAACGATTAATTAAACGTAACGCACTAACTAAACCATGGTAAGGAAGTAACCATGGTTACTTCATCAAATAGTGAGCTAACCCTAGGATGACCAAGCTAGCTAGAAAATAGTGTGCTAAGGAGCTAACCTTGTAGTTTATCTTGTAACCTAGCAAGCTACAAAGATATGTCCAGGGATTTGGAGACAAGGAATAAACCTAAGCTATCCTAGGAAGAATAAAGATCAACTTGCAAAGATATCAAGTCACCTTCCAAGAAGCAACCTAGAAATCATCCAAGAGAAGCAACCAAGTGCTATAAATACCCCCCCACACCCATTTGTTCCCATTCGGCAATTTGAAGAAAAAAAGAGGAAATTACAATTCAAAACTCCAAGCTCTAGTTCTTGTAAAATCCCACAATTATTTCCCAAGCCTCCTAGAAACTAAACTAAGGTAAGAAAAATCTTTCATCTCTTTTTATCAAGGTTTGATGGGTGGAATAAATTCAAGAAACTCACTAGTGAATAGTGTGAATAGTAACCTCTCTTTGGTTTCTTGATTTTAATGGTAGTTTTAGGTTTCAAAAATCATACCAAGCACTTCCAAGCCTCCACCATCTTCAAGAACACATCTCAAGCTTTCAAGAAAGGTAAAAATCTTTGGCCTAACTTTATTTAAGGTTCATGTTTAAGATCCATTTAGTGGGTGTTAGTAAACCTAGCTTACTAAGTGTTGTTGATGAAATATTGATGATTAAGTTAAGTAGATTTAAGGTTGGTTGTTGTTGCCTCAAGAACATGTCTTGAGAGGAGTTTGTGTGTTGATGATGATATGATGATTGTTGGTGGTTGTGTTGATAGTTAAGGCGTAAACAAAACCCCGATCGTAAACGTAACTTCGTTAAAACCAACAAACCGTAACTTTAAGTTTCTGCAGAAAGTCTCGAAATTTTAAACTGTAGATTCTTGATAAATAACATTTGTTTAAGATAGACAATGTTATAAGGATCGTTTAGGCGCCTGAATCGCTTAATTCCGATTTACGGATCAAAAGTTATGATCGTTTTAGTAAAAGTGTTTTACGCGACAAAAACTGCAACGAATCACGAACTTTGAAAATATAAAGAATAGACTCAAATGTATTCATAAATCATGAAATTTTTATAGAGAGTAAAATATGGAGTTTCCTAACTGTCATAAAAATTTCAAGTGAAAAAATTGATTTCTCAATTTTATAAAAATGTCAGAGCCGAGACCGCGCGAGTAGAAACCGTAAGAATCCTTAAGCGGAGCCGACGTCGATACCGAGAATGAACTAAGATACTTAGGAAAATGAAGTGACCATAAAGTGTTTATGACTTAAAAGAAATGTTAAGGGTAGTATGAATTGAGAGGGTGTATAATGAGTAGCACATGAGTGCGAGTTACCATAAGTTAGGACGGAACCTAACGAAATGAAATTTGTTTATGGTTATAGATTTCCGAGCGGAACCTAGAGCATCCTCCACCTCGAGATACCCAGGCAAGTTTACAAACCCAACTCCATTTTTACTGTTGTATTGTGAAAGGATTGTTTTACTATCATCGCTTAAATACCATGTTTGCCATGATACGTAGTTTTTGAATTTTCGCATAATATAGTGATGTTATACGCTAAGTATATATCATGAAATGTTATTTCGCTTTAAGCGTAATGTATTATATAAGACCGAGGGTCGGTCGAGATTTAAGATAAAACCCGGGAATCGTTCCAGAGATATTATAGGGTGGATATAAGTCCATAATAGTACATTTTAAAGGGACTCATCGTCCACTTACGAAACATTAAAACACCTCGAACTTTTAAAACGATTTCCCAACGAGCATATTCCCTCAACTATATTTTATTGATTCAGATATTAAATATTATATACGTATTCCTTTATTATAGGAGTAGTATACTTCAACGTTTATTTATTTCAAACCCGATTAATCATGATAGATTATTAATTATGTAAACACAAACTAGTTGAGGAATACTATTTAAATAAATCTTTTAGAGAATAACTCATTCGAGGTATGATTAATATCAATTATCATTTAAATTATTTATAGACTACTATTTAAGTAATGATTATTTATTAAGGATTGTTATTGGTTGAAAGATCATAGATCCTGATATACCTTCTGATTTAGAAGTATTATTCGAATAATTTCAGATCGTCGGTGAATATTATTCCGACTTATTATTATATTAAATATAGTTTCAAGAAGAAACTTTTCCCCTTATTAATTATCTGTTGACAACGGTCAACTCACATCCCTAGTACTTCCTCTGAAATTCTCGGAAGTACGTATATACATATATGTACACTTATATTTAAAAAGATAAACTATCTCTATCAACAAGCAAAATGCTTGGGGAACTTCGATGTGGTTCAAGTTCCCGAGATTGATAGAATTCTGTTGAAGGACAATGGAGGGGTAGACTCTGGTACTACGTGTGCTGGATGGGCTACCAAAGGTACCGCAGGCGAAGGTACATTGTGTACTCAGGAACTTGTGAAGTATGTGCATACCCGAAAATGGGACACGTAGCCCGAATGCGGCCAGGGTGATACCCGAGAGATGACGGTATTCGTCCTTTTACTAGTAAAGAAGGTTACTTCCGTAGGACGACTAATCATCGTATGCGGTGGCTCCTGTGAGATGTCCAAACTCTTCCAATTGGAATTGATATGCAATACCATAACCCAAGCCTAGGTGCTGGGATTACTATTAAGGTATTCACAGGTTATAAAACCCCCTTAAAAGAATTGTTTTCATGAGAAGGTGTGGGACACCAAGAAATCTACTTTTAAATAAAACATATATATAATATATGATGTTATTATACAGTCATTTTCATATAGTACATTATTATGCTGAGCATCTTAGGTCACACTTGTTTTCTTAAATTGACACAACACAACAGTGAATCAAGATGCCTGTCATGAGAACCACAGCCAGGAAACGGGTAGGAAATGGCCAGCTGTTCCGTAGATTGTTTGGTGCAGTACCTCAGGTAATCGGAATAAGCTGGATTAGTTTTCAGTTGTTTATAGTTCGGCTTATTTATAAGCATGGTTTATGTAAGATAAGAAATAAGAAACATATATTCGGCCGGCGGATTAACCTTACTTAAAGGTCACCCCCGGTAAGACTAATTATATTTGGGTTGTAATAAAATTTCTCTAGTAATGATGGTTTGTTTCCAAGACAATAACATGTAGTATGTGTGTTAAGTGTGGGGTCGTGAAGCGTGAGTATTTACATATCATAGTGTGAGTTGTGTAAGTTTAGATAGCATGGCTTCCGAGACTCCTAACCCCGGGTTTTGGGGTGCCACAGAAATGGTATCAGAGCCTTAGGTTATCAAATCTTGGAAACGATAGGATATAAAATATGTAGACCTAAGAATAATAAAATAATCAATTAGAGCTCAAGTTGAGTTCGTCGTCGGGCTATATGGGTAGTCTTGACTGTTTTACCCTCAAGGGAATTCCAACTCTAAGTTAGTAACACCTTGCCTATTGTGTCAGGTACCAGTGGAGCCTAAGAGGGAAGTTGACCATGTTGATGATGTCATGATTCCTAAGCATAACCCTATTCCCGAGCCAGAGAGCCCACCCATTGATGATTCAGACGATGACCCTACTGAGGATGTCCTAGAGGAGGGGACTGAGCTTCCTGTCCCCGTAGTTAATGGCGTAGTATGGAGAGATGTAGAGATGTACCCACACCAGGCTATTCGCTCTCCTACACCACCCCCAGGGATCTAGAGCCCTATGTCCTATACTGATGACAATGATGAGGAGGTGATAAGCGCACAGTTCCATGAGGTCCATGACATATCCTCTAGCGACCCAGATTCACCTCTACCACCACCGGAGACCATTCATGTAGTCGTACACGACTGGGTAGTGAGTCAGCTTAACGCTGAGATCACAGCGGCGTCTGCCCGCATTGCTGAGTTACGCCAGGTACTGACAGCTGAGAGAGCCGCCCGACTAGGATACCCCGGATATTTCAGAGCTGCTTCCCCAGCCATAGCCCGTAGAGAGATCGATAGGATCGAGCTCCGTACCAGGGTTCAGATGAGGATGACATCAGTGGGAGGATACATCCCGGTAGTCGATGCAGAGATGATGATTACAGGAGCGATGAGGAGGGTGCGTGACCTCATTCGCTGTGATAGTGACTGAGAGATTAGTGACTAGATGTAGACCTTGAAGAAGGCTGAGTGACTTGTCACCAATTTTGATAAGATTGCTAGTAGTAGATAACGTTCCTAGCCTTTCAGGGTACACGGCTTATGTATTTTCATTTCAGTATTTAGAACTAGCAGTGATAGATTGTAATCAGGCATGTATGAACTCGGCTAGTTGTTTCATCCCTAAGATATAATTGGGAGATCTTATGAATATATATCGAAGCAGTTATTAAAGAATTGATGTCTATATTAATGCACTTTATAAAACCTGTTAAGTAATAAATGACATGCTTATATATGAATAAAATAACATAACTGTTATAATCATGTGACCAATTTTCCTTATCAGAATAATGCCACCCCGTAGAAGAGGAACCAGGGCACAACCCGCAAAGTCTGTTAACCAACAACGAGGTGGCCCAGTAGTAAATTAGGAAAGTGAAGAAGACATAGACTATAATGAATATGATGAGGAAGAATATGTAGAAGAAGAGGCTGAGGATACCCAACAGGGAGGGAACCCCATAAATGAATTTATGGAACTGCTGAGAGCAAATATGAACCAACAGCCCATTCCACCACAGCCCCATGCTGCCCAACAGACTGCAGCTACTGCCTTTAGAGCCTTCAAATCCCTCAAACCCCCAGAGTTTCTAGGATCTGCTGACCCCGTTGAAGCACGGGTCTGGCTCAAAGAGATAGAAAAGTCCTTCGAGATACTAGGAGTTGAGGAACGACATAAGACCATTTTTGCTTCTTACATATTGAAAGGAGAAGCTAACTATTGGTCCAAACGAAACCTAGAAACTGATGCTGTGATTCCATGGGATAGATTTACCCGACTGTTCTTAGACAAGTACTTCCCTAGGTTTACGGAAACCCAGATGGAGATTAGGTTTCTGGAGTTGAAACAGGATAAGATGACCGTGGCAGAATATGAGGCCAAATTTACTGAGTTGTCTAGATTTGTGCCTGAGTTTGTAAATACCGAAGAAAAGAAAGCGCGAAGGTTCCAGCTTGGTCTGAAACAATGGATACAGAACCGAGTAGCAGTGTTAGAGCTGACAGACTATGCCACCTTAGTACATAAAGCCTCGATTGTTAAAGCTGATAGTGAGCAGACTGTGAAAGAAAAGGAGAATAGGAAGAGGAAGATAGGAAGCCAAGGAATAGGAACCGGAAATAGGAGCCTTCCAAGTAGGTTCGTCAGGGGAGCGGTGTCCCAACCTGCAAGAGGCCCCAGATTCAGAAAGGCCCCAAGTGAGAGTGTTGGCCAGTGCGGCGGACAATCTAGGGCAACATTTCATAGCCAACCACGTGCCCCAATACCAGAATGTCAAACCTGTAAGAAGAGGCATCTTGGAGTGTGTAACCAGACAAGAGCCCCTCTGAGATGTTACCTGTGTGACCAAATCAGGCACCTTGCCAACAGTTGCACCCGGCCCAAATTAACGTGTTTCCAATGTGGGAAGGTAGGACACATGAAGAGGGATTGCGCAACGTTGAAGCCCCCAGCCTCAGGAATGAATAGAGCTGCATCCAACCGACCTCCAGCCGCTAGGACCTTCAACATGACTGTTCAGGATGCTGTCTGAAACACTGACGTGATAGTAGGTACCCTTTTGTTAAATTCCGAACATGCAAATGTCCTATTTTATTCTAGAGCAACCAAGTCTTTTATATCTCAAGATTTTGCTAGCAAGTTAAAACTTAATGCCATACCCTTACGTGAGGTATTACGAGTGGAAATAGCAAACAAGAAAATAATCCCTGTAAATCAAATATACCCTAAGTGCAAGCTGAAATTAGAAGAGAAGATCTTCGAGGTCGACTTAATACCATTCGCGTTAATTGATGTGATCTTAGGAATGGATTGGTTATCCAGTAACGGAGCGCAAATAGATTGTGAACAGAAGAAAGTTAAAACAAGAGTGCAGAATGATAAAGAAGTAGAGTTTAAAGGTCAATGACAGAACCGGAAATTTTTGACCATGCTTCAAGCAAAAAGATTGTTAAGGAAAGGTAACGAGGCCTATTTGGCTTATGTAATTGATACCCAGAAGGAGGTCCCCAATATACAGAACATACCCATAGTAAACGAATTCGAGGATGTATTTCCAGAAAACTTACCAGGATTACCACCTGACAGAGAAATAGAGTTCGCTATAGAGTTAGCACCAGGGACAACATCAGTATCCAAGGCCCCATATAGGTTAGCCCCAGTTGAGATGAAAGAACTAGCTTCTCAACTGCAAGAATTATTAGATAACGGAATGATAAGGCCCAGTGTGTCACCATGGGGAGCACCAGTATTATTCGTAAAGAAAAAGAACGGCAGCATGAGATTATGTATAGACTATCGAGAGCTGAATAAGCTGACTATAAAGAATAGGTACCCTCTTCCCAGAATTGACGACCTATTCGACCAACTCAAAGGAGCTGTACATTTTTCCAAAATAGATTTAAGGACAGGATACCACCAGTTGAAAATCAAACCGGAAGATATACCAAAGACTGCTTTTTGCACTAGGTGTGGACACTATGAGTTCTTAGTCATGTCGTTTGGATTAACCAATGCACCCGCAGCCTTTATGGATTTGATGAACAGAGTGTTCAAAAAGTACCCGGACATATATGTGATAGTTTTTATAGATGATATTCTGATCTACTCAAAGACAGAGCAAGAACATGCAGAACATTTGAGGATAGTCTTTGAAATCTTGAGGAATGAGAAATTGTATGCCAAATTTTTGAAGTGCGGATTTTGGTTGAGAGAAGTCCAGTTTTTAGGACATGTGGTGAGTAGCAAAGGAGTTTTAGTTGACCCTGCCAAGATAGAGGCGGTATCCAATTGGGAAAGACCAGCAACCCCAACAGAGGTTAGGAGTTTCGTGGGTTTAGCAGGATATTACCGAAGATTCGTGCAAGACTTCGCTAAGATAGCCGGTCCACTGACTAGACTTACCCGGAAGGCAGAAAAGTTTGTATGGACGGAAAAGTGTGAGGAGAGTTTTCAAGAACTGAAAAAGAGGCTGGTGTCAGCACCAGTGCTCGCTCTTCCCGATGGAAAGGGAGAGTTTGTGATATACAGCGACACATCACTTAAAGGATTAGGATGTGTACTAATGCAGCACAGCAAGGTTATAGTGTATGCCTCTCGACAATTGAAGGAATATGAGAGCCGATACCCTACGCATGACCTAGAATTAGCAGCCATAGTATTTGCCCTAAAAATTTGGAGACACTACCTATACGGTGAGAAATGTGAGATCTATACTGACCATAAAAGCCTCAAATATATTTTTACTCAGAAGGAACTGAACATGAGACAGAGGAGATGGTTAGAGTTGATAAAAGACTACGACTGTGAAATTTTGTATCACCCGGGTAAAGCCAATGTGGTGGCTAACGCCCTTAGTAGGAAGGAAAGACTCAAGATGATAATGACATCGAAGGAATTAGTTAAGGAATTTGAGAAGATGGAAATTGATGTAAGAATGACCGGTAAGGGAACGGAAGGATTATTTGAGATTAAGCTAGTACCAGAACTGACTGCAAAGATACGAGTATGTCAGGAAAAGAAGATGAGTGAGGAAAAAGGGACATTGACCGGTGAAGAAGTGAGATGCGAGAAGGATGAGGAAGGGATCATGAGGTATGCGTCCCGGATTTGGATTCCGAATGTGCAAGAATTAAAGGACGAGCTGTTGCATGAAGGGCACAGCTCTAGATATTCAATCCACCTAGGAAGTACGAAAATGTACCGTGACCTTAAGGAATATTATTGGTGGCCTAACATGAAGAGAGAAGTAGCGGAGTGGGTTAGCAAGTGCTTGACATGCCAAAGAGTGAAGGCGGAACACCAGCGACCTAGTAGACTGTTACGACCCCTAGAAATTCCGGAATGGAAATGGGAACACATAGCCATGGATTTTGTGACAGGCTTACCTAGGACAAAGACTAATCACGATGCTATATGGGTTATCATTGATAGACTGACCAAGTCCGCACACTTCCTACCAATCAACGAAAGGTACACCGTAGACAAGTTGGTAGATATTTACTTGAAGGAAATTATAATAAGACACGACGTTCCTGTAGCCATAGTGTCAGATAGAGACCCGAGGTTTAATTCCCGATTTTGGAGAAGCTTCCAGGAATGTGTAGGCACCAGACTAAACATGAGTACCACTTACCCCCCCAGACTGATGGACAAAGCGAAAGGACTATACAGACCCTAGAAGATATGCTGCGAGTATGTGCCAACGACTTCAAAGGAAATTGGGATGATCACTTACCCCTGATAGAATTTTCTTACAACAATAGCTATCACGCTAGCATAGGAATGCCCCCGTATGAAGTTCTTTACGGGAGAAGATGTCGCTCTCCCCTGTGTTGGGATGAAGTTGGAGAACACAAGCTATTAGGACCAGAGTTAGTCCAGCAGACCAGAGAAATGGTAAAACTCATCAGGAAGAGACTGGTAGCAGCCCAGGACAGACAAAAGAAGTACGCCGATCAGACCAGGAAGGATAGGGAATATGAAGTAGGAGATTCTGTGTTATTGAAGGTATCTCCGTGGAAAGGAGTGATGAGATTTGGAAAGAAAGGGAAGCTGAGTCCCAGATTCATAGGACCCTTTGAAATTTTGAGGATAGGACCTCTAGCTTACGAGCTCACCTTGCCTCCTAATTTGCAACAAGTACACAACGTGTTTCACATATCCATGTTGAGAAAGTACCATGCCGATGCCCGACATGTAATAGAGTACGAGCAGGTAGATTTACAACCAGACCTGACCTACATCGAGCAGCCAATAAGGATAATGGACCAGAAAGAACAAGTGCTGAGGAACAAAACGGTGAAGCTAGTTAGGATCTTGTGGAGAAATCAAAATGTTGAGGAATCAACTTGGGAACTTGAAGACACCATGAGGAATAGATATCCCCACTTATTTTCTAGTTGATTCCGGGACAGAATCCTTGTTAGATGGGAAGACTGTAATAACTCGAATTTTTGAGACCCTGTAAAATGTTTAATGAATAGTAACCCTGACAGACGGGAAAAACTTTTGAGCCCACACTATATAGTGCATAAAAAATGAGTTTCGGAATAGATATTACAACTATACGTACCAAATGAGTGTATGTAAACGCTATTAGTTTTCGAAGATAACGAACTTTGAAAAACGACCGTAATTACGACTTATCAAGGACTACGGGAATCACAATATAATTATGAGATTAAAATCCTACAGATTTATATTCAATTAGGATAAATAAAAATATAAGGAATAAATACGAAAAGAATTACATTGCGAACCATTTACGAATAAGTATTGCGGAGAACATTTAAGTAACCGAGCGAACGCGTAAACGATTAATTAAACGTAACGCACTAACTAAACCATGCTAAGGAAGTAACCATGGTTACTTCATCAAATAGTGAGCTAACCCTAGGATGACCAAGCTAGCTAGCAAATAGTGTTCTAAGGAGCTAACCTTGTAGTTTAGCTTGTAAGCTAGCAAGCTACAAAGATATGTCCATGGATTTGGAGACAAGGAATAAACCTAAGCTATCCTAGGAAGAATAAAGATCAACTTGCAAAGATATCAAGTCACCTTCCAAGAAGCAACCTAGAAATCATCCAAGAGAAGCAACCAAGTGCTATAAATACCCCCCCACCCCCATTTGTTCCCATTCGGCAATTTAAAGAAAAAAAGAGGAAATTGCAATTCAAAACTCCAAGCTCTAGTTCTTGTAAAATTCCACAATTATTTCCCAAGCCTCCTAGAAACTAAACTAAGGTAAGAAAAATCTTTCATCTCTTTTTATCAAGGTTTGATGGGTGGAATAAATTCAAGAAACTCACTAGTGAATAGTGTGAATAGTAAACCTCTTTGATTTCTTGATTTTAATGGTGGTTTTAGGTTCCAAAAATCATACCAAGCACTTCCAAGCCTCCACCATCTTCAAGAACAAATCTCAAGCTTTCAAGAAAGGAAAAAATCTTTGGCCTAACTTTATTTAAGGTTCATGTTTAAGATCCATTTAGTGGGTGTTAGTAAACCTAGCTTACTAAGTGTTGTTGATGAAATCTTGATGATTAAGTTAAGTAGATTTAAGGTTGGTTGTTGTTGCCTCAAGAACATGATGTTCTTGAGAGGAGTTTTTGTGTTGATGATGATATGATGATTGTTGGTGGTTGTGTTGATAGTTAAGGCGTAAACGAAACCCCGATCATAAACGTAACTTCGTTAAAACCAACAAACCGTAACTTTAAGTTTCTGCAGAAAGTCTCGAAGTTGTAAACTGTAGATTCTTGAGAAATAACCTTTGTTTAAGATATAAAATGTTATAAGGATCGTTTAGGCACTTGAATCGCTTAATTCCGATTTACGGATCAAAAGTTATGATCGTTTTAGTAAAAGTGTTTTACGCGACAAAAACTGCTACGAATCACGAACTTTGAAAATATAAAGGATAGACTTAAAAGTATTCATAAATCATGAAATTTTTACAGAGAGTAACATATGGAGTTTCCTAACTTTCATAAAAATTTCAAGTTAAAAAAATAATTTCTCAATTTTATAAAAATGTCAGAGCCGAGACCGCGCGAGTAGAAATCGTAAGAATCCTTAAGCGGAGCCGACGCCGATATTGAGAATGAACTAAGATACTTAGGAAAATGAAGTGACCATAAAGTGTTTATGACATAAAAGAAATGTTAAGGGTAGTATGAATTGAGAGGGTGTATAATGAGTAGCACATGAGTGCGAGTTACCATAAGTTAGGACGGAACCTAACGAAATGAAATATGTTTATGGTTATAGATTTCCGAGCGGAACCTAGAGCATCCTCCACCTCGAGATACCCAGGAAAGTTTACAAACCCAACTCCATTTTTACTGTTGTGTTGTGAAAGGATTGTTTTACTATCATCGCTTAAATACCATGTTTGCGATGATACATAGTTTTTAAATTTTCGCATAATATAGCGATGTTGTACGCTAAGTATATATCGTGAAATGTTATTTCGCTTTAAGCGTAATGTATTATATAAGACCGAGGGTCGGTCGGGATTTAAGATAAAACCCGGGAATTGTTCCGGAGATATTATAGGGTGGATATAAGTCCATAATAGTACATTTTAAAGGGACTCATCGTCCACTTACGAAACATTAAAACACCTCGAACTTTTAAAACGATTTCCCAACGAGCATATTCCCTCAACTATATTTTATTGATTCGGATATTAAATATTATATACGTATTCCTTTATTATAGGAGTACTATACTTTAACGTTTATTTATTTCAAACTCGATTAATCATGATAGATTATTAATTATGTAAACACAAACTAGTTGAGGAATACTATTTAAATAAATCTTTTAAAGAATAACTCATTCGAGGTATGATTAATATCAATTATCATTTAAATTATTTATAGACTACTATTTAAGTAATGATTATTTATTAAGGATTGTTATTGGTTGAAAGATCATAGATCCTGATATATCTTCTGATTTAGAAGTATTATTCGAATAATTTCAGATCGTCGGTGAATATTATTCCGACTTATTGTTATATTAAATATAGTTTCAAGAAGAAACTTTTCCCCTTATTAATTATATGTTGACAACGGTCAACTCACATCCCTAGTACTTCCTCCGAAATTCTCGGAAGTACGTATATACATATATGTACACTTATATTTAAAAAGATAAACTATCTCTATCAACAAGCAAAATGCTTGGGGAACTTCGATGTGGTTCAAGTTCCCGAGATTGATAGAATTCTGTTGAAGGACAATGGAGGGGTAGACTCTGGTACTACGTGTGTTGGATGGGCTACCAAAGGTACCGCAGGCGAAGGTACTTTGTGTACTCAGGAACTTGTGAAGTATGTGCATACCCGAAAATGGGACACGTAGCCCGAATGCGGCCAGGGTGATACCCGAGAGATGACGATATTCGTCCTTTTACTAGTAAAGAAGGTTACTTTCATAGGACGACTGATCATCGTATGCGGTGGCTCCTGTGAGATGTCCAAACTCTTCCAATTGGAATTGATATGCAATACCGTAACCCAAGCCTAGGTGCTGGGATTACTATTAAGGTATTCGCAGGTTATAAAACCCCCTTAAAAGAATTGTTTTCATAAGAAGGTGTGGGTCACCAAGAAATCTACTTTTTAATAAAACATATATATAATATATGATGTTATTATACAGTCATTTTCATATTGTACATTATTATGCTGAGCATCTTAGCTCACACTTATTTTCTTAAATTGACACAACACAACAGTGAATCAAGATGCTTGCCATGAGAACCACAGCCAGGAAACGGGTAGGAAATGGCCAGCTGTTCCGTAGATTGTTTGGTGCAGTACCTCAGGTAGTCGGAATAAGCTGGATTAGTTTTCAGTTGTTTATAGTTCGGCTTATTTATAAGCATGGTTTATGTAAGATAAGAAATAAGAAACGTATATTCGGCCGGCGGATTAACCTTACTTAAAGGTCACCCCCGGTAAGACTAATTATATTTGGGTTGTAATAAAATTTCTCTAGTAATGATGGTTCGTTTCCAAGACAATAACCTGTAGTGTGTGTGTGTTAAGTGTGGGGTCGTGAAGCGTGAGTATTTACATATCATAGTGTGAGTTGTGTAAGTTTAGATAGCGTGGCTTCCGAGACTCCTGACCCCGGGTTTTGGGGCGCCACAATAACCCAAACCGAAAAGGATTCCAAGAGAAATTCAACATCAGCTTGAATAAGCCAATATCTGAATCCTTCCATAAAACAAATTTAAAAACCAAACCCGAATAGAAAAAAGACAAAAACCAAATAGGAAAATAAAATCCTAAGTGCTTAAAACAAGAAAAACCCTTTCAAGTGAAAGGTAAAAACTTGTAAGCAAAATTCTAATTAATAATTACATAATAATCAGCTACTTGTCCAACTTCATGCATTGCTCCTTTATTCCTTGTTGTCCAAGTAAGCTGCATAACCCATGTTTGCGTCCTCTCCAATTGAACATCACCACGAGCACACATAACCAAATCCAAATTAACATATTCATTCCTTGATCCTCATCATTCTCCTCTCCTTTGAAGAAAACTCGTCCTCGAGTTCTAAAATATTTAAGAATAAGCACACAATGAGATGATTTCTCGTAGAACTTGAAAGCCTTAAATTTCAATTCCATCAGCAATATCTTTGGATATAAACTCGAAAGAATAAGATAGTTTGATGATATAGGTGCATTCAACAAGTTCTCTACCCCAAGAAAATTATTGTGTTCCACTAGGATAATGTTGTTTTCCTCGTACTCAACCTCTTTAGTTTCGAACTTCTCATTTAGTATCTCTTGTCCTTCACGCACAAATTTAGGAGATGCATCTATCTGATTTATTTCAACAACCAAAACTTTCTCAACAAGTGACTTTCTTTCTTCATGCTTCTCTATCATAGCTTCTTTTGTAATAGGTTCATCATTTTTATAGAAACTTGATGTAGTCGCCACACGTAACACCTGGTAATCAACAAAAAGATCCGCAACATTCTCCAGACTGACAAAATCTTCTTCTTTAGTTTCTTCTGAAAGAGTAAACTTGTGAAGAGAAGACTTCAATTTCTCATCTTGTTGAAAAGATTCAAATTCCAAAGCAAGATTACATACATCATTAAACAAGATATATGGACTTGATTTAACCTTTCGATAAATAGGCAAGTTCAGTCCACGAATAAGTCTTCCAATTTCCATTGTTTTTGTCTCCTCCAAGTCACAAATAAGGCGCAATCTATAAAATTCAGAAGTATACTCAGAAACACTCATAGTACCTTGAGAGAGGGATGTCATCTTCATTATACATTCGAATTTATAATACAAAGGAATATATTTTGCATGAAGTTTCTTCTTCAGAGATGTCCAAGTGATAATCTTTTCTTTTCCAGATCTAACTCTTTTTATGTTTAGATTATCAAACGACAAGCCTGCTTTCTTTGTAAGTTTAAGCGCTGCAATCTTGAATATTCTCATCTCAGTCCAACCTGTATAAGCAGAAATCTTGTCGACTTGTGTAACCCATTCAACAAAATCATCTATGCTACCCAAACCTGTAAAATACCCAAGCTCTATACCAGGATCATAGACTTCATCACTATCTTTCACCTTAACTAAAATTTTATAAAATTCATCAAACCTCGATTTCGTTGAA
The DNA here is from genome assembly GCF_009905375.1 of Apium graveolens. Taxonomy (NCBI): domain Eukaryota; kingdom Viridiplantae; phylum Streptophyta; class Magnoliopsida; order Apiales; family Apiaceae; genus Apium; species Apium graveolens. The sequence goes on from NC_133655.1 coordinate 181,538,271, forward strand.
TTAGCAAGCTTTTGAGTACGTTTATCAATCTCATCCAATTTTCCAAGTAATTTTCTGAGCAATTCATCCGTAGCCATAAGATAAATTTGTTAAAAAAAACTTGATGAACAGAACCGTGAACAGTGCCGATGAACAGTGCTCGTGAACAGTACGCGCGTGAACAGTGCCGATGAACAGTACTCGTGAACAGTACTCGTGAACAGTACCGATGAACATTACTCGTGAATAGTAATTATTATTTATTTTATTTTTTTTTGAAACCTAGATCTCCCAATAATTAAGAAATTGGAGAAAAAACCTTGGCTCTTGATACCAAATTGATGTGGATCGCACCACAAAGAAACAAAAATAAGAAAGAAAAGGGATAAGAGAAGAAAATGATATTTCAAAAGAATACGATCAATCCAGAAACGTGAACTTTGAATCTCAAATTGCTTGGATCAATCTAGAAACTAAGTAATTCAAATCTAATCTTCAAAAAAATCCAGTAATTGAAGTTTAGAGAAAGAAAAACTACTCATAGTTTATCTCAAAACACAAGTTTTATATCATCCATTGTCTCCCTTAAAAGATTACATGATAGGGGTATTTATTGAAGGGGTTTTAGCACATAAACGCAGCGAAAACATAAAATTAAATCATAAAAAAATGAAACCCTCCGCAAGATCCATGCGAAAAATAATATTTAATTCGTAGTTCAGTATGTTTACCTTAAAAAGCTTTACGTTAATGGAAAGATGGAGGTCTTTAATGGCGATCCAAAAATGAAGAACGGAGATCCTTAGCAGCTGCTCCTCAAGTGTGAAGCACTCCACCGGTATCCACCAAGAAAACGATGTAATGAAGGAGGAGGAGATGAAGAGAATTAGGGTGTTGTAAATCTTTTTGGTTGAGACAAAAATAGGGTCTATAATAGTATATTTATAGGCAAAATTTTCAGCTGAAAATTTTCCCATAAAATATTATTATTATTAACCCTTTATTATTCTCACTAATAATTAAAACACCTTTTAATTATTAATTCTTTTTCTAAACTCTTTAGAAATAATTCTCTCACTTGATTTAATTTCCAAAAATTAAATTCTTAATTAATAATATTAAGAACCTTTTCTTAATTAATTTATAATCAATTAAATCTCATTTAATCAATTATTAAATTTGCCAATTAATTATTTATTTCATAAATAAATAATTATCAGCCATTATTAATTAATTTCTCCACCATTAAATCATTCTCTTTTATGGTGTGACCCTGTAGGTTCAATATTAAGCCGGTAGTAGAAATAAATAATAATAAAACTATTTTATCATTATTTATATAAATTCTCTAATTCATTAAATATGATTAATTAATTAATCATATTTATTCTACATCGTGAGGGATACTTCTCAGCATATCGTGACTATCCGGATAATACAAATTCACTGCTTAGAATACCAAGAACCTATTCAGTGAGTAGTTACCGTACAATTAATTCCTTCTACCTTGCAATGTCACGATTAAATACAAGGCATGGAACTTGTGTCAAGCCTATCTTATTTAATCACTTGCTTTCCCATTCACTATGCTTAGTTCTATTTAATGTAAATTAGAAACTCCTTTCTAATTTCATTCACTCTGGCCAGAGATTCCTGAACTAGCATAAGTGGATCAGCATTGAACATTCTCTTTCTTCACTGGAAGGGGTAGATCCTTTATTGATCATACACTATCTTCGTGTACAAATTCCTATACCCAGTAGAGCCTTTATAATTGTCCCTTGAGACTAAGAACTAAACCAAAGCATAGTTCAGTGTACACAAGATGACTATGATGACATCAAGTCTAAGGATACTTGTACAGCTATCACTATGTGAACAACTGCTGACACGTGAGTGAACTCCATCAGTTGTTCAGCTGTGTGAGTTATGTTCAGTGAACTTATTCTATAATAAGCACCTACATACTAGCTATAGTGTCACCACACAAATGTCTATGAGAACAGACATCCTTCATAATGAAGCAAGCATAGTATGTACCGATCTTTGCGGATTATTAATTACCAGTTAGTAATCCTACGACCAGGAACTTTTTAAGTTTACAGTTATCATCTTTTAGGTCTCATTATTATGATCTCATCACAATCCATAAAAAACTTTACTCTAAACTGTGGTATATCTTATTTAAACATTTAAATAGATAGAGCCCGCAATAAAAACAAAACAAGTCTTTTATTAATATCAATGAAATCAAAACAGATTACACAAAAGTTATTCCTAAATCCTCATACATGATTGGACTTAGAACATATCTCTTTCATTTATAGGCTTTGATAATAACCCAAACCGAAAAGGATTCCAAGAGAAATTCAACATCAGCTTGAATAAGCCAATATCTGAATCCTTCCATGAAACAAATTTAAAAACCAAACCCGAATAGAAAAAAGAGAAAAACCAAATACAAATAGGAAAATAAAATCCTAAGTGCTTAAAACAAGAAAAACCCTTTCAAGTGAAAGGTAAAAACTTGTAAGCAAAATTCTAATTAATAATTATATAATAATCAGCTACTTGTCCAACTTCATGCATTGCTCCTTTATTCCTTGTTGTCCAAGTAAACTGCATAACCCATGTTTGCATCCTCTCCAATTGAAAATCACCAAGAGCACACATAACCAAATCTAAATTAACATATTCATTCCTTGATCCTCATCATCGGTCCAAATATATTAAGTGAGTTACTGATTACAAAATTGACTCAAAGGAGTTACTCATTTGAAATTTTGTATCAAAAATATCACTCAATCGGTAGTCATAATTCCTAAAAGTACTATATATTGAGTTTCACATATTTTTTATGAATGATATTACATCCAAATGAAAGATTCTGTGTTCTAATATTTTAAATAATATTTTTAGATTTTTAAAAATTTATCTACTATTTATTTTTATTTAAATCAAATAAAACAATCAAAAAATTAAAAATAAATAGTTGATAAAATTTTAAAAATCTAACAATATAATCTAAAATAGTAGAACTCAGAACCTTTTATTTGGATGTATTATCATTTATAAAAAATATGTAAAACACAAAAAATAATACTTGTAAGAATTTTGACTAACGATATAGTGATATTTATGATATAAATTTTTAAATGAGTGACTCAAATTAGTCAGTTTTGTAATCAGTGACTCACTTGATACAGTTGGATGCAGTAAGTGACGTATTTGATAACTAACCCTATTTTATTTAAAAATCAATTTCTATGGATAAAATCTATACTTAAAATGATTTCATTTAAAAGTAATAAATATGACAATTGTCTCGTCCAAGGTAATTCGAAATTAAATAAATTACTAAAATCAAGGCTAAGCAAAAGAAGTATTCAATGCATATTAAAGACACATTTACAACTCATTTATCAAATCAAATCAGTTACACATTAAAATGTATATTGTGCACTAATCTAACTAATTATTTAAGCAAATTAGCAATACTTGTGCAATTTCAATCACAAATCGCAAATATTACTTGAACACATTATTTATTAATCAATAATCCATTAAAATTGAAATTAGGGTTTATGTAATCAAACCCGTATTCATGGAGTTCATACACATAAACAGACAAATTTAAAATTTTATTATCATGACTGATGTAGTCAGCTAAGGAAAGTCCTAGTAATTCCTTAATTCATTGGAGTTGATACGGGGATATCATTTGCTAAATGCAATTATATTTTCGGGGTATAAAACACAATGAAAATAATAAATAAAACCGTAAAAACATAATAAAATTGAAACCCACCGCAGAATCCATGCGAAAAATAATATTTAATTCATGGATGAGATGTTCACCTTAAAGAGTTTTACGATTATGGTTGTCAAAAGGAAATCCTAGCTTTAACCGAACCCCACATATCCCGCCTTAACGATCTACGTCGTAGAGGTATCCACACGAAAGCCGGTACGGAGGAAGCGTGTACTAGCACTAAGAACGGACCTATATTCCCCCCTCTCTCTCACCTTTAGCTGCTAGGGTTTTATGTTGCATTCCGTATTAAGATTTAAGTAACAATGATATTTTTTCTTGTAAACAATAACAAAGTATTCTTTGGAGCGATTCCAAATAATAGAGTGATTCTGAATGTAGAAGCAATGCTGGTTTAACGTGAGGTTATTCCGGAAGTTTTGCATCATTTGTTATCAGATTACATGTTCTTTTCAGGGTGGTGGCCCTAAATGTCATTTTGGGATGAAAAATGGTCTAAAATTTCACTTTTGAAAAAAATGGCCCAGAATGTTATCTCAAGACACTACATCGTGTAGCGTTTAGGAAAGAAGTGGCGTTATGTTCTCTTTTTTTGAAATGTACAAAACGTGACACTAAGTAGAGTTTTGGCACCAAACTCTACATTATGTAGCGTTTTGGCCCCAAGACACTACTTAATCTAGCATTTTATACATATTTTTTGTATTATAAAAAATATTTTTAAACCCAAATAAAAAATTATTAAACCCTAAAATAATAATAAAAAATATTTTAAATTGTTTCCAAACCCCAAAAATAGATTGGTAAACCGTAAAATGTTAAAAATTATTAAATTAAATACACCATTATACTAAAAAAAATTATTTAATTTAAATTTTAAATTTTTGGGCCCTAAAGTTTAGGCTCTAGGGTTTAGGGCCTAAACTAAAACCCTAAATTAGTGTAACATTTTTTAATTTCTTTTTTTAATATTTCTAAAACCCAAATGGGGATTGGTGAATCCTAAAATGTTAAAAATTGTTAAAATATGGTTTACTCTTAAATTTATAAATATTAAATAAAAAAGAAAAATCGAAAATGTAACATTAAGTGATGTTTCTGGGCCCCTAAACAATACATCAAAACAAGTTCATAATAATCAAAAAGTAGGGCTGTAAATGAACCGAGTTGTTCGTTAAGCTCGTTTGGTTCATTCGAGTTCGAGCTCGATAAGCTCGTCCGATAAGCTTATCAAACTCGAATTCGAACAACATTTTTTATCCCATAATCTTAACGAACTAAACTTTTAAGGTGTTCGTCTCGAGTTCGGTTCGTGTTCGGGTCAAGTTTGGTTTGTTCGTTAAGCTCGAGTTCGGTTCGAAAAAAATAATATATTTATAATATTATATGTATAAATAATATATGTATTATTAATAATATATATTAATTATATTTTATAGTTATTTTAAATAAATATTTTATTAGTGAAAAACTATATAATTAATAGTTTGATTCAATTTTTTTACCTAAAATAATATTTATAATTATTTTTTTAAAAAAATACAAATGATGTTCGCGAACAGTTCGTGTTCGTTCGTGTTCAGTATGTTCACGAATAGTTCGTGTTTGATTCGAATATTACCGAACTCGAGTTCAGACAAGAAATTTTGTCCGATAAGGTTATCGAACAGTGTTCGGTTTGTTAAGATTTTTTTCTGAGTTCGTTAAAAGTTCGTCCGAGTTCGGTTCTTTACAGCTCTACCAAAAAGTCAAAAATCATGAAAAACATTACATAAAGTATCATTAGGAAACTAGTAAATTAAAAAAACATGTAGTGTTTTGGATCATTTTCCAAACGCTACACGATGTAACGTGGTGAAATGATATTTTAGACAATAATTTCCGATATTTTGGACCATTTTGGACCTAGAGGCCAGCAAGATAGGAGAAATATTTATCGCCGTATCACTGGTCATGCTACTGGTTCTCGGCATCTTGATGAACTAACCAAGAGACTGAAGGTTGATGTACCAAACTGATATGGATAGAAAATACATCCTAAAGACACATTAAATGTCGTATTAATTACACTTGGGCTTCTTGTCTAAATGTCCAATACATGTCTGTCTGGTCCGGACTCATAGTAGACTCAAGACGGCCCATGCAGACAAGGACCACTAGCTGAGGTCATCAAGGTCCACGAACACAAGTTGTTCACGGACTAGGCCCAATACGGCTGGAAGAGCAGAGACGTGTGTTCTAAACCGACTCAAAGTCCTACACAGAAGGTCCTGGAACTCCCTCCTCAATAGGAATCCTAATCACCATCTAAGTTGGAGACTTGTCCACCAAGTCTCCCAATAGAAGTATAACCCTAGACTCACTTCTATATAAAGGACTCTACCCCTCAACCTAAAACTACATTTTTGGCTTGATTCTCTACAACACAGAGATACGTAAGCATCTTGCAAGGATCGATAGTCCCGAACGCAAGAGCATCCATTAAAGCTCAAAGCTCACCAACCCTAGCATTAAATACTAAAGTACTCAGGTTTTTATTCCACAACATTTGGCGCCGTCTGTGGAAAGCTTACAACAACCATGGTGAACAGACGGAGCAGAAATACTAGTGGGACAGACACTCTTGTCCCATCATTAACAATCGCATCAGTGGTGGACATACCACCACACTCAACTTATTCCTCCACCCAAGGAGGAACCCTAGTAAGGGCAACTGAGGCTCAACCACAAGGGATGAATCCCCCGGCTCCTCAAGGGATGAATCTCAAACTTTAGCAGCTACATGCACGTGTCAACTCTCAACCCTTGGGTATGAATACTCGATGATTGTGACTACTAACCCCCCTTACGGGATGCCACTATACCCCAAAGTTGGAGGGAGTGGGCACTCTAATAGGAGTGAAGCACAAGGGTGGACGCCCCAATACATACGTGGCTAGGCCCTTATTCCGGAGGATCAAGAATTCTCTGGACCTTATACTGAAAGAGACTCCGATTCATCGGATGATGATGTTGCTCCAAGAAGGAGGCGTGCTGGCAAGGAGCCGATGGCTGACGCTGAACAACGCTCCAGGAGCACTCAAGGGATTAATCCCCAATATGTTCAAGAGAGGATCAGGGCTCATGAAGCTGAGATTCAAAGGATGAAGCGAGACCTGGAGATAAATATGGCCCAAAGACCCCCACTCGCTCCAAGGTGGAGAAATCTTCCTCCAATCATAGACCTGGATGGTCCAATACCAAGAAGGGCAGTTGCCCCAAGGGCTGATCCAAGTGATCTTATGCCTTTAGGAGATCCTGATGATCCAAACCCACCATTCACTGATGAGATAATGAATGCTCACATATCAAGGAAGTTCAAGATGCCCACCATCAAAGCATACGATGGTACTGGCGACCCTCCTAATCATGTTAGGACATTCTCTAATGCCCTATTGCTACAGCCCGTGAACGACACTATTAAGTGTCGGGCCTTCCCTCAAACCCTATCGGGTATGGCTCAAAGGTGGTATAGTCATCTGCTCCCAAACTCTATTGGATCCTTTAAGGACTTGAGCCAAGCTTTTATCAAGAAATTCATAAGTGGCAGAGTGCACGAGAAGAGTTCAGCTTTTCTCATGGGCATAATCCAAGGAGCAAATGAGTCCTTGAGAGAGTATCTGAATCGATTTACAAAAAAGGCTTTGAAGGTCCTTGATCTTGATGATAAGGTAGCTATGATAGCTCTACAGCAAGGGACTAGAGACGAGTTCTTTAAGATGTCCCTAGCTAAGCGCCCTCCCGAAAGTATGCTGCAACTCCAGGATAGAGCTGGAAAGTATATCAAGGTGGAGGAGAGTATGAAGAAGACAGTTGTGAACAATGAACCTACTGGAAACAAGAAGAGGAAGATGGATCAGGAGTACGACGTCAAGGACAAGTATCCATGAATTGGTAAAAGCTCTGACTCCTCCTCTTATAAGAAGAATCAACAGGCAAGGTTTGCTGAGTATGCGAGGTTGAACGCCCCAATGAGCTAAATACTTATGGAAATTAAAAAAGATAAGGACTTCAAGTGGCCGAAGCCACTAAGGGGAGACCCCGAGAAAAAGACAAGAGTCGGTACTGCAAGTTTCATAAAGATGTCGGTCATGATATTGACGATTGTAGGCAACTCAAAGATGAGATTGAGTATCGGATCTGAAGGGGAAAGTTTGGACGTTTCACCAAGGGTGAAGAGGCCGGAGGCCAAAAGAGAGATAATGATCGAAGAGATGATGATCGGAGGGGTAACGACAGAGATCGCAACCCATAGCCCCGAGGGCCAGTAATAAATATGATCTCAGGAGGACCTACAACAGCTGGTACTCTAAGGAACTCCCGAAAAGCTTATGCAAGAGAAGTAATGAGCATAGTTGGAGAGCCATCTAAGCGTTCTAAGTCAGAGATGACGCTTGAATTTGGTGACCCAGACCTTGAAGGTTTGAAATTTCCTCAGGATGGTCCTCTGGTTATCACTCCGATAATTGGAAATTGTCCTATTATGAGGGTCCTAGTGGATAATGGAGCTTCCGTGGACATTCTGTTCCATGACACAATCATAAGAATGGGCTACAACGATTCTCAACTAACTCCATCTGACGCACCCATCTATGGGTTCAACCATGTGGAATGCAAAGTCGAAGGAGCAATACAACTTCCCGTAACTATTGGGGAAGAGCCCATGGAGGCCACACAGATGTTGAACTTCCAGGTTTTCAAGGAAGCCTCAACCTACAATGCTATTATGGGTTATACAGGGATCCATGCTTTTAAGGCTGTACCCTTAACCTACCACATGGTACTGAAGTTCCCAACTAGGAATGGTGTTGGAGAAGCAAGAGGAGATCAGAAAATGGCCCGCAATTGCTATATTGCAGCACTTAGGCCCGATGGAACCGGGGGGCAGGTCCTCCCCATAGAAGACATGGATGTCCAAGAAAATGATAAACTACGAGGGAAGCCAGCCGAGGACTTGGTCCCAATTCCCTTAGCTCCCTTAGACCCGGAGAAGGTCACGTACATTGGGACATCTCTGGACAAGCCCTTGAAGGGTCGAATGACAACTTTCCTCCAAAAAAATAATGATGTATATATTTGCTTGGACATCAGCTAATATGCCAGGGATTGACCCAAACCTTATAACTCATAGGTTGAATGTTGATCCAACTCGTAAGCCTGTAAAGCAAAAGAAGAGAACATATGCCCCTGATAGGCTAGAAGCCATTAAACAGGAGGTCGAGAAGCTTTTAGAAGCTAGATTCATTGAGGAAGTGTAATTCCCTGAATGGTTGGCCAACCCCGTAATGGTTACGAAGGCCAATGGGAAGTGAAGGATGTGCATTGACTTCACTGACTTGAATGATGCTTATCCCAAGGACTGTTACCCCTACCGAGGATTGATACCCTAATCGATGCCACTGTTGGACATGAGATGCTAAGCTTCATGGATGGCTTCAGTGGTTACAATTATATTAGAATCCATAAGGATGACACCCCCAAGGTATTCTTCATAACTGATTTTGGTGTATTTTTTATCTTGTTATTGCTTTTGGACTTAAGAATGCAGGATCTACTTACCAAAGACTGGTAAACAAGATATTTGCCCATCTAATTGGGAAGACCATGGAGGTCTATATTGATATCATGTTAGTCAAAAGCCTAAGCAAGGCCGATCATATTAGTCATCTTAGAGAGGTATTTGAAGTGCTGAGGCACCACAAGATAATGTTAAACCTAGCCAAGTGTGCTTTTGGCATTAGGTCTGAATTTTTTTTTGGTCATATGGTCTCTAAAAGGGGAATAGAGGCCAACCCCAATAAGATCAAAGCAATCCTAAACATGGAGCCACCACGCTCCATCAAGGACGTTCAAAAGATGATAGGAAGAATCGCAGCTCTAGGAAGGTTCATCTCCAAGTCTAAAGACATATGCCTGCCCTTTTTCAAAACTCTTAAGAAGGTGAAGGACTTTGAATGGAAAGTTGAGAGCCAAGAGGCCTTTGAACAGCTAAAGAAGTACATGACTGAAGACCCGTTGTTGGCTAAACCAAGTCCGGAGGACACTCTTTATTTGTACTCGCGATATCTGAACAAGCCGTGAGTGCAGTCCTCATTAAGGAAGAGCAGAAGCTCCAGAAGCCTGTATACTATGTAAGCAAGGTGCTCCATGGAGCAGAGTTGAATTACTCCACCACGGAGAAGTTCGTGCTTGCTCTCATCACAGCCTCGAGGAAGTTGAGACCATACTTCCAGGCTCACAAGATCGAAGTCCTGACAGACCAACCTTTGAGAAACATTCTTCATAGCCCAAAGGCCAGTGGAAGGCTCATCAAGTGGGTGATTGAGTTAGGAGAATTTGATATCAAGTACAAGCCTCGAATGGCCATCAAGGCTCAGGCCTTAGCAGACTTCGTGGTCGAATGAACCATTAACGACCAAGAAGTCGGGAGGCAAGAGATAGTAACCCCAGAAGGAGGAGAGAAGGAGAAGGATGAAGAAATAACCTCGAAAGAGTATTGGGTTCTCCATGTTGATGGAGCGTCCAAAACAAAATCTAGTGGTGTAGGCCTAGTCTTGCAAAGCCCTGATTGGTTTATGATTGTTAGGAATATGTTTTGAACTTGATGATAAATTAAAAAAAACACCTTAGTAGATTTAACTTAGTGAATTTTGTAGCACTCGACGGATGATCAAATATAGTCCCGACGGATGATTCAATATAGTCTCGATGGATGATGATTTGACATCCATCGAGTGAGTAGCTTATGTAATAATAAGTATTGTAGCACATTTCTGCAAACAACTTTGTATAGATTCTGTAGGAGCATATGAGTCATGTTGACTACTAGTAGATATGCAGAATAGGCTGATTAATTGTAAATATAAGATGTCTAGTAATTCTGTATAAGTGAAATGGAGTCAAGTGACAAATAGCTACCTGACGGATGATCAACAAAGCTACCCGACGGATGATCAACAAAGCTACCCGACGGATGACAAGCATGTACCCGACGGATGATCAAATTCAAATATCTGTTGACAGTGACAACACAATCACATGCGTTGGGTGTTTGCAAAAGGAATGTGGCAGCCTGTTTAGCAGGAATTTGAGAAAAAAAGAAGCATTACCATTTCCATGATATTATGAAGATATTCAAAGATGCTGGAATAGAGTAGTGAAGTAGTATGGAGTTAGACTAGATATGTTTTGTTTTATTATCTTGTCTTACTGTCATGTAAACTTGGTGATATATAAACCAAGTGTAGCAAGTAGAACAATTATCGAACTAAGCGCACACATTTTCTAGAGAAACATTTTCAAGCTGTATTCTGTAGCATTTCTCTATAAGTTTAGTTGTTCATACTTGTAAGCATCTGTGAGCTAATCAAGCTTCACAGGGTTCTCATTCGATATATATATATATATATATATATATATATATATATATATATAGTGGAAACTTTCAAATCCACCAGAAAGTTTTAAAAGCCTGTGTATTTTTATTACTATGTGTTTTGATTCATAAAAGTATTTATTCCGCATTCTGCAAATCAAACACTTATATATTATCAAGTAAGAACTGTTTTAAAAATCTAGAAAAAGAAGCCAGAATTACATTCAACCCCCTTATGTAATTCTTGTTGTATTGTTAGGGTATAACAATTGGTATCAGAGCAAGCTCTTAAATTACAAAGAGTATAAAGATCACAACAAACATCAAGATGAACAAGAAGGATGTTGGAGTCAAAAAATTTTTTCTAGACAAAGACAACTATCACCACTGGAAGGTGAAGATGAACCTAAATCTTCTTTCTCAAGATGAGGCCTATGTGGATTGCATAGATAGAGGTCCTCATGTACCAATGAGAGCTGCAACTGGCAATAAGCCATATGTTCCCAAGCCTAGGCATGAATGGTCAGAACCTGATATTGAGCAAGTCAGGAAAGACAAGAAGGCCATGAATATATTGTTCAATGGAGTTGATGGTGATATGTTTGATAACATCATTAATTGTAAAACAACCAAAGAGGTTTGGGACACTATCCTGATTATTTGTGATGGTATTGAGCACGTAAGGGAAAATAAGATACAACTGCTAATTCAGCAATATGAGCACTTCCATTGTGAAGACAGTGAATCTTTCACTGATATTTTTAGTAGATTTCAAAAACTACTAAATGCTCTAAAGTTGCATGGAAGAGTCTATCAAACAAAAGACTATAACCTCAAGTTCCTTAGATCTCTTCCAAAGGAGTGGAAATCAATGACAGTCTCATTGAGAAATTCTCAGGATTATAAGGAGTTCACCTTGGAGAGACTGTATGGCATCCTAAAAATTTATGAGCTTGAAATATAGCAAGATGAGAAGAAGGAGAAAGGAAGGAAGAAAGGAGGGTCCATAGCACTGGTTGCTGAGTTAGAGAAGGAGAAAAAGATGAAGGTAGAAGCTGTTGAGTCTATATCAAAGGTCTGTGAAAGCAAGGGCAAAGGGTTGGTAGCTGAAAATAAAGATCACTTGAGCCAAGATGATATGGATGATATTGATGAACAGTTAGTATTCCTCTCCAAAAGATTTGCCAAGCTCAAGTTTAAAAAGAACTTTGGAGCAGCCAAGCCAAGTAGAAACATGGTGGATAAATCCAAATTCAAATGTTTCAAAAGTGGCTTGGCTGGGCATTTTGCCAGTGAGTCTAGAAAGTCAGATTCTAGCAAGAAGAAATTTGAGCATGTTGATAATAAATAGAAATACTTTGAGTTGCTCAAACAAAAGGAAAGGGCTTTCATTACACAAGAAAATGACTGGGCAACTGATGGATTGGATGAAGATGAAGAAACAAGCTATGTCAACCTAGCCCTGATGGCCAAGTCTGATGAAACAGAAACAAGTTCTTCAAGTAATCAGGTAATCACCACTAACCTAGCACATATATCTAAAGCTGAGTGTAATGATGCAATAAATGACATGTCCATAGAATTATATCACTTGCGTGTTATACTTAAGTCCCTCACTAAGGAAAATGCTAAAATTAAAGAAAATAATTTGTTTTTAAGTAAGAGGAATAATGTGCTAGAGTCTCAGTTTATTGAATTTAAAAAAATGAGAATTGAATGTAAGATTGCTAAGGATGAATTAACTGAATCCTTGAAGAAAGAAGAAATTTTAAAGAAGCAGTTTGAACGAGAACAGGAAGTGATTAAAGCATGGAAATCATCCAGAGATGTCCATTCTCAAATCACTAAAGTTCAAGGCATTCAGTCCTTTTGTGATGCAGCCTGGAAGAAGAGTAAAGAGAAGCTTGAGTCCAATTTGGTTGAAGGATTATTGATAGATGTGGACTCAACGGATGATGAAGATCATCCATCGGATAATCAAAAAGATTATCCGTCGAGTGATAAGGAGCCACATCCGTCGGCTGTGAGTAAATCTATTAGCAAAGCTAAACTAGCTAAGTTAAATGAGAAATATGGATCAATTTCTAAGAACTTTATTCCGGGAGAATCTAGCCAAGTTAAGAAAGACAGGAAAATTAATGTTGGTCATCTGTCCATCAAGCAATTGAATGACAAATTAGAAAAGATTGAGGTTAAAACAGAAACTAAAAAGAAAAATAATAGAAATGGGAAAGTAGAAATTAACAAACATAACAACTGCACACCTGATAAATATGCACCAAGAAAAATCTGTGTTACCCTGTCTGTTAATTGCAAACTTGCCATGCCTACTCCTATGTTCGTGCCTCCCTCTTTTCCCAACATGACTGCTATGCCTACCATGCCTATGAATGCTATATCTACTCAGAATATGAATGCACAATTTTCTAATATACCATTTGCACCTAATCCTTATTATGCTACATTTAGTATGCCACAAATGTCATTTAGCATGCCTTACTGGAATAAATTGTTTGCAAATAGCATGCCTTTTCCTGTTAATCAAAATGTGCATGATAATTTTGTTCAAATGACTGGTTTCAAAGGTCAAACTCAAATGACTAAGGATGAATCAAAAATTCCCAAGTCAAATGAAATTAAACCTAAGAAACCAAAGAAGAAAGCTAACAAGGCGGGACCCAAGGAAATTTGGGTACCAAAATCAACTTGATTTGGTTTTGATGTGTGCTGGGAAACATAAAGAATCTTTGGTACCTGGATAGTGGTTGTTCAAGGCATATGACTGAAGATTCTACCCTGCTCACAGAGTTCAAGGAAAGAGCTGGCCCAAGTATTACTTTTGGAGATGACAACAAGGGTTATACTATGGGATATGGCTTAATTTTAAAAGACAATATCATCATTGAAGAGGTTGCCTTAGTGGATGGTCTCAAGCACAATTTGTTGAGTATCGGCCAGCTTTGTAATAAAGGCAATTCAGTAACCTTCAATTCAGAAGCTTGTGTTGTGACAAACAAAAGAAGCAACAAAGTGCTTCTCACTGGAGTGAGAAAAGGAAATGTGTATTTAGCTGACTTCAACTCATCTAATGCAGAATATGTCACTTGTCTTCTCAGTAAAGCAAGTCAAGATGAGAGTTGGCTATGGCACAAGAAGCTGTCCCATCTAAACTTCAAGACCATGAATGAGCTTGTCAAGAAAGAACTGGTTAGAGGCATTCCTCAAGTGGATTTTTCTAAGGATGGATTGTGTGATGCCTACCAGAAAGGAAAGCAGATCAAAGCATCATTCCAAAAGAAGCATGATTCAACAGTTGAAGAACCTTTGCAATTGCTACACATGGATTTATTTGGACCAGTCAATGTGTTGTCTATCTCAAGGAAAAGATTTTTCCTAGTAATTGTGGATGATTTCTTAAAGTTTTCTTGGACAAATTTCCTAAAGTCTAAATATGAAGCTAGTGAAATCATCATCAATCACATAAGAAAAGTCAACAATCATCCTGATTTTAAAGTAAGAAGAATCAGGAGTGACAATGGAACTGAGTTCAAGAATTCTGTGATGAGATCATTTTGTGAAGAGAATGGGATTATGCATGAGTTTTCTGTAGAAAGAACTCCACAATAAAATGGTGTAGTGGAAAGAAAGAATAGATCTCTTATTGAAGCTGCAAGAACAATGCTTGAAGAATCAAAGTTACCAACATATTTTTGGGCTGAAGCTGTGAATACTGCCTGCTACACTTAGAATATTTCTTTGGTTAATCAAGCAAAGTGTATGACACCCTACCAATTGTTCAAGAACAAGAAACCAACTCTAAATTTTCTTCATGTCTTTGGCTGCAAATGTTTTATCTTGGGGAATCAAACTAATCAAAATGGGAAGTTTGATGCTAAAGCAGATGAAGGAATTTTTGTTGGATATGCTATGGAAAAGGCATATAGGGTCAACAATATAAGAAGCAGCATTGTTATGGAATCAATACATGTTGTGTTTGATGATAAAAAGATTGAAGGACTGCAAGATGGAGATTTCCATGAAAGCCTCAAGTTTGATAATGTGGAGATGGTTAGTGATGACAGTGATGATGAAAGTGATCAAGAAACAATGAATAAGGATAATACAGAAAAATCTACAACTAATGAAGCACATAATTCAACATCTGTCAAGTTACAAAATGCTTCATCTGTTGGGAGACAATATGGCTTATCCATTGGGAGACAGTCAGCTTCATCCGTCGGGACACAAAGTGCATCATCCGTTGGGTCATTAAGAGAAGCTGAAAGTCAGAATATATCACTTACAGAAAGTTCCCCTTTCTCAAATCAAAGATTCACAAACTCAGGGGGAGTTTCTAATAATCAAAACTTAGTCACACATCAAGACAATAATGAGGCCTCTTCATCTAGAGCTAATCTACCTCAACAAATAAAATGGACCAAAGATCACCCTTTTGAGCTCATCATTGGTGATGCATCTTCTAGAGTTCACACAAGGAGAGCAACTCAAGAAGAATGTCTATACAGTAGCTTCCTATCTAAGGAAGAACCAAAGAAGGTAGAAGAAGCTTTGTTGGATCCTGATTGGATTTTAGCTATGCAGGAGGAGCTAAACCAATTTGAAAGGAACAAGGTATGGAAGCTGGTACCCAAACCTAAAGGAAAGAATCCAACTGACACCAAGTGGGTATTCAGAAACAAGATGGATGAAAATGGCATAGTGGTCAGGAACAAAGCTAGATTGGTTGCTAAGGGCTATTGTCAATAAGAAAGAATAGATTTTGATGAAACCTTTGCTCCTGTTGAAAGACTTGAAGCCATCAGAATTTTCTTAGCCTATGCAGCCCATGCCAATTTTAAGGTCTATCAAATGGATGTCAAAAGTGCTTTTCTAAATGGAGATTTGGAGAAGGAAGTATATGTTAGTCAGCCTCCTGGTTTTGAAGACCCAAATTTTCTAGATTATGTCTACTATCTTTTGAAGGCACTTTATGGACTTAAGCAAGCACCTAGAGCCTGGTATGACACTTTATCAAAGTTTCTTTTGGAAAATCACTTCACAAGAGGTACTGTTGATAAAACTTTATTCTTTAGAAATGTTAATGGCTCTAGTATACTTGTTCAAATTTATGTAGATGATATTATATTTGGCTCTACAGATGAAAAAGTTTGCAAAAAGTTTGCCAAATTGATGTAAAGTAAGTATGAAATGAGCATGATGGGGGAACTAACTTACTTTCTTGGTTTACAAGTTAAGCAAGTTAGTGATGGAATATTCATTAGTCAAACTAAATATATTCATGATCTTTTAAAGATGTTTGATCTAATGGATTGCACATCTGCAAAAACTCCCATGGCCACTGCAACTAAGCTTGAATTAAACACTACTGAAAAGTCTGTGGATATTTTAAGCTATAGGGGCATGGTTAGCTCACTTCAATACTTAACAGCTAGTAGGCCAGATATAATGTTTGCTACTTGTCTCTGTGCTAGATTTCAGGCTGATCCTAGAGAATCTCACCTAGTGGCTATTAAGAGAATTTTCAGATATCTCAAGGGAAAACCAAAACTTGGCATTTGGTACCCTAGATATTCTAGTTTTGATCTAACTGGTTATTTAGATGCAGATTATGCAGGTTGTAAAATAGACAGAAAAAGCACAACATGAACCTGTCAATTTCTAGGGAACTAGCTTGTGTCCTGGTTCAGTAAAAAGCAAAATTTAGTTTCTACTTCTACAGCTGAAGTTGAATATATTGCTGCTGGTAGTTGCTGTGCACAGATTTTGTGGATGAAAAACCAATTGTTGGACTATGGTCTACAAGTGGATAGAATTCCTATTTTATGTGATAACACAAATGCAATTGCCATCACTGAAAATCCAGTGCAGCATTCAAGAACAAAGCACATAGACATCAAGTACCACTTCATAAGGGAACATGTGATGAATGGTACTGTGGAACTTTATTTTGTTCCAAGTGAAAAGTAACTTGTAGATATATTTACCAAGCCACTTGATGAATCCACCTTTTCAAGGTTGGTAAGTGAGTTAGGTATGCTTATTATTCTTGAATCATTTCAGATATTTTTGCAAGTTTTAATGCAGCCAGAAAAATTAATTGATTTTTCAGCTTTAGATGAAATTTTGGCTAAGTAAAAATTTACATCCTGACGGATGCTCATTATCCATCGAGTTTGGTCATCCGTCGGAATATTATTTGTTAATAAAAATCAATTACTTTTCTGGATTATTTCATGACTCAGCGGATAACTGATTTATCCTCATCCGTCGAATTGTCTCAATCTTAGCCGTTAAAACTCTGAACATTATCCACCGAGTATACTTACAGTTTATAAGCATGACACGACGGATAAGTGACATAATTTTTACAGTTTATTTATTTTTAAACGGCTATTTTGGGCTATTTTGATTGGTCACTTTATTTTAATTTATTATTTTTGATATTTTATTTCTGAGATAGTATAAAAGCAGAATTCATTTTTATTTTACTCTTTTATCATTCTCAAAAATCAATTGCTCTAACTTCTTTCTTCCTCAAAAGCAAATTCTCTCTCTCTGCATATTTCAAATCTTTAACAATGGCACCAGTCGTCAAAATCATGTCTCAAACTGGATATATCTATAAAAAGAACAACTTCACATCTCTAGTGAACAAGAAGATTCAACAGTCTAGAGATTATCACAAAATAATGGATTTTATTAAAGGCTGTAAACTCAACTATACTATGCTGGAATCTCCCACAATCTATTGTGAAGTTGTGGAGGAGATATGGACAACTGCAGTGTACAACTCTACTGACAAGACCATCACTTTCACTCTCAAAGGTAAGCAGTTTTGCATTAATAGTGACATTTTCAAGGCATGCTTTAAAATTCCTGATAATACTGCTAGTGTTCCACACACAGACACAGATATAGTTAACATGCTAAATTCCATGGGCTATGCACTTACTACCTCTAAGTTAAGTGAAATTAGGAGGTTAGGTCTTAGAAAGGAATGGAGCTTTTTGTGTGATGTGGTAACTAAGGTATTCTCTGGTAAGATTAGTAACTTTGACTCTGTTAACATTTCCATGCTTAACATGCTTTACATGCTAGTTACTGAAAAGTACTTTAATTTTAGTGACTTGATCTTATTTGAGGTAGGTTATAAGTTAGGAGAACTGAATAAGAGAGTTAAAAGTGTCTACTATGCTAGATTTTTTATGATGCTTGCTAACCACCTCATTGAGAACATTGAAATTGATAACCCAACCAACAAGCTGAATTGTTGGGTTCAAGAAAGGAGGATTATTGCAGATCTCAACAGGACTAATCACCACAAAGAGGTGCCTCTCCTTTATTTTCCAATCATGGAGGGACCTCATGTAAGTGAGATAAGTTCTACTGTCTCCACCCTTCCAACCTCACACATTTCTTTGCCTTCAAGGGTAGCAATGGCATCTATATCAATGACCCAACAGATGCCTACCCAAGCTACCAAAACAATAATTTCTAAACCCAAATCTAAGAAAGCCCCCTCTGGTTTCTTTCAAAAGAAATCAGTTGCAAAATCCATTAAAACCAAAGAGGGAATATGAAGGAGGGTAATCAAGGCGAATGACAGGGTGAAAATCAAATAAGCCCTAAGAATAAGGTTGGAGAGGTGAGTGTTTCCCAGCCTAGCCACACTGCAGCTTCTCAACAAACTGCAGTGCTTAAAAAGGACTTAAGCTCATTACTAGTTGCATCCTCCCAAAAGGATGTGACTATTGAACAAACCTCTCAGCCAAGAGCACAGGCCAAGAGGGTAAGGGACACTAGCTCACCCCAAACTTATGCCAGAAAGAAGAAATCTAAACCAACTGGGATACATAGGGAACACACACAGTGCAAACTAGAGCTAAAGACCCTGTCACTGCACCTTCTCAAAGTCAGATTGATGTGACTCCAATAAATATGGAGTCACATCCAAAATCTTTAACAATTGAAGCACCTGAAACACCAAATTCTCCCACACACTCACCGGATGTTGACATGATCAATACATAATACATCACTTCCAAATTCTCCATCTTTAACTCTTGTGGAGAAGCCAAAAATCCAAGCAAGTGAGCATCATCTTTTAGATGATTTGTTGGCTCACTTTCCAGTTCTTTCTGAGTCTATTGAGACATCTGTGCCAAAATTTTCCTCAATATGCACAGATTCTACAATAGTTTCCACTCCAAACTCATTCATTTCTTCTATCCCGATGGATATTCATCATCCGTCGAGTAGTGATTGTATCCCGATGGATAAGCCTAACAGTAGTCATCCGTCGGATAGCCATACTACTATCCCGATGGATATTCATCATCCGTTGGGCATCTCTACACAACTTCAAATTTCTTTAATTCTCACAAGTGCAGAAAACTTAGTGGTAGTGCAATCACTCTTAGGACTGAGGGAATGGAGTGAACTGAGTGAGAGGCTGGGTTTCTCCCAGGCAAAAGGAGAGAATATGAATGAACCAATGCAGTCCATTTCTTCAGGACTGGCAAAAGTGAGTGAGAGGAGTCCCACCTTAGATAGTGAAGGTGAGGGTGTGAGGGTGGGAAGCCAAGGAGAGCCCTTAATACAAGAACAGAGAGATCATGAGAGAAATGTAGGTACTAGAGAAATAAGGGTGGACATCATTGTTAGTGAGTCAATGAATGTCAATGAAGCAGACAGAGAGGAACTATCTCAGCATAGTCAAGATGTTATAGATTCCACCTCTTTGGATGCTGAGACATTTACTCATCCTGTTCTAGCATATCAACTTTTGGCTGAACAGGGCAATGAAAATACAGAAAGGATGCTGAATTTGGTGCACACCACTCAATCCATGCAAAGAGCAAAGGATGCCATCACATCTATGCCTTCTAAAGATGGTGATGACATAGATTATGAGGCTGGTGGGTCAGAAGAATTCTTTGGTGATGATAGTGAAGAGGGATCACTGGACATAGGGGGAGAAGTAGGCCCTAGTTCCAGATCTGGTATGCCAACTTGGGCATTTTCAAAGCAATGTGATGAACATTATTTCAAGAGCACCCTCATTCAACTCATCAGTCAGACACAATCTGCTCTTCAATCAACAACAAATTCCAGAACCAAAAAGCTCCTACAAGCACATTTGCTTCTCTTCAATTACAACAAATCCAAGGCTTTCAACACAGTCAGAATTTCACTTCTATCAAAAATGAGGTTGATCAAATGAAGAAGGATTTTTCTGAAAGATTGGATGCTAAACTTCCAAAAGCAACAATTATTGATATTAAGAGACATCTAAGGAAGAACTTTGATCTTGCCACAAAGGTGGAATCCCTGGATAAAAGAATGACTGCAATGGAAGCTTCTCTCATAGCCATACATCTACATCAAGCACAACAAACTCAACTGCTGCAACAACAGGTGGCTGCACAATCTTCTTCCTCCAATCTACTTGATGATAACAAAAAGGGGGAGAAATCATTATCTCAAGTCAGTCAAGCAGATCCATCTAGTGAGGGGGAAAATTGATAATGTACAAATCATCCAAGTAATTGTTCTAGAAATTACTCTGCCAAAACCACCAGTATTAGACAGCATTGATCTGATCCACATAGCAGCTGCTAAGCTTGAGTCAAAGTCAATTCCTAAGATGCTTGATGTTGCAGCTGTGGAGAAGGAACTAGATGATAAATGGAGAAAAATAGATGTAGAAATTCAACAAAAGTTTGGGCCAATTCAGAAGCCAGACAAAACATTCATTCATCACTCTCAAGTCAAGAATATTTCTGTGAATGAAATGAGTATGGATTATCTGGAAAAAGGCCAAATTTCTTGCATCAAATCTCCAAAAGCAGATCTCATCATGAAGCCTAAAAGAAACTACTCAAGGTTTTCAGACAAAAATCCTATGGATATTGTGTATGAGACACATAGGCCAGATGAGAAGAAGTTGTTTGCCAGGTCAATGGCATTTTACAAAGATCTAGCAGATTCAACACTCAAAAGAAGATTAGCCAAGATTTACAGAAATGGTAAGGAAATTTGTGTGGTGGCTGGACACCCTATGTTTGTGGAAGCTAAAAAGGAAGAGAAGGAAAGAATCAGGCAAGAAAAGAAGCAAGCTGCTCTCGATGCTAAGAAACTCAAATAAAAGAAGAAGCAAGCTGCTATTTTGGCCAAACTTCAAGATGTAAAGATCACAACTGAGATTTCCGCATAACCATCTGTAATTGTTGAACCTCAAGATCAAAAAGTGCATGATGAACCAAAATAAAAAAGAAGATTCAGGTACAAGCTACCCTCCAAGAGAAAATTGGACTTTAGTGATGAGGAAATGGAAGACTACATTCCTAAAAAGCCTACAACTTCAACTCAGACATCAAAACCCTCAGTGGTATTTGAAGAATTCAAAGTGGTGGATCCAACTAGGAACATTCATGGTGAACCCATTATTCCTAAGGATGAGCCAGTAGACTGGGATAGTTTGCCAATTC
Source organism: Apium graveolens (assembly GCF_009905375.1). Classification (NCBI taxonomy): domain Eukaryota; kingdom Viridiplantae; phylum Streptophyta; class Magnoliopsida; order Apiales; family Apiaceae; genus Apium; species Apium graveolens. The sequence goes on from NC_133655.1 coordinate 181,559,947, forward strand.
CTGAATTAAAATTTCCAATCTTCAATAAGCCAAAGAAAACAAAGACTAGAGCAATCAAGAAAGTGAAGCCTGTGTCTCTTAGATCCAAGACCCTAACCAAATCTCAAACCACAGTCAACAAGGGAGATCTCATGTATATCTGTGATGTCAAGGAGTTTTCAGACTTGAATCTCTACTTGGATGAACTGGAAGAAGTAAGAGGAATTGATGCTTACAGACATCTTCCTGAAAGACTGGTATTTAAATACAAGGGAGGGAAAGAGATGACATGGCCACTTCACAGGATTCTTCTAGAAAGCCAATCTTTTCAAATAAAGATCTACTCATCTTTCTTGCCAATCTGTTCAAATAAAGATCTACTCATCTTTCAAAAAGAACTTTGTATACAATGTGATTGTAAGGAGATTAGTTCTAAAGAAAATTGAGGAGCTGGGGAGTAATAGAGCCAAAGATGCACTACCAAAAACTCTATCAATTCCCTTTACAGGAAAGAGAGTGCATTTGAGGCCCTATTGGCTAATGGAATTCAGGGATGAAAAGGGAGTAAGAAGATTCTTCAGATTGGAGGACCAGTTGAGTATCTCTAGCAATGAGACTCTATTGGAAATGTAAGAAATGCAAGATCATTGAGAAGCTGATGAACTTGAGTTCCACAGACAACTCCAAAATCAGATAGAAGAGAACAACATGAGGCTTGGGAAGAAATCCAGACAATCAAGGAGATAGACTTATTTGCTCAAACTAGAGGAGCACCTTGATAATGATTGTGAGCAACTTCTTTGTACACCTTACTTTGTTCAATTTTCAGTAATTTTTGTAGCACTTGTCAGTTTTATCTACTATCTTTATTCTATATCTTTTGGATGTTTTGTTATCATCAAGTTTCTCTTAATTTATGGCTACAATTCCAGTAGACATAAATTGGGGGAGATTGTTAGGAATATGTTATAAACTTGATGATAAATTAAACAAAACACCTTAGTAGATTTAACTTAGTGAATTTTATAGCACTCGACGGATGATCAAATATAGTCCCGACGGATGATTCAATATATTCCCGGTGGATGATGATTTGACATCCATCGAGTGAGTAGCTTATGTAATAATAAGTATTGTAGCACATTTCTGCAAACAACTTGTATAGATTCTGTAGGAGCATATGAGTCATGTTGACTACTAGTAGATATGCAGAATAGGCTGATTAATTGTAAATATAAGATGTCTTGTAATTCTGTATAAATGAAATGGAGTCAAGTGACAAATAGCTACCCGACGGATGATCAACAAAGCTACCCGATGGATGACAAGCATGTACCCGACGAATGATCAAATTCAAATATCTGTTGACAGTGACAACACAATCACATACGTTGGGTGTTTGCAAAAGGAATGTGGCAGCCTGTTTAGCAGGAATTTGAGAAAAAAGAAGCATTACCATTTACATGCTATTATGAAGATATTCAAAGATGCTGGAATATAATAGTGAAGTAGCATGGAGTTAGACTAGATATGTTTTGTTTTATTATCTTGTCTTATTGTCATGTAAACTTGGTGATATATAAACCAAGTGTAGCAAGTAGAACAATTATCGAACTAAGCGCACACATTTTCAGAGAAACATTTTCAAGCTGTATTCTGTAGCATTTCTCTGTAAGTTTAGTTGTTCATACTTGTAAGCAGTTGTGAGCTAATCAAGCTTCATAGGGTTCTCATTCGATATATATATATGGTGGAAACATTCAAATCCACCAGAAAGTTTTAAAAGCCAGTGTGTTTTTATTACTGTGTGTTTTGATTCATATAAAGCATTTATTCCGCATTCTGCAAATCAAACACTTATATATTATCAAGTAAGAACTGTTTTAAAAATCTAGAAAAAGAAGCCAGAATTACATTCAACCTCCCTTTTGTAATTCTTGTTGTATTGTTAGGGAATAACAATGATTGAATATGCTTTGAAGTTTTATTTCACGACTACGAACAACGAAGCAGAATACAAAGCATTGATAGCTGGCTTAGGCTTGGCTAGAGCCGTGAGGGCCAAAAACCTGAAGGTCTGCGGACACTCAAGACTTGTAGTTGCTCAAGTTAATGGGGAGTTTGAGGCCAAGGATGATACTATGGCCAAGTACCTGAGAGTTGTAAAGGGTATACCGACTCATTTCGATGAATGGTACGCAGAACATGTTCCGAGAGAGGAGAACACTACGGCGGATGCCTTGTCTCAGTCCGCCTCGTCTGAAATCGAGAATTATTCGAGAAGTATTTACTTCCAGGTCTTGAAGACCCCTACTATTCATGTCATAAATCTGATAGCACCGGTTGGTGTGGCAAGCTGTTGGATAGACCCGATCAAGACCCACTTTGAAACTGGGTGGCTCCCCGACGATGCCCATGAGGCACGCATGCTATTGGTTAGAGCATTGAGATACTCATTGATTAAAGGCCTCATTTACAAAAGGTCCTTTGTTGTTCCATAATTTAAGTGCTTAAGACCTCTTGAAGCAGAGGAGGCACTTAAAGAAGCCCATGAAGGGATTTGTGGACAACACTTGGGGGATAGGGCCCTTGCTAACAAGATTACTCGGTTGGGTATCTATTGGCCAATTATGCTAGCCGATACAAAGGCTTATGTGAAGAAATGTGACAGATGCTAGAGGCACGCTCCAATAGTACGATAGTCCTCAGAGAGGCTTATGTCGATCAACACACTCATCTCTTTTGCAATGTGGGGAATGGACATACTTGGACCATTTTCTGTAGCATCGGGAAAAAGGAAGTTCATTGTGGTAGCCATAAACTACTTTACAAAGTGGATTGAGGCTAAGGAACTAGCCAAGATAACCACCAAGCAAATTACCCAATTCTTCTGGGAGAATGTTATATGCCGATATGGAATCCCACGCATCCTTGTCACGGATAATGGGAAACAATTTGATAATGTAGAGTTCAAAGAGTACCACGATGATAACAGCATAGAACTTCGCTTCACCTCGGTTGCATATCCTCAGGCAAACGGGCAAGCGAAAGTTGCTAACAGAATCATCCTTGATGGACTTAAGAAAAAGGTTGAACGCTTGAGAAACACTTGGGTGGATGAGTTGTTGCCTATACTATGGGCATATCGTACCACCTACAAAGTAACAACTAAAGCTACCCCATTCATGCTGGCTTACGGAGCTGAGGCAGTGGTGCCCCTTGAGATCACTCATGGATCCCCTATGATCGAAGCTTTTAAGTCAGAGACCAATGAAGAAGGCATGAGGCTCGCTCTCGATCTCATTGACGAGGTCAGAAATGAGGCCAACGGCCATAATGCAGAGCATCAACGAAGAGCCTCCCTCTATTACAATAGACGGGTTAAAGAAAGGTTCTTTCAACAGGTAGATTTGGTTCTGAGAAAGATTGAGGCATCAGGAGTAGGGGAGAGAGGAAAGCTAGCCCCTAATTGGGAAGGACCTTATAAGGTCAGGAAGACACTAGGACGAGGATCCTACAAGTTAGTGACCCTGAATGATGATAAAGTGCCTCGTACTTGGCATGCTTCAAACCTGAAGGCTTATTATGTTTAGGAAATTCACTACATGTTCCTAGTACTTAGTATTAAGTTTTTAGATAAGGTCGATGAAACCATCTTATGTAAGGGTTGAACCCATTTTTTAGATATATTATCTATTTATGCAAGTTTATTTCTATCATCTTGTCTACCAATTTATTTAAGTACGAGCATCTAAAGAATGCAAGTCCCGAATGTAACACCCCCTAATCCGGGGTCGGGGATCCGGTTTGTCACGAGTTCCATTTCCCTTAATAACACTTAATCTTAACAAACAACCAACTAATGTGTACTGTGACCCCACAATTAACACACACCACAAGTTATAGTCTCAGTGATGAATACCAAAAATAACACAAGTCATTTTATTCCATAATTATAAGTCATTACACCTCAAAAGGGTTTCTGAATAAATTTACATATTCTTTGCCCTTATTATAATTCATAAATATACATAAGTCTGGTATATCAAAAGTTGAAAGCCTAGCCTATTGGTAGTTCCTACCTCAGCTACAACGGCATCAACGCCTACAGGAAACTGCGGAACATTTCCTATCCGCTCGCAAATTGGGAGTTTGGTCCTGTTCATTTTGTCTAGCTGTTGTTGTGTGATGAAAGAATAAGTCAAGGGTGAGCAACAAGACCACCAAAATAACATATATAATAATTAACAATATATGAGCATTCTCATAGTACTCATGAAAGTCTTGGTCAAAAGAAATGAACCAAGTTTGATATCTTAATGCGACGAAGTCGCAAAATATTCAGTATATATATACATATATACTTTTCAAAATCTTTAAAATCCTCTCACATGTATAATATACACAGAGTTCCAGTTTATAAATGCATAAAAATATCTTTGCAAGGTGATCTCATATATCTAACCTTGTCTCAACGTTTTTCTGAAAATCTTTGTCATGCATAAGATAGTCATTTACTAGATATAAGTTGAAAAAATGAAGTTACAAGATACTCCAATATACTTATATCTTTTCTGAATACTACTTGAACTACCACCGTTCAAGGTATAATCAGTTTCAAAAGTTCATCACATAGATGAGACTACAAGATAAGACTTGGATAGATTCAATCTTTGAAATATAATTTAAGAAATGAAATTACTAGATACTTTATTAATTCCTGATATATATATACACCAATATATATATCTCATACATTCCTTGAAACCCTCTGTTATGAAAAGTATAAACAGAGTTATAATACCCAATGAATTTGGAAAGAAGAAAACTTTGGCATAAACCCGATATCTTGCTGATCAGGCAAAGATACCCATTAAGTAACCTTTTCTACTGTAGATGGATGAATTCCTCGACGGTCATCACCCTGGCCGCATTAGGACCTCACGCTAAACCGTTACCCGATCACTCACGCATGGATGGACTGTCACCCAACCTCTTACACCTTCATAGACCGTACCCCGGCCTGTCGCTTATGCGGACTCAATTAGATGGACTTACTTCCCGAATATTGGGCAAGTAATCAAATTATTTTCTCAAAACAGCAACCTCGTTACGAATATAAAATACACCACAGAGCCAGATCCCTTAGATTTTTGAGTGAGTATTCAAGTCCCCTTAGAAAGGGAGATCTTAAATTTGAAAATGAGTTTTGGGATCCGCTCTAACTTTTAAAATCATTTTGAAGACTCAAAAATAGTTTAAAGAATATTTAGAGTAATGATGATTTAATAAAATAAATCAGTCCTGATATATTAGAAAATATCTGAATATTATTATTTAAATAATATTCCCATAAAGGATAATATTTATAAAATAATTGAAGTAGAAGTTTTAAAACTCATACTTGAAACGAATAATATAACAAAAGATATACTTATACGAAAGTACGATCCTTATTTGAATAATCGAAAATAAGTTTAATTATTATTCAAAACCATCGAATATACCTTATTCGATTAATAGTTATAGAAAACTATATATATATATAAATATACATATATTATACTCGGGAACATCGACTCCCGGTTTAGAAAAATGTTCACCTTTGGGTCCCCTATACTAAGGGTATACGCAACTACTGCTTATCTCTAACATAGGTATTATGCAGTTTATAAGCATTTGAATTGATAATAGAATATCAAGATTTCATAACAAGCATATATATACCATATATATCAACATGCTCCAATATATCTCAAGATTTGCTAATAACAGTCATGCACTTATCTCAAGATAATGCATCAATATATTTACATCGCAACAACAGTATAACGGGTAGAAAACTTGCCTGAGCGTTTTGGGATAGACTTAAGTTTAGAGTGGGTCCGGTAACCTGTAAACAACAATATAATCCGTAATTAGACCACGGTCTCTTAAGAAACTAGTCAAAACTCACTCATACCCTAACGGTCGCTTATACGCTTAACGATTTGCGTTAATCGCTTGCGTACCCCCAGCTCCACTAATTTTAATTAATTAACCGTTACGAATTTTAAGGCGACTCTTTCACGAGAACTTTACTAACTGCCTTATTCACTTGACATAATTCTCTCGTATTTTTTTAATCATTTAAGGGTCTCAATTAAGGTCTCAAAGTTACTCGAGGTTTTGGGGTTCACTCGCGAAACGCCAATGCTTAAAATGGTCGTTTCTCATCGCTCGTAACTCAGATTTAGGCGAACGACATATCAAAATGAAGCTCGTAACATGAACTATCTAAAAATGGCAAAGGTCAGAATCTTACAGTGAGTTCACGGGTCCTAAAGTTAAGAACAAAATAGTCTAAGGTAAATCGGGCATTACGACGGCTATGTTTACATGATTTCCCAAAATTTTACCAAATCAATTCAACACCAAACCACCATCAATAAATAACAATACAACCATATAACAATATCACTCATTAACCAACATTAAACCATTAAACTAAGCCCAAATCATACCACGAATCATCAAGAACAACTAGTGCTACTCTTAACTCCCAAAATCAACAAAAACACTTAACAACTAAGATCTCAACATGACAAAACAACTACTACACTTAATCTATAATTCCATCATCATAACCATTTATACCAAACAACTTCATACTAATATCATGAAGAGTTATACCTTCCTTGAAACTTTTAATCAATGAAAGATCCTTGGAAAGTTTATGGGAGACTAGATCCACCTTTAAACAACCTTGATCTTTTAATCAATATCAAGAAACACAAAGTTAGATATTGAAGTTACTATTCACCCTAAACTTTTAGGAATTGTTTAACTAGGTAAACCTTGGAATCTTGGATCCAAACTTATAGCATAACTAAGTTATGAATTATGGAAGCTAAGGAAACAAACCTTATAATTTTTGAAGGTGTGTAGCTTGAGTTTTGAAAAACTCCTCCTTATTTTAAGAAGAAGGGCCGAAGCAAATGAAGGAGAAGAAGGAGAAAAAGGATTCTTTGATACTTTCTTGGTTGACTTGTGAGTTGTTTTTATTTGCTTGGTTATTTTAACCTTGATTTAATTAACCAAGGTTCCAATACTTGGCCATAATTCAATCTTAGCTAAATATCTTTACATCATGCTTGCATCATCAAGCCTATGTCATCCTTTTAACACATGTCTCTCCCTTGTGGTTTGATGATGTCATAATCCTTGGCTTCTTGTACAAGCTTGTCTCTTGGTCGCTTATTTGTTTTACGGTTCCCTTAACTCTCGTTCTCGTTAATAGTTTGAGGGATCATATCCGGGATCTCATTACTTGGGTTCCCCTAAACCTTTCTCAATATTGTATATTCCTTTTATGATCCTTTCTTATAATCCTTGAATTTAAATTCTTTTAATCATGTTACCTTATACTCAATTCTTTCGGTATCTAATTGATTTTTGGGAAAAAATCAAAGTGTTCGAATTTGGATTCTAACGATCTTTATATACACTCATTTACTTTATAAAATACTAATACGATCTTAGAATTTCCATAACAGTATTCTATATAGTGGATAATTTTTCTTAATCAGCATAGTCAGCAAAAGTTATTATTCATCAGTGTTTCAAAAATTTCCAAAAATTGGGGTTTTTACAGTCTCCCCTCCTTAAAAGGATTCCATCCCGGAATTAGATAGAAAATGGTTGGGGATACTTTCTAGCATTGCACTTTCTAAATCTCAAGTCAATGTTCTCACATTGTGGTTCTACCTCCAAACTCTGACTAGTTTGATAACCATCTTCCTAAGCCCTTGTTCCCCTCACTGGTTGCTCCACATAGGTTAAGTCTGGTCGGAGGTTTACGTGTTCATAATCCCCTATGTGTTTCGCCTATGGATCACATTTCCTTAATATTGGTACTTGGAACTCATTGCGAACTTGTTGCAGGTTCGGGGTTAGGGCTAGTTCATTTGATAACTTCCCAATACGGCTTAATATATCCAAGGGTCCAACAAATCGTGGGCTTAGCTTTCCTTTCTTTCCGAACCTCATCCGTCCTTTCTAAGGGAATACCTATAATAGCACTAGGTCCCCTACTTCATACTCTTTGTCCCTTCATGTCAAATCAGCATACTTCTCATGTCCATCTTAAGGTATTAGCAATCGTCCTCTGATTAGATCTATTATATCCTTGGTCCTTTGGACCACTGCTGGTCCGACCATCTTGCGCTTTACAACTTCATCTTAACATAAGGGAGATTGACATTGTCTTCCCTCAAGGATCTCATAAGGCGACATCTCGATACTGACATACGATCTATTATCATAAGAAAACTCAATCCGCGTTAAGTGATCACTCCAAATTCTTTCAAATCTATTGCACAGACTCTCATCATAGCTTCTAGCGTTATGGTTTTGCTTATCAAACCCCACTCTTTTCTAGTTCGTAATCGTTACTATCTTCCATACCTAATATTATACTGGTTACACTTTTGCTCGATAGCATTCTATAACCTTTTAAGAAACTGCGTCAATCTTAGTATCACGAATGCGTTAGATTCTGAATACCACTATACTGATACCACTTCATCTCTAGCTGCTTCCATCTTCCAAAGTTTGATCAATCATATAGAAGTTGAAGAATTTATTGAGAGATCACTATGATCATGAACACTTGTTCTATTGCATAGTTAGTATAGAAGGTGGCCAACCTTTAGTATTTAACAAGCAATTAAACAACATGTGGTATCCTACTAGGCTTCTATCACATAGATAGATAGTCATTCGGCAATACCTCCCCTTCTGGAAGGGTTGTTCTTCTCAGTTTACAAGAAATGAAAAGGAGAGAAAAAGAACAATTTTAAGAAAATATGGTTACAAAATATCTGTTTTGGAATCTACCTCTAAACTATAGAGGTTTATCATAGGAGAATAAAATATATGTATATATATCAACATCAAGTATTATTGCATCGCAATTCACATGTTTGAATATTTACTATTCCGTCCATCATTCTATGGACCCATGCTCTTTCTCGAGCTTATAAACAATCACCTTTGAAACTCCCTCGACATCGAAAATCGAATATAGGATTTCATTCTAGATGTCATCGCTACTAGAATCCATTGCTACACCGCAACCTTCTTTGTATAGTAATACTACTCTTTATCGATAAGAAGGAATAAATATATCATAGGTAAATAATCGACTTAATTAGTCTAACAATGATAATTTGTACATCACCACGACCCGATTAATGGTACTTAATCTTAACATCCATTACAATACTACTCTCACGGTTGTTATCGTCTCATTATTCAAAGAATCATTGATGCATTACTATAGTCCACCACGGACCTACGGTAGTCATTCATTTTCCATGAAATCTTAATATCTAACCATACAGAGTCCATGCCTACCTTATCAAATTCTTCTAAGGAGGTAACATAATCGCCATTCATGATTCATGAAGAACACTCCTGAACTTGACGTACATATGACATGAAGTAGATAAAATTGCAGAAGAGTTTCAATAAAAGAAATGATAGCAAGTTAACACCATTATTAACCATATGCCTTTATTAGGAGACACGAAGCTCAAAGGTTCATTTAGTCCTTTCATAACATGGTCCTGGCTTATCTCAAGATATGACCTTCTAAGATAGATAGCCCGCTCACGGCGATTACATGAATTAAATCTTTACCAAACTACTACTACAGTTGAGTATCGCACAATCATCAGAAGTAATGTCAATCTTTCACACCATAATACAACCTTCATGACTTTAACCATCATCATTGTATTCCTCTGGCATGAGCACCTATAATTGCTCTCTTACACTTGGAGTGCCGGCCACCTCATTGGCCTTTCCTGATAGTAAGAGTTCCTTATAATCAATATCTTTTGAACGATCTCCAACTAAACTTTCTACCTCATTTCCAATCACTACAAAAAATAATATCCCCATTTTTCCAAAAGTTATTGCCTCGGTCTTTAGAGGTTAACATTGTCATGACTGACTCTCAATCATACTTAGGACGTCTTTTATCTTGGGTCCTTCTTATTTTCACCAATCTCGACCTTCATTGGGTCGATCTATACTTTCTTATGGTCCAACACGTGCCCACCTGGCATTATTATAATTACCTCATATTTCCTTTATCAAAATTTCTATTCTTCAGAACTTTGAATATTACCTTTCTCCTAGTAAGACCTCTTGAAAGGAATATGTCCTAAGTCCAATCAGGTATTAGGATTTAGGAATAACTCTTTATGTAATCTGTTTTGATTTCATTGATATTAATAAAAGACTTGTTTTGTTTTTTATTACGGGCTCTATCTATTTAAGTGTTTAAATAAGATATACCATAGTTTAGAGTAAAGCTTTTTATGGATTATGATGAGATCATAATAGTGAGACCTAAAAAGATGATAACTCTAAACTTAAATAGTTCATGGTCGTAGGATTACTAACTGGTAATTAATAATCCGCAAAGATCGGTACATACTATGCTTGCTTTATTATGAAGGATGTCTGTTCTCATAGACATTTGTGTGGTGACACTATAGCTAGTATGTAGGTGCTTATTATAGAATAAGTTCACTGAACATGACTCGCCCAGCTGAACAACTGATGGAGTTCACTCACGTGTCAGCAGTTGTTCGCTTAGTGATAGTTGTACAAGTATCCTTAGACTTGAGGTCATCATAGTCATCTTGTGTACACTGAACTATGCTTTGGTTTAGTTCTTAGTCTCCAGGGACAATTATTAGGGCTCTTCTGGGTATAGGAATTTGTACACGAAGATAGTGTATGATCAATAAAGGATCTACCCCTTCCAGTGAAGGAAGCGAATGTTCAAGGCTGATCCACTTATGCTAGTTCAGGAATCTCTTGCCAGAGTGAATGAAATTAGAAAGGAGTTTCTAATTTGCATAGAACTACGCATAGTAAATGGTAAGCAAGTGATTGAATTAGATAGGCTTGACACGAGATCCATGCCTTGTATTTAATCGGGACATTGTAGGGTAGAAGGAGTTTATTGTACGGTAACTATTCACTGACAGGTTCTTGGTATTCTAAGCAGTGAATTCATATTATCCGGATAGTCGCTATATGTTGAGAAGCATCACTCACGATGTAGAATAAATGTGATTAATTAATTAATCATATTTAATAAATTAAAGAATTTATATAAATAATGATAAAATAGTTTTATTATTATTTATTTCTACTACCGGCTTAATATTGAACCTACAGGGTCACACCATAAAAAGAGAATGATTTAATGGTGGAGGAATTAATTAATAATGGCTAATAATTATTTATTTGTGAAATAAATAATTAATTGGAAAATTTAATAATTGATTAAATGAGATTTAATTGATTATAAATTAATTAAGAAAAGTTCTTAATATTATTAATTAAAGGATTTAATTTTTGGAAATTAAATCAAGAGAGAGAATTATTTCTAAAGTGTTTAGAAAAAGGATTAATAATTAAAAGGTGTTTTAATTATTAATGAGAATAATAAATGGGATAATAATAATATTATTTATGGGAAAATTTCAGCTGAAAATTTTGCCTATAAATACACTATTATAGACCCTAATTTTATTCCAACCAACATCAAACCCGAAACCCAAAAAGTTTGGAAAACCCAATTCTCTCCACCTCCTTCATCCTCCTTAACATTGTTTTCTTGGTGGATACCGGTGGAGTGCTTCACACTTGAGGAGCAACTGCTAAGGATCTCTGATCGTTGTCTCCGAATTATTTTTAAAGGTTAGATTCGATCCCTCGAATTTTTATTCACGATTTATATGCTTTTATTTGGATTTTGTATGTGTAAAAGTGTTTTGCCATGACCCCGCTGCGTTAAAAATCCAACACCTCTAAGGTTATCCTTGAATCGTTCCTCCTGTATTCCTTAGATACAGGGCATATAAAAATACCATTTACTAATACTAGAACCATTATCTATATACTTCTAAAAATTTATCCACTGATCCTTAAAGGTTATTGTTACCTTAATCCTTTCCAATTCATACTGTCAAAACTCATAATGTCCCTATTAAGGGTGAAATGCCAACCTTATGCATTCCCCTAGGGTTCATCTCAAGTTATCGAGGTTCTATCCTTAATTCTACCTTTAAAAAGGTACTTGCATCCTTCCATGGATAAATCAAGTTATATATCCTTGATAGATTATCTTATTCAATCATTCCCACCTCGATAGTCTATACCAAATTTCACAATAGCATCCTTATTCAAGCTGAGGTCAATCCACATGGCCTCCAAAAGATAACAATAGTTATCCGCTTTTCTTTCCTGATTTGGTAATGATACAGGGATGTTCTGGAATATATTGGTCGTGTTCAATGTGAACTTTTTAGTTCTAACTATTCATTTATCTCCATTATTTATCTCAACCGTCATCTCAATATTGGGATATCTTTTATACCTGGCGTCTCCCTTTCTGGGTATCAAGCCACCGGTCTTACATACACTTCACATTCTTGAAGTTCACTTCCTTCATCCTATTTTCCTAATTTCTTATTATCCTGTCTCATCAGTCCATCTGTGTTTCCTTATTAATCCATCGGTCTATCTCAAAGTTTCATTGAATACTCTCAACTTAAAGGGGATTAATTATATGTATCACTTTCGCCTTCAAACTTTGACTTTATCTCATGATCCGTCACCATAGTGTTGATGATGACACACTTCTCTATATTTATTGCTAGGGTTCTTTAGGGTTTCACATACCTAACTCCCTTATTGCTTCTCAACTCTATTTCCTTTATATCCCTTTATACTCCTTGCCCCTTCAGTCTTTTAATTTTGTTTCTATTACAACCATTTCATGAACCAACACAACATAAGCGTTGATTTCAAACATCCCGTCATTCTGGATATGTGTCCTTCAGACGAATCTTGACGACTTTTACAACCTAGATTCATGTTTCATCATACTCATCCGCATTTGGTCTGGCTCTTAATCCTCTATACTATCTTTATTATTTATAAGCCTCTCACCAGCGTTGGCCTTTCTCTTTGGAATGTAAGTGGAAAAAAATAGTCTTTTGCGCTTTATCAATCATTTAGATCTCAAATGATTCCTCTATTTCCTTTAACCAGGCTCTCACCTTGACAGGGTCAACTTGTTCCTTGGAACTCTGAGAGCTTAGCGACTTAAAGTTCCTGAAAGAATTTCACACGATATTGTTTCCTCAGGGTGGTGTTTGGGGGTAAAAGTATAAGTTTTGTTTAGGCAGGTCCATGAATTTCCCCATAGGAGTACCATCCTGGTTCTCCCTATCTTGATCGACTTCTGCTTTCTCAGTATGAAATGTTTCATCCTATTCCCCATTATCGAGGTCATCTTATACGTTAAAATCCTTGATTTCCACTTTATTATATTATGGGTTTCTCTTCTTTTTTTCTTGATGGCGACCTCCCTGACTATCACATTCAGGGTTTGCCCTAAATCTTATTCCTCAAACTATGGCTTTCATCTAAGATCTTATCTTTAAGCTCTTGAACATTATAACCTAATTTTTGTAGGAATACCTCGTTATTCCCTTATCATCTTTCTCGGTATTAATCTCTTCTCCAGTCATTGGCTCTCTGCCTTCATTCATCACATTTTCTTGGCACAATATGATCTTTTCCCATAATTCAGGCTGTATTACAACCTCAAATAGCCTTTCAGTACCGGCTCCGATTACCTTCACTTCTATTTCCCTTTTCTCAAAATCTCTGATCAACTCTTCTGAAGACATTATCATCTTGAGTCTCTCCTTTCTACTATGGGCGTTAGCCACCACATTGGCTTTCCCTAGATGATAAAGAATCTCATAATCGTAATCCTTGATTAGCTCTAACCACCTCCTCTTGGCGCATGTTGAGCTCTTTCTGCGTAAAAAATATACTTGAGCTCTTGGGGTTTGCGTAAACCTCGCACTTCTCTCCATACAAGTAGTGCCCACAATCTTTAGGGTAAAACTATTGCCATGAGCTCAAGATCATGGGGGGGATATCGAATTTTATATTCCCTTAATTGTCTTGATGCGTACATGATTACCTTACCGTGTTGCATAAGCACGCACCCTAATCCCTTGTGCGAAACATCACTATAAATCACAAAATCTCCTTTTTCTCTCTGACAACGCAAACGCAGGGGCCATCACCAATCTTTTCTTTAGTTCTTGGAAGCTGTTCTCACATTCCTCTGTCCATTCGAACTTCTCAGTCTTACGAGTAAGTCGCGTTAAACGGGCTGTGATCTTTGCAAAATTTTGAACGAACCTACGGTAGTAACCGGCAATTCCTATCTCTTGTAGTCTCCCTTACTACGGTCATCATGCCTCATCGATCAAATTTTTACTCTTGTCAGGATCCTCCTCGGGATCCTCCTCAATAACAATCTCACCTGGGACAACCTCCTCAACGGCTACATCCTCAACATGAGCATTATCCGGTCCCTCGTTAGGACCCTCTATCGAATCCACAATATGATCTCCAATAAGTAATAAAACATCATCGCGATGTTGATCCTCAACCTCAGGGTTCGGAGTCCCGCTACCATATACGATAACGAACTACGCTTCTATCACGATATTAATATGGGTTCCCATAAGGGTTTTAACTGTCAGTACTACATTAGGTAGTCCGATTATGAACTTGGCAAGAGTTCTTATTATCTTAGTGAACTTATTATTTTAACGACGCATCATCTCTGAGGTTTATAACGCTTGGCTCTGATACCATTTCTGTAACACCCCCTAATTCGGGGTCGGGGATCCGGGTTGTCACGAGTTCCATTTCTCTTAATAACACGTAATCTTAACAAACAACCAACTACTGCGTACTATGACCCCACAATAAACACACACACACCACAAGTTATAGTCTCGGAGATGAATACCAAAAATACACAAGTCATTTTATTCCAAATTTATAAGTCATTACACCTCAAAAGGGTTTCTGAATAAATTTACATATTCTTTGCCATTATTACAATTCATAAATATACATAAGTCTGGTACATCAAAAGTTGAAAGCCTAGCCTATTGGTAGTTCCTACCTCAGCAACAACGGTATCAACACCTACAGGAAACTGCGGAACATTTCCTATCCGCTCACGAATTGGGAGCTTGGTCATGTTCATCTTGTCTAGATGTTGTTGTGTGATGAAAGAATAAGGAAAGGGTGAGCAACAAGCCCACTAAAATAACATGTATAATAATTAACAATATATGAATATTCTCATAGTACTCATGAAAGTCCTGGTCAGAAGAAATGAACAAAGTTTGGTATCTTAATGTGATGAAGTCGCAAAATATTCAGTATATATATATACATTTATACTTTTCAAAATCTTTTAAATCCTCTGACATGTATATTATACACAGAGTTCCAGTTTATAACTATATAAAAATATCTTTGCAAGGTGATCTCATATATCTAACCTTGTCTCAATGTTTTTCTGAAAATCTTTGTTATGCATAAGATAGTCATTTACTAGATATATGTTGAAAAAATGAAGTTACAAGATACTCCAATATACTTATATCTTTTCTGGATACTACTTGAACTACCACCGTTCAAGGTATAATCAGTTTCAAAAGTTCATCACATAGATGAGACTGCAAGATAAGACTTGGATAGATTCAATCTTTGAAATATAATTTAAGAAATGAAATTACTAGATACTTTATTAATTCCTGATATATATACACCTATATATATATCTCATACATTCCTTGAAACCCTCTGTTATGAAAAGTATAAATAGAGTTATAATACCTAACGAATTTGGAAAGAAGAAAACTTTGGCATAAACCCGATATCTTGTTGATCAGGCAACGATACCCATTAATTAACCTTTTCTACTGTAGATGGATGAATTCCTCGCCGGTCATCACCCTGGCCGCATTAGGACCTCGTGCTAGACCGTTACCCAGCCACTCACGCGTGGATGGACTGTCACCCAGCCTCTTACACCTTCATAGACCGTACCCGGCCTGTCGCTTATGCTGACTCAATTAGATTGACTTACTTCCTGAACATTGGGCAAGTAATCAAATTGTTTTCTCAAAACAGGAACCTCGTTACGAATATAAAATACACCACAGAGCCGGATCCCTTAGATTTTTGAGCGAGTATTCAAGTCCCCTTAGAAAGGGAGATCTTAAATTTGAAAATGAGTTTTGGGATCCGCTCTAACTTTTAAAATCATTTTGAAGACTCAAAAATAGTTTAAAGAATGTTTAGAGTAATGATGATTTAATCAAATAAATCAGTCCTGATATATTAGAAAATATCTGAATATTATTATTTAAATAATATTCCCATAAATGATAATATTTATTAAAATAATTGAAGTAGAAGTTTTAAAACTCATACTTGAAACGAATAATAAATTACAAAAGATATATTTATACGAAAGTACGATCCTTATTTGAATAATCGAAAATAAGTTTGATTATTATTCAAAACCATCGAATATACCTTATTCGATTAATAGTTATAGAAAACTATATATATAAATATACATATATTATACTCGGGAACATCGACTCCCGATTTAGAAAAATGTTCACCTTTGGGTCCCCTATACTAAGGGTATACCCAACTACTGCTTATCTCTAGCATATGTATTATGCAGTTTATAAGCATTTGAATTGATAATAGATAATCAAGATTTCACAACATGCATATATATACCATATCAACATGCTCCAGTATATCACAAGATTTGCTAATAACAGTCATGCACTTATCTCAAGATAATGCATCAATATATTTACATCACAACAACAGTATAACGGGTAGAAAACTTGCCTGAGCGTTTATGGGAGACTAGATCCACCTTTAAAAAACCTTGATCTTTTAATCAAAATCAAGAAACACAAAGTTAGATCTTGAAGTTACTATTCACCCTAAACTTTTAGGAATTGTTTAACTAGGTAAACCTTGGAATCTTGCATCCAAACTTATAGCATAACTAAGTATTGAATTATGAAAGCTAAGGAAACAAACCTTATAATTTTTGAAGGTGTGTAGCTTGAGTTTTGAAAAACTCCTCCTTGTTTTAAGAAGAAGGGCCGAAGCAGATGAAGGAGAAAAAAGTTTTTTTTAATGCTTGCTTGGTTGACTTGTGAGTTGTTTTTATTTGCTTGGTTATTTTAACCTTGATTTAACTAACCAAGGTTCCAATACTTGGCCATAATTCAATCTTAGCTAAATATCGTTACATCATGCTTGCATCATCAAGCCTATGTCATCCTTTTAACACATGTCTCTCCCTCGTGGTTTGATGATGTCATAATCCTCAGCTTCTTGTACAAGCTTGTCTCTTGGTCGCTTATTTATTTTACGGTTCGCTTAACTCTCGTTCTCGTTAATAGTTTGAGGGATCATATATGGGATCTCATTACTTGGGTTCACCTAAACCTTTCTCAATATTGTATATTCCTTTTATGATCTTTTCTTATAATCCTTGAATTTAAATCTTTTTAATCATGTTACCTTATACTCAATTCTTTCGGTATCTTGTGGATTTTCGGAAAAAAATCAAAGTGTTCGAATTTGGATTCTGACGATCTTTACATACACTCATTTACTTTATGGAATACTAATACGATCTTAGAATTTCCATAACAGTACTCCTATATAGCGTGGTCTGATAATTCTTCTTAATCATCATAGTTAGCAAAAGTTACTATTCATCAGTGTTTCAAAAATTTCCATAAATTGGGGTTATTACACCGAAGGACCAAATGCCGAAAATAAAAGACAAGTATGAAATGAAATTAAACAAAGTGCATAGATAAAAGATCCTGAAGGATCATAAGTTAAAGTCCTGAAGGACCAATAGGTTACAGACCAATATGGTTCAAATTAATAAGTTCTGAAAATAAAAGCCACATACGGAAATCAAGGCCATGCACGACCACATCATTCACTCATCAGAAGAGTCCTCCCCCTCGCCATCCGAGCCTTCCTCAGAAGAAGAACCACTACTCCCTGGAATCGGCTCCCTAATCTTCCCGCGAAGGGCTGCCCTGGAGTTAGGGCTACCCGAGGGGGCCTTACCCTTAGAACCGGAACCCGAGTGACTGGAGTTCGACTGTAACCTCATGCGAGGAGTCGAAGGCACAGATCCGGAATCTTGCCCAGATGGGTCCATAACAGGCAGCTGCTAGGGGCAAAATAGAAGGCTTGGATCAACCACATCCGTCCATAAGCCTTGAGTGTCTTTGATACCCCTATTCCAACCTATTTCCAGGTTCACAGGGCGCATCTCATCATTATGCTCATCCATCATTGTGGTGAACCTAGTGGATCTGTGATAAGCAGCCTCGAGGCCTTTCCACTCCTTCTTCCTCTTCTCCTCCGAGCTAGCATATTTCCTCTCCATGATGGCGAGCTTTCCCTCTACTTCATGAGCCCTAGACTCCCACTCCCCTGAGGAGATAGTCATCTGCTTCATGGAAGCCTGCAATGCATTATAGTCGCTTCTCATTTTAATAGCTTGAGTAGAGGACGCCGCGAAATAGGCATTGGCCTGACAAAGAAAATATGAGTTTGAGTATGAAGGGCCGAGCAGATTCAGCAGAAGGAAGTTTACGGGAAAGGAAGAGTGGTCAGCACGTCTACTGCTCTAGTAGCTGATGAACAACAACAACCACAATATCAACAACAATCTCAAACAGTCAGAAAGAATGGTACAGTCTTCCAAGGTTGAAGATAATGTGATAGTAGCAGAATTTGATTCTCCTACTACAAATCAATCAGGAGATGATTATTATTCCTTGGAAGAACTGGAGCAATTGGAGGATGAGTCAATGGCCCTGATTGTCAAGAGATTCTCAAATGTCAAATTCAAAAGGAATCCCAAGTTCAAGTACAAGTCCAACTACAACAGATTCCAGAAAGGTGGATCTTCATCCTCTAACACCAGCAGTGGTGGGTATAAAACAGGGATGGTTAATCGAAGCACCATTCGATGCTTCAACTGTAATGAGTTGGGACACTTTGCCACAGAATGCAGGAAGCCAAAACAAGCTAGGAAGAACTCTTACGATTCTAATCAGAAGAGTAAATCTGAAAGGGCGTACCTGGCAAAGGGAAGAAGCTGGGATGATACTGATAGTGAAGATGAAGAAGTTGGGAATCTTGCTCTCATGGCTAGTAATGCAAGCACCTCATCGTCAAGAAAAGAGGGCATTAAACAGGTACAACCGGTAGTGTGGATTCTTGACAGCGGATCGTCAAGACATATGACCGGAGATAGAGCCCTGCTATCAAATGTGATTGAGAAAGCTGGCCCAGTGGTTACCTTTGGAGATAACAGCAAAGGTTTAACGGAGGGATATGGCTGTTTGCAAGCTGGAAATGTTATCATTGAAAATGTATATGTTGTGCAAGGACTTGAACACAATCTGCTTAGCATTAGTCAGTTCTGTGACAACGGCTATAATGTTTTATTCGACAAGCTGAAGTGTCAGATTCTGCACAAGAAAAGTGAAAAACCCTCCTTAATGGGAATCCGGAAAGGAAATCTGTTTGTAGCTGACATGAACTCTGGAAGCAATCTTGAAGTCAATTGTTTCTATGCAAAGGCATCGTCAGATGAGAGTTGGCTATGGCACAAGAGACTTTCCCATCTCAATTTCAAAACAATGAATTCTCTTGTCAAAAGAGAATTGGTAAGAGGTTTGCCTCAGCTGGAATTCTCTCCAGAAGGACTATGTGAGGCTTGCCAGAAAGGAAAGTTAAAGAAAGCAAGTCACAAAGGCACTGCCACATCTTCTATAACTGGTGTTCTGCAATTATTGCACATGGATTTATTTGGTCCAGTTAATATCCTTTCTATGTCAAAGAAGTGTTACTGTCTTGTGATAGTTGATGACTATTCCAAGTATACGTGGGTTTTATTTCTTCACTCTAAGGATGAAACACCACAAGTTGTGATTGATCATATCAAGATGATTGAGTTAGATTCTAACGTCCCTGTTAGAGCAATAAGGTCAGATAATGGGACAGAATTCAGAAATACACTTCTCAATGGATTCTGTACAGACAAAGGGATTACCAGACAATTTTCAGCTCCTAGAACCCCTCAGCAAAATGGAGTGGTAGAAAGGAAGAATCGTACAGTGATTGAAGCTGCAAGAACGATGTTAAATGAATCAGGTCTTCCAATGTACTTTTGGGCTGAAGCTGTCAATACTGCATGTTATACTCAGAATCGAACTCTAATCAACAAAGACTTCATGAAAACTCCTTATGAGATTTTGAATGAACAGAAACCTTCTATCAAATACTTTCATGTATTTGGTGCCAGATGCTTCGTGCTCAAGGATGGAGATGATCGTCGTGGTAAGTTCGAGGCAAAGGCATATGAGGGTATTTTTGTTGGATATGGAAGAAGATCATATAGAGTGTATATCATTGATCAACACAAAGTAACTGAAAGTGTCAATGTTACATTTGATGACACTAAACTCCCTAGTATCCAAACTGAAGATCCTTCTGAGAAACTGAAGTTTGATGATACGTCAGATTCAGAATCAGAACATGGTCAAGAACCTGAGGTTGTTGCTGGTGAAGAACCTGTTAATCCTAATGATACTCAAGGTAATAGTGATGGAAACTTTGGCAACAATGGAGATACCACTGCTACTGACGGAGAATCTTCAAGCCAACATGGCAACAACTCAGGGGGAGATGCTGAAGGATCATCTAGTAGGACACAACATCACAATGAATTTCAAGGCGAATCATCAAGATCACATCTTCCAAGACAGACAGTCTGGAATAAAGCTCACCCTTTTGAGTTGATTATTGGTGATCCAGATGTTGGAGTCAGAACTAGACGTGCTACTCAAAATGAGTGTCTGTTCTCAGGATTTCTTTCTGAGATGGAACCTAAGAAAATTGAAGAAGCACTGTCTGATCTAGATTGGGTGATTGCTATGCAAGATGAACTCAATCAGTTTGAAAGTCAACAAGTCTGGAAACTGGTACCTAGGCCTGTACACAAGAAAGGTGTTGGTACTAGGTGGGTATTCAGGAATAAACTAGATGAAGATGGTGTGGTTACAAGAAACAAGGCAAGACTGGTAGCTAAAGGGTATTCTCAAGCTGAAGGCATTGATTATGATGAAACCTATGCTCCAGTGGCTAGACTTGAGGCCATCAGAATATTTCTGGCATTCGCAGCATTTTCAAACTTTAAAGTTTATCAAATGGATGTCAAGAGCGCCTTTCTGAATGGAAAGCTGGATGAAGAGGTATATGTAGAGCAACCTCCTGGTTTTGAAGATCCAGATCATTTGGATTTTGTCTTCTTTCTTTTCAAAGCTATCTATGGGCTAAAACAGTCTCCAAGAAAATGGTATGACACTCTCTCTGAATTTCTTATTGAAAATAGCTTTATTAGAGGTGTCATAGACAAAACTCTCTTTTCTAAAAAACATAAGAATGATACTATATTAGTCCAAGTCTATGTGGATGATATAATATTTGGGTCTACTAATGATAATCTCTGTAAGAGATTTGCTAAGTTAATGCACAACAAGTTTGAAATGAGCATGATGGGAGAGCTGAAGTTCTTTCTTGGATTACAAGTAAATCAAAGGTTAGATGGAACATTTATTTGTCAATCCAAGTATCTCAAAAAACTCCTCAAAAAGTACAATCTAGAGGATTCTGCATCAGCAAGGACTCCATCAACTACAGCTGTCAAGCTTGGACCATGTGAAAACTCCATTAAGGTAGATGTCACAAGCTACAGAGGTATGATTGGCTCGTTACTCTATCTTACTGCAAGTAGACCAGATATTATGTATGCTACATGCTTATGTGCAAGGTTCCAAGCGGATCCTAGAGATATTCATCTCGTTGCTGTTAAACGAATCTTAAGATATCTTAAGGGAACACCAAATCTAGGTATTTGGTACCCTAAAGAATCTGGTTTTAACCTTGTTGGATATACAGATTCAGATTATGCAGGAAGTGTTGTTGATAGGAAAAGCACCTCAGGAAGTTGTCAATTCCTAGGAAGCAGGCTAGTCTCATGGTACAGCAAGAAACAGCAAACAGTTTCCAACTCAACGGCCGAGGCTGAATATATTGCTGCTGGAAGCTGCTGTGCTCAGATCTTGTGGATTAGGAACCAACTACGAGACTATGGCTCTGTATTGAACAAGATTCCTATTTTATGTGACAACACAAGTGCAATAGCCATCACCAACAACCCTGTGCAGCACTCGAGGACAAAGCACATTGACATCAGGTATCATTTTATTAGAGAGCACGTCATGAATGGTACTGTTGAACTATTTTTTGTTCCAACAGAAGAACAAATAGCAGATATTTTCACTAAACCACTTGACGAATCCACATTTACCAGATTAGTTGGTAAATTGGGCATGTTGAATAGTTTTAGTGATTAATTTAGTTAATATCTGGAATCTGTTCTTGAATGAATTTACAAATGAATTTATCATAAATGAAAAATTCATTTGCAAATTTATTTTATCATTTTTATCATATCTCTTGCTTATTTCTATGTAATATATATTGTCTTATCTATTTTTATTTTCCCTTCTTATTAATTTAAAATATCTCAGAATATTTTATTTCCTCTAAAAATATTTTTCTATGAATTTTATTTGCTAAAATTCAAGAGAAATCTATTTTTGGAATAAAAATAATAAATTCTGATATATTGTCTTTGTTTCTATAAATATTATAAGTCTGTATTTCAGTTTTACTATTTTGTAAATATTTTCTAATATTTTTACTAAGTTAAATAAGTCTTTTTAAATTTATAAATGTGTGTGTTTCTGTGTTTATTGCTGGTATGACAATCGGCAAGACAATTGAAATTGTCTTGCTGAAAGTCATTTCAGTGTAAATTATGTTAATTATGTTCTTCAGTATAGTTTTATACTGGCAAGACAATCGGTATGACTATTGGATTGTCTTGCCAGTTATAAACCATATAGATAATTATTTTCATTTTATTATTATACTGGTATGACAATCGGTATGACTATCAGATTGTCATACCAGTTATAATTTTAATATTTATTCTGTTATTTCTTTTCCTTCTTTTTGCCGATATGACAATCCCGGATTGTCATACCAGCTATAATATAAAGGCGTGTGTTTGTGTGTTTTTAAAACCATTTTCAGCAGTTCATCTTTTCTTTCAAAAATTCGAACAGTTTCTTCAGTTTTCTCTCTTCTCTCTCTTCGAACTCAAATCTGTTTTGTTTCTTCCTTGCTCGAGTTTTTACTCAGCACACAAAATCATCACTTTGTGATATATACATACAAGTATATATATAAAGAGATGATGTTGGATTTTTATTAAATAAAATCAAAAACAAATAAAAAATCAGTTTGCCCCTTCAAATTCAATTTGTGTTTGTTGATTTTGAACTTTTTATTTTTTATTTCAATTTCTGATTTATGTCTTTTGGTTTGTCAAAACTGCGTTTGTGAGTTAAGAATTCTAACGAGATACATTTCTGTCTAAATTTTTCGATTATAATTAATTTAATTCGAATTATTAAATTAATTTAATTAATTCGAATTTTCTTAATATTATTCTTAAAATTCTGAAAAGCGTGTGTCTTATTATTATTTTAAATGGCTCTCAATTTCCAAATTGTCGCGCATAATCAGGTTGGTTATTTTAATCCGGAAAAATGTGATGTTGAAAAATTTAAGCCTTGGATTAGATTTTTAAATGACCATTCGATTGTTAGCTCTGCTATTAAATCAAATGTGATTTTAAACGTCGATCTACTTAGACTGATTTGCACAACCTCTACTGTGGCCGATGATTCAAAATCTTTTTCATTCACCGTCGCAAACACACAGTATGTAGTTGATGAAACAGTCGTCAATCGTGCATTAAATTTTCCACTAGACAATTTCTGTAATTTACCCTCTGAAAATGATATCACAAATTTTTTCAATGCTATTCACTATCAGGGGGTGATCAATTTAACCAAACTTTCTAAATCAAATTTGGTGTCTGAATGGGATATTTTCTTCGATACACTTTCCAAAGTGTTTGCCAACTGCACAAAATCCAATTTTCATAACATCACTTCCACTCTGCAGTATATTGGTCTTGCGGTTGTTTTCAATCAAAGGATCAATTTTGGCAAACTACTTTTTCCCATTCTCTTGAGACGTCTAACTTCTGCTTTACGTGATCATTCTACAAATCGTAGGGTATCATGTTACTATGCTCGTTTCTCATGCTTATAGCAGATCATCTACTCACCCCTGAACACAAAGCCCTTTTTGCTAACTCTGCTGTAACTGAACCCCCTCCAGTTAGCAAAAAGATTTACACTCGCCAAGACACAACCTTTAAATTCATGCAAGTTCCAGTACTTGTATCTGCTTTCATGGCCAATTATATTCCCTTACCTATTTTCAATCTTCCCGGCCATGAACAGCAACCTCAACCTCCAGTGGTACAAGCCACCCAGGCTCTTCCATTACAGGTAGTAATTCCTCACTCTCACTCTCTTCCTACTTCTGTTGACAGACCCCCAGTGGTTGATAGGGCTGACCATGAAGTTGTAGAACCACAGCTTCAATCCCAGGTCATAGAGCCAAACACAGCGTCTCATTCTATCTCAACCTCTCCCCCACTGTCTAAAATGTTACCCAGGAGATTACTAGGAAGTAGTACATTGTTAAATATGAGTGAACCCTCAGCTCTACCTCCTCCTAAGAAAAGAAGAACATATTCTGAGGCATCTGAAAGCCCATCCTTGTCCTCTCAACAGGACATGGACTTTGAAATGGCCAATGAACAGTTACTAGAGGCATTCTCTCAACAGGATGCATCTATTGAAATTCGCCATAGGGCCATGGCATCTTGTACTGAGTCAAGCACAATTCCATTACTCACAATGGAACCATACACTTCCCCAGATCATACTCAGGACACACAGCGAGGAGTGCACGTAGAGTCGGTTACAGTGCCTGCCATAGTTACGGCAGAAGAGCAGTCACATGCTTCAGAGGGAAAATCTGACTCTCCGCCATCTTTAATAGAGTCATTTTCTCCCCTCCCAGATCCAACACCTATGGCTCCCTTATGGGATTCTCCACTCGCAGATTTATCTGGAGAAAGTGGAGGGCAACTCGGTCAATCTATCCCTGAAGCAATTCAGACATCTATTCCAAAAGATTTGATAGGTTTGACTGAGGATCGGGACTCGCGAATTCCCATTGCACCACCACTGACCTCTCTTGAAGAGGCTAGGGTGATCTTACTTGCAGGTACAGAAGAACAGCAAAAGGAAGACTCCTCACGAGCAATTATAATGAGAGAAACACATGCACGTGAGGTGAGTGAACCAAACACGAGTGAAATGCAGGTGAGAGCACACACAGACACTGATACTGTGAACCTGTTAGCTCAGATTGCTTCCCTAAAAGAAGAACTTGCTAAAAGCCAAGCTGAAGCTCAAGCATTCAAAGCACAAGTGGTTGAACGGTCTTCTTCTTCCACCTCTGTCAACAATCAACTTGCAATCATAAGGAATGACATCTCAGATCTAAAGACCACTGTAATACCAAAGCTCAATTCGATTCAGGACACTCCAACTTTATCAGCTGATGACATATCCAACTTCTGCTCTCTACACACAAGAATGACTTCTCTTGAAGACCTCGTTGAGATGAATCATTCACTAGACTCCTCAAGATTTCTAAAGATAGAGACGGGCATGGAACATCTCAATGAAGGGATGAAGCACCTATATTACATGATCAAGAATTCTCATTGCCCTAATGAAGAACAAAGAGCTTATTTTGAAGGACCGTCTGGTGGAGGATCAGGCTCTGGAGGTGATAGAGGTTCCAAAGGAAAGTCAGTAGAGGATCCCTCAACTAAGGGGGAGAAGAAAGGGAGTAGTGCCAAAGGAAAGGAAAAAGATACCTCTGCTGGAAACAAAGGAAAGGCTGATGATGTCTACTACAGTGGAGAACAGGATGACTTTGATATTTTTGACATTCCCACTGAACCAGTTCAGGAAGATAAAGATGGGTTATTTGAAGCTGAAGAGGAAAGTGATTTTGAAGATTGGGAAGAGGAAGATACAGTGGATCCTATGTTTGAGAAAGAATTTCAGAAAGAGCAGTCAGAAATGAAAAGAAAAGAAGCTGAACTCAAGAAGGTCTCTCAGATCATTGACAGGAGGAAAGACATACAAAGAACAGAAACTCTTCAAAAGCAACGTCTTCATGACATTAAGGCTCAAGAAAGGAGAAGAGATGTCAGACTAAAGATTGGTGAAAAATGGGATGAAGCTAGGAGAGTACTCGATATGCCTCAGCTGAGCACTAACAATGATAGGCAGTTCTTACATCTTCTTGACAAGCTGGAAATCTCAAATCCTAACAATGACATGTACATGAATGCTATCAAGACTGAAGTCTCAAGGATCACAGCTGCTTTTGATAGATCCCTAAATGAGATGAGCATTTTTGTATATTATCAGAGTGAAGGATCTTTCAAGGTGTCACTTCATCTATTTGAGAATCGTTCTTTGTCAGAGATTTGGGTTCTTTTAAACAAAGTCAAGAGAAGCTCAGAATTGAATGAAGTTCTTCGAGAAAGGCTTAAAGAGTTTGCCAGCAGGGCTAGTCCTCAAGTGGTCAACAATCCTCATGAAGTGAGATTCTTTAAGTCTGATTGTCTTCAAATCTGTCAGCTAGATGTACAATCTCTTAAAGACTACTCAGCTAAGCATCTGGTCTGGATGGAACATCATTTGAGAACTGCTGGATATTCATCCATGTTGAAGACTCAAGCTGCTGACTTGATTCAAGCTTATTGTGAAAAGAATGTTAAAAGGTACAATCAACTCAAGAATAAGCTGAAGTCAGTTGGAGTTCAACCAGTCAGACCATCAAGCTTCACTTCAGAAAAGGATCGTGTCTTTGACAAGGAATTGCTTCAAGATTTAGAAGAAGGTGAAGTCAGAAGAGAAGACAACTGAAGTCAATTAGCTCAAAACTCAATGTAATATGATTAGAGCTTTATGAATCAAGATAGACTAATGTAGTTATATGTTCAGGCTAGAGGAACATCTATCTTGTATTCACTTGTAAATTTCATTTGGAATCTGGAAAATGTTAAATATAATCCAGAACTTTTCTGCTATTTACTTTACATTACTGTTTATATCTTTTTCTTATTTGTTAGTTGAGTTATCCTCTAGGTATTTGTTGTTATTGTCTAACAAGCAAATAGGGGGAGATTGAAAGGCATATGTCATAGCCTACTCGTTTATTCGAGTATTTAACTCAACTCAAATAAGAATGTAATAAGTAAATAGTGGATCAATCATCAGAGAGATCTCACAAAGTAACATATGTCAAAGATCAAAGAAACGTTGTTCATCTGCAGACTTGAAGATTCACTGGAAGAAGTTCAAGAATTTGATCATGCCTCAGTGATGTAAATCAAGATCGTGGAT
The DNA here is from genome assembly GCF_009905375.1 of Apium graveolens. NCBI lineage: Eukaryota > Viridiplantae > Streptophyta > Magnoliopsida > Apiales > Apiaceae > Apium > Apium graveolens. Next base: position 181,587,441 of record NC_133655.1, read on the forward strand.
TTAATCAAGTGACAGAGATCTCGTCAAGGTATCAATTTATTACAAGGATTCAATCAGAATATCAAAGTCAAGACATGAAGAAACGTCACGGAAGTTAGTCACTCATGAACCAGACAGTACATCGAGTGTCAGCATTGAAGTGGCGGAATTGATTCATAAGTCTCAGTGACTTTCAGAAGATTGTTAGAAGAATGGATGCTGCTCAGCGTTAGTATTAATTCTCTATTAATTAATTAAGTCATATAATTTAATTAAGAAAATAAATTATATCTGCAAAGATTAATTTATTGATTAATTGAATTAAATTGATTAATTAATTTAGAATTAATATTAAGGATTTACAGAATTTTAATTGATTAAAATCTGTTTTAATTCTAAAAAGACAACTGATTGTACTAGTATGACAATCGGTATGACAATTGATAGTCATACCGAAAGTCATGCTAATTCAGTTGATTGTCTTGATAGAATTATTATTTAGATTAAAATCACTTATTAATTCAGTAAGACAATTTCATTTGTACTACTATGACAATCGGTATGACAATCAATAGTCATACCGAAAGTCTTGCTAGATCATTTTTAATTGTCTTGCTAGTTGTAAACATTGTCCTACCGAAAGTCTCACTAGCTTAAATGATTGTCATTCCAATTCATTTTTCGGCTGTGTTGTTTAAAAAGAAGCAGAAGACAAGTTCATTCATCATCAATCAAACAGATCACAATATACAAGAACAAAAAGAAAAAGCAGCAGACAAATATTACATCTCATCTGCAACTTCAAGATTAATTTCTAGATTGTAAAGTTAAAGCCAATCAACTAGAAATACTTATCTTGTTCTTGTGTATCTATCTAGCGGATTAAAATCCCTAGAACTTAATCTCAAATCGCATTTAGCATTTGATCTTTTAATTACAAAAATAGAAAAAGTTCATGTCGAATTTATTCTAGATTTGTAATAATTGATTTGAGATTAATCCCTTGTAACCGATACCGTAGTTGTAACACCTTTCAAGTTTAATAAAAGTTTTATTTAACTTGAATTTTGTTTCACAATTTTATTCCGCATTTTATTCGACTAAACGGTATTGTTTGCATTCAACCCCCCCTTCTACAAACAAATTGGGACCTAACAGAATTTAAAATGCTGGAACCGCTTGTAATCGCCGGCAGTTACTTCTACTAGGGATGTGTGGGCTGTGTGGGCAGTTGCTTTTATTGGGGCTGAGTGGATCAGACTCCTATATATAAATATATAGGTATTGTGAGAATGCAATCTATGCATGTAGGCTTGTATGCACTAAACATGTATCCATATGTTAGGCAGTAAGGAAAAGTCTATAAACATATGTTGGGTTATGTTATTATGCTAGGCAGTAGCACAAGTCTGTAAGCATAATCGAGTTGTATCCTTATATTGTTGGTCAATAGAAGGTTGGGCATTTAGGCTCGTAATCTGCTGTGTCTTACATTTGCTTGATAATTAGACACACTTAGCACACACGATTGGTTCCTGTTGTGCGTTGGTTCAATATTATATCCGTTGTGCTTGGGTTTGCTGGGGTTGCTGGTGCTGTCGGGGCTGCTGGGGGCTGTTGAGCGACAACCTCTCGAAAGGCTGACTGCTTGAGCGCATTGGTGGGCGACTGAGTAGGTCACACGGATCAGAGAATTCAAGGTTGAAAATATGACCCCGTGATAACAAGGATGGTTGATAGAAGCAAGTTCAGATGCTATAATTGTGATGAGGTTGGGCACTTTGCCACTGAGTACAGAAAGTCTCAGCGAGCAAATGATAAAGGCAAAGCTTATCAGAAGAAGGACTCAGGTAGCTCAAGAAAGTATCCAGTGAAGTCTTACATAGCTGAAGGGAAGAGCTGGGATGACACTGATGATGAAGAAGAATAATATGGAAATCTAGCATTGATGGCAGAATTTTCTTCTTAGGTAACATTTCCAACTATTCGTGCTTTACCTCCAGATAACTTGTGTGAGAATGAACATTGTGTCGCCTTCAGGTAGACTGTCCTGGTGTATGGAAATGTTGTTTCTCATCACTATCTTAAGGCACGGTGAAATACAAATGAATGCATTGAATAACATGATGCCGTAAAAGAAGTGTATAGAAATGTCAGTACTACACTAAGATGTACTCTGCTTGATGTCGAAGACCTTAATGTAGAACTAAAGAAAGTTAAAGATGAAAATGATAAGCTAGTTCTAAATAGGATCAGTGTTGAGAATCTTAAGCAAGCCAATAAATATTTAGAGCTTAAGATTACTAAGCACCTTGAGACAGAAGAAGAGCTTAAGAACAAGAATACAGAATTAGAAACTAAATTGCATGCTTTTACTGATTCTGCGAATCTTGCTAAGAAGCTCATAGTTAATCAAGTAGTAGGTGGAAAGGTTGGGATAGGCCTAGACTATGACGAATTTAAAAAAGCTTCTAAGAAACGAGTAGTTGAAAATGATCCTGTAGAGAAATTTGTTAATCCCTCTAGTAAACCTCATGTTCTTAAGAAAGTTAAGAAACCTCTATTTAAGAAAGCTACTGTTGAGCCCATTGATGAAGATAATCTTTATATTCATCATGAGATGCTTGTTGATGATCTCGAGCTCTCAAGGAGACAAAAGGCAAAGAAACCTATGTCTGTTGCTAGTGACTTTGAATTATCTTTTGCCAGAGTAGATTTTACATAGAAGTAGAAATAGCAGGATATGAACTAATGACCATAGGAAGTTACTTTTGAGTTAAGAAGATCATCCCAGTGCTTTTTACGGTGAGAAACTTAATGACACATGTCAAAGATACTCGACATATGATATGGAATTTTATGCTTTAATTCAAACTCTTAAACACCGGAGACCATATTTGATTCATTGAGAGTTTACTCTTTACACAGATCATGATTCTTTGAAGCATCTAAACTCTCAAAATAAGCTGAATGCACGCCATGCTCGTTGGATGGATTTTTTACAGTAATTTGACTTTGTTATCCGTCACAAGTCAGGGATTGATCATTTTTCCAAAATGTCCCATTCTGTACCCTGCCAGAAAACTTACTATGCATCCAAAGTTGCTGCACTATTCCTGCAAGAAATCATTCATTTACATGGAATTCCAACTTCCATTGTGTCTTATAGGGATGTTTTTTTGGAAAACCTTGTATACGAAGATGGGGACAAAGCTTATGTTTTTTAGTGCCTTTTACCCTCAAATGGACGGCCAAATTGAGGTAACTAACAGGAGTTTGGGAAATTTATTGCGTTGCTTAGTTGCTGATCAGGTGACCAGTTGCGATACGGTGCTTCCCCATGCAAAGTTTTCCTTCAGTAATTCTGTTAACCGATCAACTGGTTGCACTCCTTTTGAAGTTGTCTATGGGTTCCGACCCAAAACTCCACTTGATGTTAATTCCTTACCTTTTCCAGCCAGGCCAAGTGAGGCTGCTAAAGACTTTTTAATTATATGCAAGATATTCATAATGAGTGCAAACGGTGCCTCACATTCCATAGTAATTCTTATGCAGCTTCAGTAAATGCCAAACATTAGGATCGACAGTTCAGGAGGGTGATTTGGTTCTTGTTCGTTTAAAACCCGAACGCTTCCCACCTGTGAGTTTTATGAAGCTTCAAGCTCATCGAGCAGGTCCTTTTCAAGTTACAAAGAAGTTGGGTGGTAATGCATATGTTATTAAATTACCCTTTGATTTTGGTATTAGTCATGTTTTTAACATCGAAGACCTTACAGAATTTTAGGGTGATGCTGAAGAAATTTCTACCGTGCCAACCTCTGCCGAAACATCTGATGTAAGAGTACCGGAAAATACAGCAGCACGAGATGACATTGCCAGTATACTAGACCATCTATTTGTCACAACTCGTCGAGGAGGATATTATAAATTTTTGGTGCAATGGAAGAATCAACCACGATCTGATTCTGTTTGATTATAAGCCTCCGAATTAAAACTTTATAAATCTAGAAACAATATGCAATGAATACCTGTGTAGGAGAAAACAAAACGAACATGTATTACTGAGCACCACAATGTTTTCATAAAAGAGAATGCTTCACATGTTAAGGACCACCCTACACTTGTCCAGCTTTTATTCTAGCATAACGGTAGCATAATAAGAACCTCACCCTACACTTGTCCAGCTTTTATTCTAGCATAACGGTACTATAATAAGAACCTACATATGTAAAATACTAAAGTGCCCATGCCATATCAGCATGTCACAACAACTAGTACTAGATAAAATGAAATAGACACGTTGACCTCGTTGCACTCAGCACCTCAGCCAACTTGTTCCTTATTCCTACATGCATAATTCTCATCAATCCCCCTCAAGTAGTGTGGAGAGTGATCTCGAGATGCCAAACTTGCGTAGGAGATGATTGTGCTATTTCACCGAGAGTTGCTTTATGAACATATCTGCCACCTAGGCATGAGATGGAATGTGCATGGTTGTAACTGCTCCTTCAGCTATCTTTTCATGAATAAAATGGCAATCTATTTCCACGTGCTTCATCCTTTCATGTGACACAGGGTTTGCTGCTATAGCCAGTGCAATTTGGTTGTCACTTTTGATAAGTGTAGGTGGAAAATCAGTGAGACCCATGTCTTTCAGCAGCGAAGATATCCATGTAACTTCACAACAGGCCATATCCATGGCTCTATACTCCACCTCTGCTATAGACCTCGCCACTACCGACTGTTTCTTGGTTTTCCAGGAGATGGGTGAGTCTCCAAGCAGTACACAGTACCCTGAAGTGGACCTGCGTGTAGTGGGGCAACTATCCCAATCGCTATCACAATATGCCGTCAATTTTGCCATTGTAGATGATGCCAGTAGTATCCCTTGTGCTGGATTGTTAATCAAGTATCTCAGGACTCATTTCGCAGCCTGCATATGCACATTCGTGGGCCTCTGCATGAACTGAGCAAGATGATGAATAGGAAAACTGAGGTCAGGCCTTGTGATCGTTAGATAGATTAACTTGCCTAAAAGTTTTAATAAGGCTGTGGGTCTCCAAGTACTTCTCCCTTGTCTGGAATCAAGAAGATGTGTGAATTCATCGGCAGTTTTAATGGCGATGCATTTGTCATTCCAAATTCCTTCAACAAATCTAACTCATACTTTTTTCTGTGACACAAAGATGCCCGCATTGCTTCTGTCAATCTCTAATCCCAGAAAGTAACTCACTGCTCCTAGATCCTTCATATGGAAATGCGACGACAAGACCATTTTCAAGCCTATCATGGCACTAACTTGATTTCCAGATATCAACAAATCATCTATGTATATGAGCACAAGTGTAATGACGTCCCCCGTTACTTTAGAATAGAGATTGCAATCAACCTTGGAGTGTCTGAAGCCTATGGACACCAATGTCACGGACAATTTGTGGGGCCATTGATGAGACGCTTGTCTCAGTCCATATATGGCCTTCTTGAGTCTACACACCCATTGTTGAGTTTCTGCAATCAAGTTGTCTCCTTGGTTCAGCTCAATTCTGCTAGCCAATCCTTTGTAACCCTGAGGCATCAACATGTACACGATTTCCTCCAACTCCCCATTCAAAAAGGTGTTTGACACATCCATCTGGTGTACTTTCCAATCTTTCATCGCGATAACTGCAAGTAGGGTTCTTACCATAGTCATCTTTGCTACAGGCGCGAATGTTTCCACATAGTCAATTCCATACATCTGCTTGTACCCCAAAGTTACCAGCCTTGCTTTGTACTTGTCAATGGTACCATCCGCCTTAAACTTGGTCTTGAATATCCACTTACACCCAATTTCCTTTCAATTGGGGGGCAATTTGGTTACTTCCAATGTCTCATTTGCTTTTAATGCATCTAATTCAGCATTCATTACGTCCACCCAGTTTTGAGTTTTAAATGCTTAACTGAGATGAAGTGGATCAACTTGAGGAATTATGGCAGCTAAAAAATAGTGATATTCTGGGCTTGTGACCTGTGTTGCCACTGCTGCAATGCTCATGCATTGTGCATTATTTGAAGACCCTGGAGTAACAAAATCATCCATCCATCCCGGCCTTTTTGTTACTCTTGTTGTTCGATGCATGGTTGTTCCATCTACATTGTCTTGCACTTCAGCTTCATCAGTGGCATTGGTGGAATGATCTCCTTCCTCCACATTCTATCTTTCATCCGAGAAATCATTCTCCTTATCGTCCACCATTTCTTCATCATCTACATATGGCATACTCAGGGGCAAATGATGCATATATGGTTTGTTAGTGTGTTAATTCAGGAGGAACACTTCTTCATTAAACTTCACATGCCTTGAGATGAGTATCTGTATTATGTCCAGATTTAGCAGATGGTAGCCTTTGGTTCCATAAGGGTACCCTATGAACGCACACGGTACGCCCCTCGCTGCAAATTTATCAGTGCCATGAGATGAGTTGTAAGTCACAGCTAAACAACCAAATACTTTGAACTCCTCATACTCCATGGCTTCACCGGTTAACTTTATATAGGGAACTTCAAATTTGAGGGCTGCATTTGGGAGTCTGTTGATAATGTATGTAGATGTTAACACACTCTCCCCTGAAATTTAAACTTAAGCCAGACTGGAAACGTAATGCTCTTGCAACTTCAAGCACCTGTTTGTGCTTTCTTTCCACCCTCACATTTTATTGAGGTGTGTATGGGCATGACAGCTGGTGAATCACTCCCCTTTTGTTGAAGTAATCTTCACAAATCTTATCAACAAACTCCAAGGCATTGTCTGATCTAATTACTTTGAATTTTCCTCCAAACTGTGCCTCTACAAAACTCTCAAATTTCAACAGTGTATTCATATAATCCGACTTCTTCTCCAACAGGTAAACCCAATTCATCCGACTATAATCATCTACTAGCGTTAGAAAGTACCTATATTTACCTCTTGTAGGCACTTTATATGGACCCCAGATGTCTGTATGCACTAACTCAAACTTTTGTAGCGCATATGAATTGCTCACAGGAAAAGGCAGCCTTGTCATTTTTGCTAAAGGGAAGGTGAGACATACCCGATCCTGTTGTTGATTGAGACATGACTTGATTTCAGGTATGTGTTGCATCTTGGATACTGAGGCATGCCCCAGTCTTTTATGCCATAGTGAAAACGAGTTATGCCCTCTGACTTTGAAGCATTGTTACTTTCTGGTTTTGCTGTAAATTGTCTATTCACAGCTTGTCTTGTAGCCAGCAGCTTGTCATTCTTCAAATAGTAAAGTCCTTGCCTCATTTCTCCAATTCCCATCACATCTTTGGTACTCGAGTTCAATATCACACACCTTTCAGGTTTAAACATCACTTCACACCCAGCATCTTTGGCCAACTTGTGAATAGATAGAAAATTGTGATTAAATTGTAGAACATGTAACATATTTGATAATGTCAACCTATTTTGTAGTTTTACATCACCAATATGTGTTATGACTGCGGTTGCTCCTGTTGGAAGGGTTATTGTGAAAGTTGTCGGAGTCTGCTTAACATTCATCATATTTTGTAAGGAGTATGTCATATGATCCGAGGCTCCAGAATCTATGATCCACTCTGCACCACTAGCAACCCGATTTTTCTCACCATCCCCGAGAAACCAAAGTCAATTTCTTCATCAGTTTCACTTTCTTTGCCAGCTGTACCTTCATCCTTGGGTATCAATTTCAAAAATTGATCCAGTTGTTGAGCCGTCTTTGTCACCATTTGTGCCCCACTAGTATTTCCTTGCACATTATTTGCAACAACACCTCTTTCTGCGACTCCTCTTGCTGCATAGCAGCACAAGCAATTTCCACCATTGACAACGATGTCATCATGAGCAATTAACTTCTCTGTGCCCTATACACATCATCCAACCTATTCAAGAACTGAAACAATTTAGCCTCCTCTTTCATTACATCTATAGTTGTCAATGACCTAGTTACATCAGGTGTGACATTGTTAATGGTGGGTAGGAGGTACATTGACTCGATTTCCTCCTACAAACTGCTCAGGGTTGTAAAATAGTCACTCACTTTCATACCATTTTGCTTTAAACAGATCTTTGTTTAACTTATACTTTCTGGAACCATTAGTCAATGAGAAACACTTTTTAAGTTGTTTCCATATCTCAAGAGCAGTGTTAATGAAAAGCACAGAGTTCTTGATATTATCAGAGATGTTATTATGTTGCCAACAAATTACCATGTTGTTGTATGTGTCCCATTGGCTAGCTTCAACACCATCAATGACACTCTTTGACACAATACCATCTATAAACCCCAACTTCCGTTTTGCAGACAACTGGATCTCGAACGACCTTCTCCAAGATCTGTAATCTGTAGCACCTTGCAGCTTTAACACACTAATAGATAATGGACCATCTGATGGGTGTAAAAACAAAGGGTTTTGCAGATCTGCAAAAGACAGCCTACTAGTAGCCATGAGTAAATCTAGAAACTTACAGCTTTTCACTTCTTTCCAGGTATGACAACTCGACCACTCAACACACTAGGCTATAAATACTTTAAACGTAAACTTTCTCACTAATGCAGCTACCAGATGCAAGCTCTGATACCATAAAAACTTTATAGATCTAAAAACAATATGCAATGAATAGTTGTGTAGGAGAAAACAAAATGAACATGTATTACTGAGCACCACAATGTTTTCAGAAAAGAGAATGCCTCACATGTTGAGGACCACCCTACACTTGTCCAACTTTTATTCTAGCATAACGGTACCATAATAACAACCTACATACGTAAAATACTAAACTACCCATGCCATATCAGCATGTCACAACAACTAGTACTAGATAAAATGAAATGGACACGTTGGTCTCCTTGCACTCAGTACCTCAGCCAACTTGTTCATTATTCCTGCATGCATAATTCTCATTAGGAAGTAAAACATTTGCATCCACATCTGTTTGCTGAGTACATTCTCCAAAACTTGCCAGAGTCAAGTTCTTCAGGAGAGCCGGTAATTGATGCAGTCAGCTAAGGGAAGTCCTGGTAATTCTTTAATTTATTGGAGTTGATACATGGGGAATATGATTTATTTTGATAGTGCAGTTATGTTTGTTAGACTATTACAATGTATTCTTTGGAGCGATTCCAAATAAAAGAATGATTTTGTAAGTAGCCGCACGCTACTGGTTTAACGTGAGGTTATTTCAAAATCTTTGCATCAATGACAATTTCTTTTTGTTGCATTAAGAGCAACTCCAACACTAACTTAAATCATACTCCCAAGTCAAATTTTGAAAAAATAAACTTCAAAATCATCTCCAACAAGCTCTTAATCACTCCTCAAAATTTAATGATCTTAAAATGCTTTCTCAACAATAAGGAGTGATACTCCCTCTAAAATTAGTTTAATAATAATTTATTTATTTTCCATGTATTCAATATGACAGATTTTGTTTATGTGGATGTGTACTTGATTACTAGAAAATGAATAGGGAGTGATTTAAAAGGAGGATAGTTGGAAAAAATATGTAATATTGGCTCTTAAATAATTAAGAACTAATTTATTTATATTTATTATAGAGAGAATGGGAGGAGATTCTTGGAGTTGCTCTAATCACACTCCATTCCCGGGAACACCGATTTCTAACTAGTTTTAAATCTTCAACTATGGTGGCCATGACAATTATACAAGCAAAAACTATGTATTTAAATTGAATAAGCCTATTCTTCATGATTATTAGAACAATAGTAAAATGATAAATGGATAGAGTTCAAAATATAACTAAAGATTTCAGACCTTACCCATTGTTATAGGGAGAATTTCGTGTAACAGTGTTGTGGAGGTTGATGGGTGGAACAAGGATCAAGGACGGTGTTTGAGGGCGGAGGAAGGTTATGTATGGTGGTGGCTGAGCTTGTATGTTGACTCCTTAAGAAAGAATAGGGATTTGTTATTCTCTATCAAGTGTCGACTCATGTCTCATACAAGTGCCTACGTACCCTATTTATAGGGATCAAGCCTCACGTAGTTCTTGGGGAACAAGTCACATAGGCTAGGGTTAGGGTTCTCCAACCCGTGCAGCCCAAGCCCACGATAAAATCAGGGCTTCAGCCAATTAGTCACGTAAATCTCGACCGGCTCCACACGCTTCCTACAATCTCGCGGCATCTCCGCATTTATTCTCGTAATTGTAGGAATAACCCGTTTCGGCCCCGAAACCTATGAGCAACTCAGTCATCTATGAGTCACTTTCCATGTTGCACACAAAGTCCTTTGATGGGGGCCGGCCTGATCACCTCAGCCCGCACCGCCTTCTTTTTCAATTAATAAATACAAGGTTACCTCTATTTTCATAAGATGTGGTCTCATGGGCCCAGCCCGCATATGGCCACCTGAGCCCAGCCCGCGTGTGGGCAATCAAGCCCAGCTCGCGTGAAGTCACCTGAGCCCATCTCGCGTGAAGCCACCTGAGCCCACCTCACATGTGGCCACATGAGCCCAGCCCGCATGTGGGATCCCACCTTACATGTGTGAGTCCAACTCGCACATCATGAGCCCGGTCTGCATGTGCTGGCCCAAGTCACATTAATCCATTATTCTAGCCCACACATGAGAGCCCAGCTATTCAATGCACCCATTGGGACCTGTTTAGGGCCCATGACCGAAAGCGGGCATAACAACTACCCCCTAAAATTCTTGGTCACATTTCGAGGCTAGGAATTTTTTCAACATTATCTTTTTATTGCCCTGCAGGCGCGAGCCCACGAGATCGCACTAAACCGCCTCGCGTGCCTCGCCTCACATGCCTTTTCACAATCATGTGTTTGAACACATGACAGCTGTTGGACAACTGGCATAGGGATTTGTGTCGTCTCTTGAGATGGAGACATATGTCCCTTGTCCTTTCTCTCTCTTATCCCCTATAAATATGTGGGATTTCAATTCATTTCTCACATCTCCAAGAACACTTCTCGAATTGTTGCTCATTTTGCTCAAGGATCTACCACGGTGAAAACCATCATCACCACAAGAACCGTCTACCGGCGGCGATATTCTCCAGGAACAGATTCATCAGGATCATCCTACACTTCACCTACAGGTACCCCTTTGATCCTTAATCATCCATACTCATTCATATTTGTTCATATGCACCATGCGAGCACACACCACCTATTCGATGCGAGCCCACACACAATCAAGACATGCGATGCGAGCCCCTCTGCTTGCTTAGATACTTAGGTGTGATCCCGTGTGAGATGTGAGGACACTTAGGTGCAACCCCATACTTGTTTTTACTTTCTTTTAGGGCCACACACTAATTTTCACCATCTTTTACAGATGTCGAGTGCATCTTCAGCCTGCTCTTACGGATCGTCTCGCTCTTTCTCGAGCCCGCCTCGTTCCTCTGCCAGCCCGGTTCGTTCTTCAGCCACTACGTCTCCATTAAATTAATATCCACCCGAGCAGTGAGGCTCAAAGGACTTCCCACATGAGCTGACTTCTCTCTCTAGTCGTCTCAGCCAACCTATTTACCCTGGCTCTGCTATCACCCCTCAAGGGGCCTTGAATATTGCTAGAGTTGAGAACTCGATACGAGCAGCTGGCTCCGGCTCGCTGGATATTCACCTCGACCCTAACCCTGAAGACTGCACCGGGGAGAGGAATATTTATGACTCGAGAAACAGGCCCGTGGACCTGTCCAATATACCAGCTTCCCTTGTGGTGAAGGAGCTCCTAAGCCGCGAGCCCGCTCCTTTGGACAAAGAGCGAGCTGAGGAGATTTTAAGAGAAATGATTGAAGAGAGGGCGGCCCGCCTTAGGCAAACTGCAGCCAATGACCTCAACCCTATTCAGGTGGACTTGGAGTCTATTGACAGCGACTGGGGGAGTGCTTATTATGACACCAAGAAAGGGAAGGAACCTGTAGCCGTAGAATATCCCATCTTAGAACTCGACGGTGAAGAAGACAGATCACATTGGTCTTATGACTCCTCTCAAAGCGAGGAGGTGGCAGATGTTACTAGTCAGTATAAGATCTGCAATTTTAACTATATCCCCGCGGCCTCTCCTGAGCCCTATGTGCCTTCTGCCCAGCCCAAGCTTGAGGGTGAAATTATTTTTAAGAAGCAGATCACCCCCGATGGGGAAGAGAGCTCAACTACAGCCGAGGAGGTAAAGGTGCTCGCTTGTCGCGATCTGCCCACCTCGCTTACTCAGAAACATTTGGCCTAGCACATCGAGCAGTTTCAGCTCGAGGGTCATGTTATTTTTCCCCTGCCTCACATGAGATGTTATAGGTTCAACCATCCAGAAAATGGAGGCAGGAGCCTCGCATGGTTTTGTCCACCTTCCTGCTAAGGCTAGGAATCTCCTATCCCCTTCATCCCTTCATCAAAGATGTTTGCAAGTACTACCAGCTCGCACCCCTTCAGATCAATCCAAATGGGTACCGGGCCGCCCCCGCATTGTACATCATATACCAGAAATGCGGGTTTCCTCCTCTAACTGCGAGGCAGCTGGGCTACTTCCTAAATTTAAAGAATCCTCCTAACGACTTTGGGTATTTCTACCTTTCTGTCTGGCCGTGCTTCAACAAAAAGAACCTTATCCACAACGGGCCGAGCAACTCAGGGAAGTGAAAGAGCCCCTATTTCTATATCCACGAGGTGCCTCGAGTCCAATCCCACTTCTATTATAATCCATGTAAGTCCTTCCTGGCCACTCTTCTTTCCTTCACAATAGTTCTTTCTTTTAACAAAAAAATATTTTTTACTTATCTCCAGCCACCCCGCCTCGCACTGTCCTTGCTGGATAGGAAAAGATAAATGCGGATAGCCTTCTAGGACTTCCTAAGGCGGACAGGGATATCCAAAAACTCATAACGACCTCGAATCTGGTTGCGTGTGGATTTTTAAAGGAAGGAGTGAGGTTGACTCCTCAAAAGAAGAAATCTAAGAAGAGGGCCAGAAAAGGTAAGAATATTAGGCCTGCATGTGCGAGCTCGTGTTGTGCTCGCAAATTTTAAATTTCCTGCACACTTCTCACTCCACATTGCACTTTAATTCTCTGCATTTATTATCTGCTCACATCTCTTCTTTTCATTGTATTTTGTTGTGACTAATATATCACTTTATTGATTTCTTTTCAGAGATTGTCATCTCCCCTATCCCCTTTATGGAAGAGGCAGAGCAAGCTGCGGCCTCGGGCCAAGTTCAGCCCGCTGCGGCGACCACAGGGGCTCACTCTCAGGTCCTCCCTCCAGCTCGCATGACTACTCTTTCTGAGCATCTCAAGGGCTCAGGGCCTTCTCCCCAGCTGAAAAGGCATCGAGGCCACAAAGAGGGAAAAATTGTCGAGCCAGACCCGAAAAAGGCTGCTCCATCTGATGCCCCTCTCCCCACTTCTTCTTCTATCAACACGGTCATGACCACATTTGGCCGGCTCGCTCAAGCTCACATCAGCGACCAGGATGTGAAGAATTGGTCCTCTTCTTCTCTTGAGGCCAACAACGACGCACTGACCTGGGCTGCGGCTGAGGTGTATTACCGTCAGCTGTCTAAGGCTCGAGAAATGTGAGCTCTCATCCAGACCAACACAAAGCTCGATTCTAAGGTCAAGTCTCTTCAGAGCAAGGTCGCCAAACACGGGCAGGAGAAAGTTACGCTGGTGAATAATTATAATCAGAAGATGCTTAACCTGAATGCTGCTCATGAGAAGGCATTAAGAGAACAGAAGGAGGCTCATGACCTGGCCGCAGAAGCGTAGAAGAAGGAGAAGGATAGCCTCGAGGAGAGGGTGCTCGAGCTGGAGGGGTTAGTTTATGCCTTGACCGCGGGTCGCAAGGCCTCCCTCGCTGATGCCAGGAACTTAGGGGCCAGGAACTTCATGAAAATCTTCATCAGTAAAGTTCCTGACTTTGATTGGGCAACACTGGGCGCGGCACAGCTAGACACGCTGAGAAGCTGAAGCTGGAGATGGAAAGGGACACTCAGATTGCTGAGGAGGCCTGACTCGCAGCTGAGCAGGCCCGGGTCGCGGCTGATGAGGCTCGCAAGGAGACGGAGGCTAATAACCCTTAGATTAATTTTATTTTATAACTAGACTTTTGACTGGGTAAGCGGGCACCCTTCTCGCCTCGCGTTTGTATTTGAAATATTCTACCTTGGGGCATAACTTATTTATCTCTTGTTTGTATAAAATTACAAGTCTTTTGTGCCCTCATTTATCTTTATTGTGCTAGCTAGTTCTCGTAATTTTGTGTAAACTTACCATGCCCCTACTGACCAAATGCTATCATAAAACTGGCCGCGTATTGCGGATGTTACACCTTCGCAGCGAGCCCGGCTCATCAGCTCGCATCATTGTTCAATCAAATAAAATGAATGAAAATTTAAGTAGAGTAGGCTCGTACCATTACTAACTCATAAGTGTTGTATGTGTACTCGTATTAGCGGGCAGGCCTATGGGCTCGCATCATGTTCATGTATCTTCTTCTAGCATAATGCGACCCTGGCCATGTACACATAATAGCGGGCTGGGCTCCCCGGCCCTCCTTAATATAGGCTCGCATCGCAGTTATCCTTAACTTTTAAGTCAGTTTATGGTCACCTCTCCCTATCTTCATCTTTAATCTGCTTTGTGCTTATTATTTTCCCAAGCGGGTCGGGGCCCAGCTCATTTCATGGACTTGTTGTGAAGCGGGTCAGGGCCTGGCTTGACTTATGATTTTAACATGTTAATAAAATAACTATTTTGTCCTCGCATGGGCTCCCAAGGATGGGCCCCCTGTTGGGTATTTTAATCTATTAACAGGAGTTAAAATATTAAGGGCATAAATAGATATCAATCATTTATTTATAGACAATGGAAAGTGAAAGGAGTACATGCTTGTGGTCTCAGGGAGGCACCTATATGGTACTACCCCCGAGACTTAGGAATATTTTAAGATAATACTATGTCTGAGGAGAAATAATATTACTGATAATACTTGCGGAGGTGTTCCGTGTTCCAGACTCTCGGGATCAACTTGTCTTGCATATCATTGAGGTGGTAGGTTCCCTCCCAGAGCACTGATTTTATCTTGTAGGGGTCTTTCCAATTTGCCCCAAAGACTTTGTGGCTCACCACCTTGGTGTTTGGCATGACCCGGTACAGAACCAAATCTCCCACCTTAAAAATCTGGGCTCGAACCTTACTGTTGTAGTGCCTAGTTGTCCTCTGTTGATATGTTGCTATCCTGATCTGAGCATCTTCCCGAGTTTCTTCAATCATATCCAAATAGAGTCGATGGTTGACCTTATTTGCCTCTGAGTCATAGTTGTCCCTCCGAAAAGATCATGCCCCTACCTCAATGGGAACCATAGCTTCACACCCATATACCAGAGAAAAGGGGTCTCTCCAGTTGTAGTTCGGGGAGTCGTGTTGTAAGACCACAGGACCTGGGTGAGCTCCTCCGTCCATGTCCCTTTCTTCGCTTCAAGCTTTTCCTTCAAGGTGTGCTTAATGATTTTATTAACAGCCTCCGTCTGCCCGTTGCTTTGGGGGTGGCAAACTGCACTAAAACTCTTCTGAATCCCCAGCTGCTCACAAAATTTTCGCATTTCCTTGCTATCAAACTATTTCCCGTTGTCAGATATCAACTTGTAAGGGATGTCATAGCGACACACAATAGTCTTGTGCACAAATTCCTTGAGCTTTTTTGCCGTGATAGTGGCTAGAGGCTCGGCCTCTGCCCACTTAGTGAAGTAATCTACCGCAACAACCGTAAACTTGACTCCTCCCTTGGCCTTCGGGAGTTCTCCAATCAGATCAATTCCCCACATAGCGAAGTGCCAAGGGCTCATGAGGGATGTGAGGGGAGCCACGGGGCTGTTATAGTAATTGGCATATCGCTGGCTCTTATCACAGGCCCGGGAGAATTTAAAGGCATCTTTTTTCATCGTTGGCCAATAGTAGCCTTGACGGAGGATTTTCTGAGCAAGAAAGCTACCCCCCGAGTGATTGCCAAAAATGCCTTCGTGTACTTCCCTAAGGATATAATTGCACTCCTCCCCATCTATACACTTGAGGAGGGGCACACTGAACCCTCTTCTGTATAGGACCCCATCATATATTATGTAGCGGGATGCCTTGTATTTTATCCTTCTCGCCTCATTCTTTTCATCCGGGAGTGAACCTTCTTTTATGTAGGCTAAGATATGTGTCATCCACGTGGGGCCGAGGTTATCACTGAGGCTGCCCACCTCGTGATTGGGCACACTAGGCTGCCTCTGTATGTCAAGGGGCACGACCCCTAGTAGAGTGGCCTCACGGCATGAGCCGAGTTTAGCTAGCTCGTCCACACCTTCATTCTTCCCGCGTGGGATTAGTTCCAGCCTCACCTCGTTGAACCTTGCGATTATCCTCTGCGCACACTTCAGATAAAGCTCCATTCTCGGCCCCTTAGCTTGATTCCCTCCGTTTATCTGATATACCACAATCATGGAGTCACTAAACACATTCAAATTCTCCACCTTTATTTCAAAAGCTAGCTTGAGACCGTTGATCAGGGCCTCATATTCAGCATCATTGTTGGTTGCATGAAAGGCTAGATGGGTCGCACGTCTGATCTTGTGTGCCTTCGGGCTAATTAACTCAATTCCAGCTCCTGCACCATCCTCATTAGAGGCTCCATCCACAAATAGGCTCCACCATGGGGCACAATTTTGACTTTCCAACCCGACCTCCTCTATACTAGGTATGACAACAAGGGCTCCCTGCTCCACTTCTTGATGTGGAGAAAATTCTAGCATAAAATTAGCCAGAGCTTGGCCTTTGATTGCGGTCCTTGGCTTATAATCCACCTCGAACTGGCCGAGCTTAATCGTCCACTTCAGCATTCGACCAGAAGACTCTGGTTTGTGCATTACTTGCTTGAGGGGGTAGGAGGTTCGTACTTCTATCCTGTGTGCCTAAAAATAGGGCCTGAGCTTTCGGGAGGCCAGGATCAGAGCATATGCTAACTTCTCGAGGCTAATGTACCGAGTCTTTGCGTCGGCTAACCTTTTACTCACATAATATACCGGGAGCTGGATACCATCCTCCTCTAGGACTAATACCGCACTTATTGCAAAGTTAGAGACGGCCAAGTATAGGACCAGAGTCTTACCTGCCTTTGGGTTGGACAATATTGGAGGGCTGCTAAGATGCTTCTTTATGTTCTGAAAGGCTTCCTCACATTCTTCTGTCCATTCAAAATTCCTCTCCATTCCTTTAATTGTTTTGAAGAACTCTTGGCATTTATCGGAGGACTTTAAAATGAAGCGGTTTAAGGCAGCCACTCGCCCTGTTAAGCTTTGAACATCCTTCCCCGTCGAGGGGATCTCATCTCGAGTAGGGCTCTTATATTGGCGGGGTTGGCCTCAATACCTCTATTGTTGACAATAAATCCCAAAAACTTCCCTGATTCGACCCCAAACACACATTTCTGGGGGTTGAGTTTCATCTTGTACTCCCTTAGGATCTGGAACATTTCTGATAGGTGGAGGACATGGTCATTTGCTTCCTTTGACTTCACAAGCATATCATCTACGTAGGCCTCCAGGGTTTTTCCCAACTGGTGTTTGAACATCTTGTTCACCAGCCTTTTATACGTTGCCCCAGCGTTAAGGAGCCCGAAGGGCATTGTTAGGTCACATACACTGTAGAAGGGGGTTGAATACAGTGTTTACCAAATCGAATATAAGAACTCAAGTAACAGAACACAGATTTTATTCAGCACAATAAACTCTGTTACAATATGGAACTGTCCTCTCTCAGTGATGAACAAATTATCACGATAACTGCTAGGGTTATATTGAATAATAACTTCGATTAAGATAACACATATAGTGTAAACCCTATGCCTGTGTTTATATACTACACGGTTACAAGATAATGTTCTAATTGATATGGAATATAATTCTGCTTTCTAAAATATATCAACTAGTTATCTTTTCTTCCAAGTATTCTATTCTTCATAGAATTCTTTCTTCATGCATATTTCTTTCTGTCTTAGTCTCGATCTTCTTTCCTTCCAATCAGCCGCCTGCCTTATCTGAAAGTCTCCTTAAATCCTGATATTATCTCCTGATAAATATCTTCTGATAACTTAAGTTCTGATATCTTAAGTCATGACTTCAGTATAAGTACTGATTTCCAGTTAAGTACTGATTTATCCTGTTAAGTAAGATCTGAAAACTTAAACACAAATCATATTAGCCATGACATCATAAATATATCTAACAATCTCCCCCAACTTGTAAATTAGCATAATATACAAGTTCAACAGATATTTGATGATGTCAAAAACATTAAGTACAAATGCATGAGAATTTGACTAGATTACTACAACTTACACTCCTTTCAGCTTTACCATCTTTAACTTCTGATAACAGCTTTAGTCTGTATACACTTCAGAATTTAAGCAGTTGTAGATCTTTGACTTGTCTTCAATTTCTGATATCTTTGATATCAGGAGTTGTTCTAAGATAGTTCTTCAAAAGACATCTCTCAGCATATTCAAGTTTATTGACCATCCTCCTTTTTGCATCTTTCAATTCAGTTGTATCTTCACTAGTTTAAAAAATAGCTGCTCTGAGATCATTTATCTTAACTTTTCTTATCTCCTGATCTAGTCTGATCAGATATGTCTTGTCAGACTCTAGATTGAATTCCACAGCCTTATAACCCAGAAAAGTAGTTATAATCTTATCAGAGTTAGGCTTCATATCGACAATATCACCTTTGTGATCTCTGTACTTGGTACAGTATGTGCTGTCAAACTTTACACAATAAAGCTTCTTCTGTCTTTGAATTTGTGACTTAAAATAACCTGCAACATTATCTGTTAATCTGTTTTTCACTTGAAGTAGGAATAGAACATGTTCCAGTTCCTCAAAATACTTTAGTGGTATAGCATTCTGCCTGATATGGTATACCCTTCCATCTGTCATAAAATATAACAAGATATGTTCTTTCAAAAAGGTATGGTAAACCATTTGTACAGATTCAAATCGATTCAATCTTTCAGGAGTTGCTCCAACACCTGGTTCACTTAAGGAAGTTGGATCGTTGGTAGTGTTATGTACTCTTCTTTCATCAGAACTACCCAATCCAGATTTATCTCTTGCTTCCTTTCCTGTAACAACTATTGCTTCAAAACCACTTGTTGCAGTCTTTAAAGGTTGAGTATGTTTAGCTTTGGTGAATCCTGGTAGGAGTATCTTTGAAGGTTTAACATGAGTAATGTCAGAGGTTTCCTTTTCCTTATCTTCTGATATCAAGCCAACTTGAGCTATGTCAGAGGTTGCTTGCTTCTCTGTCATATCAGAACTTACTACATCTTGACTCTGAACAACATGAGCCATGTCAGAGGTTGTTTGAAAAATCTTCTTTGAAATCAGAGTATCTCATTGAGTTGAGTTTGCTGAGAAGCTTGATTCTTTAAAATTTCATCAATCTGAGTTTGTTGCTTCTCCTGAGTTTTCTCAATGTAGGCAATTCTGTCAAAGGCTGGCTTGAAAAATCTGTTATTTTCAAGTTTCACATTCATATCTTGCTGGATCAAGGTTTCTTGAATTTTATTCACCTTGGCATGAGTTGTTGAGTGTTGACCCTGAAGGTGTCTAGTACTCAATGCAGTAACTCTCAGCTGTGCCTTGAAATCATCATTTAACAGCATTTCATCAGCTTTTGCCAGATGCTCAGCAAGAATCTTTTCAGAAGGAACAAAACTAACTGAGTTCCATTCTTTAGTCCACTCCTTTCCTCTAGGAGTTTCACTCCAAGGTACTGGTGCTTCCTTAGTAAACTTCTTGATTAGATCAGCTTTATTAACTGTTTGTGGAGGTGCATGTCCTGATGGACCAGCTGCATCAGCATTTAGATTGGTAGCAACTTCACCAGTAGTTTCCTCATTGGCAGCATCAGAACTTGCAGATCCTGCAGTATCAGCTTCCTCTGATAAAATAACAGTATGTGATGCTATAGAGGCTTCAACATCATCCTCTAAATTCTGATCTGCAGCCAGGTTCTGATCAACATCTAAAATTGATGTTGTTGGTGGAGTGAGTTGAATTGGTGGAGCTTCCAAGTACAAAACCTCAGGCACAATCAAGTTATGAATATCAATTGCAGCACTTGTACCTGGTATGCAGTATGTACTTGTTCAATTATAGGTGACATAGGAGGTGTATGTACTTTGTCTTGAGCAGTTTCTGGTTGTACAGAAGGAAGTGATTCAATAACAATTGGTTCTGTTGGGATCAGAGATTCCTGACCCCCTTCCTTAGCTGCTTTCACATCTTCTGAATCTGACTCAACTATGTCCCTGTAAGCTCTCTGTTTCTTTAATTTCTTCAAAGGTGGAGACACTGTAGGAGCTTTATCATCAGATTTTAACTTTCTAGGCCTTTTGAGGGGCCTAGAACTCCCAGTTACAGTATCTTTCTGAGAAGAAACCTTCTCAGCTTCTACAACAACAGGTTCTGATGTTTGAACCTGTTCCTTACTTGTTTCCTCAAACCAACAGAATTTAATCAAAACATTCATCATAAAATAAAATTAAAAATTGATGAAGTAAAGATTAATAAATTGCAATTAAACATGCACAATCATATAATTTAAAAAATAAAGAACAAATCTTGCAATAGAATACCAAGGGACGCGAGGACTGGTTAAAAATTACAAGTAAAATAATAACCCCTCGACTCCCTAGACCGATGTGTAATAATAACAGTCAGTAAAGATCTGAAGCCAGAGTTAATGGGCACGGGATATAATAACAATTACTGTGCGCATGCAGTTTTTCAAGACATACACGCTAACCACTAACCCATAATGATTATGACTGTTTTATCTCACATAAACCAATATTTTGTAAATATATTATCGTTCAAGTAATGACCAAAAATAAACCAAGTAAATAAATACTTCCACGTCAGCATCAGAACTTGATTATTATCAGGATTTAAAAGTCATCAGAATATGGCTCCTTAACTCGAAAAGTGAATGTTTATTCATGTAATTCTTCACACAAATACTGATGTGGTTACATCAGAACTTAATCATCAGAACTTCCATCAGAACTTGTCCTCAGAATTTATGCAACTGACACTTAAACTGTTCATCAAAAATAACATTTATCACCACAGTAATTTTCATCATTCATATAGAGTGTAAGTGTGTGCATTAAGCTAAATATCAGACAAAGAGTAAAGTCTGATTCACTTCAGTACATCTTAGAAATAAGGCATAACTAAGAACTTTACTCAAAATCTGTCATTATTCTAAAGCCTACTATTGAATGAGCTCATGCATGAGTCCACCTCGACTATTTTGTGCTCATTTTATGCATCTTTGGAAATTTCATTTTACAGTGGCTTCTCAGTGTAAGTGAGTCACGACTGCTTATCAGAATTTATGATGTTATCAGAGTATTTCTCCAGTAATCATAGAGTGTGAAAAGTCACCAAGATTTTTTTTTGCTTTTCTAATGCATATTACTTAATACCAGCAATGCACTTGGGTCTTCCCTTCCACATTTTTACTCTAGATCTCAAAGGAGTACCTAATTTTTATTTCTTTTCTTTTCTTTTTCTTTTGATAAGTGAGGTTTATCAGCACTTAGTACATCTATCAGATTTACTAACATCAGAGCTTAACAGATACGAAGCACTATTCTAGTTTTTGACTTAGTAATAAGATACACAAAGTAAACTTCAACTAAGCTCAATATCAGAATTTGCTTGTGTTAAAAGATTTCCACATAAACAATTACTTCATACATGGGATCTTTAGTATATTAAAGACTACTAGGTCAGCATCTAGCACAGTTATCCTCATTGGATTGAATAGTCACAGAAATATTCATATCACTATCAGAGTTTAGAAATTCACATCAGACAACAATCAGCACTTAAGAAAATTTCAATTTAAGCACAGAATACACAAAGATAGTAATATCTGTAAATACTGATCATAAAGTCTGATGTATCAGAACATAAACTAGGCAGATTTAGAGAAAGAACCTGAAACCATTCCAAGTTCATTTACCAATCTTGTAAAAGTAGCTTCACACAGTGGTTTTGTGAAGATATCTGCTAGTTGTTGATCTGTTGGAATAAAATTCAATTCCACTGTACCTTCATCCATATGTTCCCTTATAAAGTGGTACCTAATGCTGATGTGCTTTGTCATTGAGTGTTGAACTGGATTACCTGTCATAGCAATAGCATTTTGATTATCACAGTAAATAGGGATTTTAGAAAATTCTAACTCATAATCCAGTAACTGATTCTTCATCCAAAGAATCTGTGCACAACAGCTTCCTGCAGTAATATATTCTGCTTCTGCAGTTGATGTGGAAATTGACTTCTGTTTCTTGCTAAACCAAGAAACCAATCAGCCTCCAAGAAATTGGCAGCTTCCACATGTTCTTTTCCTGTCAATTTTGCATCCTTCAAAATCTGCATCTGAGTAACCTATTAGCTTAAAGTCTGATTCTCTAGGATACCACAATCCCAGATCAGTTGTACCCTTAAGGTACTTGAAAATTCTTTCACAGCCGTTAAGTGAGGTTCTCTTGGATCTGCTTGAAATCTTGCACAAAGACATGTAGCATACATGATATCATGTCTACTTGCAGTTGAAGGAATTTACGGATGAGCGGAAGTGAGATATAACATTTATTCCATAAAAACCATATACCGCACATATAGAAAAACATATAAAAAGGAAAAACTGTGGAATCGTAACCATACCTTGTGAATCAAAGCTTTATAAAAATGGAGTGCTAGCAGTTGCTCCTCAGTGTGTGAAGCACTCTACCGGTATCCACCAAGAACGATCCTCTTCGATGAACCTTTTTATAAAACCGAACTTTTATAAAAATGGAGTTTTTGGGAGAGAGAGAGAGAGGAAGAAGATGGAGGATAGGGTTTTCACAAAACCAAAATTGTGTAAATAGAATGAGCCATCTCATTCTATTTATAGGGCTCTCCTAGGGTTATAAAATATATCTTTATATATATATATATATTAACCCCCACATTTTATCTTTATAAAATACTTTAATAATAATTAAAACTATTTTAATCATTATTTCTTTTTCTAAACTATTTAGAAAATAATTCTCTCTTTCATTATTTCATCAAAGAAAATATTCTTTTATGGTGTGACCCTGTAGGTTCAATATTATTCCGGTAGTAGAAATAAATAATATTAAACTTTTATTAATTATTTATATGAATAATAAAATACACTAAATATAATTAACTGATTAATTATATTTATTCTACATCATGAGTGATGCTTCTCAACATATCGCGACTATCCGGATAATATGAATTCACTGCCTAGAATACCAAGAACCTGTCAGTGACTAGTTACCGTACAATGAATTCCTTCTACCCTTATAATATCATGATTAAATACAAGGCATGGATCTTGTGTCAGGCCTATCAAATTTAATCATAAGATTTCTTATTCATAATGCAAAGTTCATATTAATGCAAATTAGAAACTCCTTTCTAATTTCATACACTCTGGCCAGAGATTCCAGAACTCGCATACTAAGAATAATATAGGATATTCTCTTCTATACTGGAAGGGGTAGATCCTCTATTGACGTTAATTTTATCTATACACAAATCCCTATACCCAGAATAGACCTAATGGATGTCCTTGAGACAAAGGACTAAACCAAAGCACAGTTCATTATATACAAGATAACTTTAACGATCTCAAGTCTAAGGACACTTGTACAACTATCATTCAGTGAACCACTATTGACACGTGAGTAATCTCCATTAGTTGTTCAACTTATCGAGTCATGTTCAGTGAATTTATTCCCTAATAAGCACCTACATACTAGCTATAGTGTCACCACACAAATGCCTATGAGAACAGACATCCTCCTGAAGGGAGCAAGCATAGTATGTACCAATCTTTGCGGATCCACTAACATCCGATTAGTTATCCTATGATCAGGAACTGTTTAAGTCTAGAGTTGTCATCTTCTAGATCTCACTATTATAATCTCATTATAATTCTAGAAGCTTTACTATAAACTATGGAGCATCTTATTTAAAATACTTTAAATAGATAAAGCCCATAATAAAAACATAACAAGTCTTTAATTAATTCAAATGAAGTCAAATAGGAATACAAGAAAGTTCTAACTCATCAAACATGATTGGATTTAGGACAAACACTTTCAATCTCCCACTTGAACTAAAGCCAATCGCCTTGGTATCTAATACCCATCTTTTCTTTATGATGGTCAAAGTGAATCTGAGACAATGACTTTGTGAGTAGGTCTGTTACGTTGTTATGTGTGTCAACTCTCTCAATCTTGACATCTCCTCTTTTAATGATTTCCCTAATCAAATGAAAGCGTCGTAAAACATGTTTAGAATTTTTATGAGACCTAGGTTCCTTGGTTTGTGCTATTACTGCATTATTATCACAATACAACACAATAGGCTCCTCAATGCTAGGAACAACTCCCAACTCAGAAACAAATTTCCTCATCCAAACGGCTTCTTTTGCAGCCTCACTTGCAGCTATATATTATGCTTCCGCTGTGGAGTCAGCGTGGTAGACTGTTTGGAACTCTTCCAACTAATCGCACCACCATTCAGAGTAAACACGTACCCTGACATGGACTTGCTATCATCACTTTCTGATTGAAAATTAGAGTCAGTATAACCCTCTATTTTCAACTCAGATCCACCACCAAAAACAAGAAAATATCCTTAGTCCTTCGCAAGTACTTAAGGATATTCTTCACTGCTTTCCAGTGGTCTTCACCTGGATTGGACTGATATCTGCTCGTCACACTGATTGAATAAGCAACATCAGGCCTAGTACATAACATCGCGTACATAATAGATCCTATTACTGAAGCATAAGGAATCTTACTCATACGCTCTCTTTCCTCTGGTGTCTTAGGAGACATCTTTTCGGAAAGGGACACTCCATGGCTCATCGGTATGAGACCTCTTTTGGAGTTTTCCATGCTAAACCTTTTAAGCACTTTCTGGATGTAAGTACCCTGGGTAAGACCTATCATTCTTCTAGATCTATCTCTATAGATCTTCATACCGAAAATGTAGGATGCTTCTCCCAAGTCCTTCATAGTGAAGTTCTTCGATAGCCACACTTTGACTGATTGTAGCATCGGTATATCATTTCCTATAAGAAGTATGACATCCACATACAATATAAGAAATGTTACCGCGCTCCCGCTAACCTTCTTATAGACACATGGTTCATCTATGTTTTTGATAAAACCAAACTCTTTGATTGTCTCATCAAAACGGATGTTCCATCTACGAGAAGCTTGCTTTAAACCATATATGGTTCGTAGCAGCTTACATACTAGGTGTTCATTTCCCTTGGAAAGAAAATCCTCTGGCTATGTCATATACTTTCCCTCTTCAAGTTTCCCATTGAGGAAGGCCGTTTTCACGTCCATTTGCCAGATTTCATAGTCGTAGTAAGCAGCAATAGCAAGCAAAATCCGAATTGATTTTAATAGGGCTACAGGCGAAAAAGTTTCATCAAAGTCAATCCCTTGCCTTTGTCTGAATCCTTTTGCCACGAGCCTGGCCTTATAGGTCTCCACCTGGCCATCTGCTCCAATCTTTCTTTTGTATACCCATTTGCACTCAATAGGCTTCACACCCTCAGGTGCTTCAACCAAAGTCCATACTTGGTAGGTATACATAGATTCCATTTCGGATTTCATGGCACTTTGCCATTTCTCTGAGTCAACACTACCCATAGCCTCATTATAGGTCATAGGGTCGTCATCATCAATGATTGACAAGTCATTGTCATTCTCAATGACAAGGCCATAATACCTCTCAGGTTGGCGAGACACTCTCCCTGACCTACGAATGGACTGTTCCACAGAAGGTTGTTCAGTCTGAACAGGTGTTTCCACTTGATTCATAGTAGTTTGTGCTTCTTGAACTTCATCAAGTTCAATTTTGCTCCCACTGTTTCCTTCAAGGATAAACTGCTTTTCCAAGAAGGTAGCATGTCTGGAGACAAACACCCTATGATCGGTGTAAAAGTAATACCCTAAAGTCTCTTTAGGATATCCCACAAAATTACATTTTACGGATCGAGATTCCAGCTTATCTGGGTCAACTTTCTTGACATAAGCAGGACATCCCCAAATCTTAACGTGTTTAAGACTCGGTTTCCTTTCTTTCCATATCTCATATGGAGTTTGAGGAACAGATTTGGAAGGAACCTTATTCAGTAAATATGTTGAGGTTTCCAATGTATAACCCTACAGGAATACTGGAAGATTCGCATAGCTCATCATGGACCGAACCATGTCCAACAAAGTTTGATTTCTCCTTTCAGATACCCCATTCAACTGTGGAGTATATGGAGGAGTCCACTGAGAGACTATACCATTTTCTTTGAGATAATCTAGAAACTCTCCATTCAAGTATTCACCACCTCAATCTGATCGAAGAGTTATAATACTATGTTTGGTTTGTTTCTCCACTTCATGCTTATATTTTTTGAACTTTTCAAAGGCTTCAGACTTGTGTTTCATCAAATACATATATCCGAATCTAGATCGATCATCTATGAAAGTAATGAAGTATGAAAATCCACCCATGGCTTGCGTAGACATTGGTCCATATACATCTGTGTGTACCAATCCTAGCAAATCTGCAGCCCTCTCTCCATGTCCACTAAATGGAGATTTGGTCATTTTACCCAATAGACAAGACTCGCATGTAGGATATGATTCAAAATCAAAGGGGTCAAGTAACCCTTCCTTATGCAATGTCCGCAGTCTATTTTCACTAATGTGACCAAGTCTGCAGTGCCACAAAAAGGTGAAATTTTCATCATCCCTTTTTCTTTTATTAGTATGTTCAATTTGTAGTAAATCATGCTCTACGTCACATACATACAGACCATTATTTAAAATACTACTTCCATAAAGAACGTTATCTCTAAGAATTGAACATTAATTACTCTGAATAACAAACGAAAATCCATCCAAGTCTAACATGGGAATATAAATAATATTCCTCACAATCGAGGGAACAAAATAACAATTATTTAAAATAATAGTCTTGCCCGTAGGCATATGTAAATGAAATGATCCTACAGCTTCAGCAGCAACTCTTGCTCCATTTCCCATCCGTAGAATCACCTCCTCTTCCTCAAGAGTCCTACTTCTTATTAGTCCCTACAATGAATTGCAAATGTGAGAACCACAGGAGGTATCTAATACCCAAGTAGAAATTTGATTTAATGACATATTCACTTCAATCATGAACATACCTGAAACAGAAGCGGTAGTCTCACTACCCTTCTTCTTCTTCAATTCTGCAAGGTAAACCTTACAGTTCCTCTTCCAGTGCCCCACCTTGTTACAGTGAAAGCAAACAGCTTTACTTTTGGGGTCTTCAGCTTTTGGTGGAACCAACTTTTTCTCACCTACTTTCTTCTTCTTGGAAGGGTTCTTCTTCCTTTTCTTAGGATTGGAACCTTCACCAATTAGAAGAACAGAGCTCTTCTTAGGGGGGAAATTCGATTCCACCATCTTCAACATGTTGTGGAGTTCATCCAGGCTGACATCCAGCTTATTCATGTGAAAGTTCACAACAAACTGCGAAAACGAACCCGGAAGTGATTGCAAGACCAAGTCTTGGCTCAGCTCCCCATCCGTGGCAAAACCAAGTTGTCCAAGACGTTTAATCAAATTGATCATCTTAAGTACATGGTCATTCACAGATGATCCCTCAGACATCCTACAACTGAACAGCTCCTTCGATATCTCATATCGAGCTGTCCTCCCTGCCACATCATACAACTCTTGTAGATGCATAAGGATAGTGTGAGCATCCATATGCTCATGCTGCTTCTGTAGCTCAATGTTCATGGAAGCTAGCATGATGCATTGAGCAACATTTGCATCATCTATCCACTTATGATACACAACATGTTCATCATTATGTGCATCGTTAGCAGGTTCAGTAGGCTTAGGTGAGTCAAGCACATATTCCAGCTTCTCAACCCTGAGAACAATTCTCAAGTTTCGAAGCTAGTCAGCAAAATTAGGACCAGTCAACTTGTGAGCATCTAGTATACTCTGGAGTGATAGTGCAGAAGACATAACGTATATAGTAAATCTGTAAATGATGAACACATAACAACATTTAGCAAATATTCAATTTCATTTCAAAACACTATATGAATCGGGTCTTTATTCATTAGTGGCTCCCACTAGTTAATCTAATTTATACAACCCCCTAAGTGAAAAATTAATGCTAGTGGGAATAGGGATCCTACATTCCATCATACAACCTCGGCTGTAGCACGAAACGTCATGTGATGTTCAATAGGCAGACAACTCGTGTCAACTACATCTTATGTTATTCCCTAATAAAACTTTAGCCTCTTGAATAATTGAGTCACGGCTGTAGCACGACAGACTCAATATTCTAAGTCAAGTCTAACCCAACATTTCGTACAATTGAATCAGTTTCCAACGGCCCACGGCTGCAGCACGTAACGACCTTTAGATTCTAATTCAATGTACACATCTCTATGTAATAGACAAGTATTTCTTATTTCGAAATCAAAGCCCTCGGTTGTAGCACGAAACGACAATGATTTAAAAATAAGAACTACTTTCTACCATGTTGGAAGACTATGACCGACACAAGCTCGTTGTGTCATTGGCCAATTACTACTTGATATTATTTAATTTTAGAGGGATTATATTATGTTACAATCATAATCATATTATAAAGAGATTCTTCCTTTTAAATTAAATATTTTAAATCAATAATCGATTATCAGATGATTCCCAGATCGGGGGGAGCATTGTCTAGAGGCTTCACTTAATACCCCTTTCTTACAGATCGAAATCTGCTTTCGACAGAATCATCCTTTCTCTCAAAATTGAAAATTCATATTTAATTACGTGTTTCATAAACACAAGAATCTCATGATTGTATTCATAATATTATTGTTAAGGGAAGAAACGATTCTTATTCTAGATTTTCTAGAGCACGCCTTATTTTGATTTAAGTTCACCTAAATCTATCATCGCATGATAAACATAGGTATATATCTCATATATAAAAATAAATAAACAAGTAAGCATGCAAGCAATATCATGTCACACATTGATATAAAGATGTATGGATTTATTATAGCATTTAAAAGCAATTAAAATAATTAAAACATGCTTTAAAACACTTTCGGGAATATAAACAGTTCAAAAATTTTATATAAAAAATATTTGACCACTCCATTAGATCCGTCTCGGAAAAACGAATCCAGCGATATATTGCACGCCCAAAACGGAGTTACGAAACTCCCAAAAAACAAATTTAAAAAAGACAGATGGGCTATAACGCATTACAGGAATGCGTTACAAGCCCTGTAACGCATTCCGGCAATGCGTTACAACCCTTTTAAGCCATTAAAGGGTGTAACGCATTCCATAAATACGCAACAGGGTGTAACGCATTCCCGGAATGCGCGACACCCCCCTCCGCGCGTGCGCTTCACGCGCCTGCGCCTGGCTGACCATTGCTTTGCAAAAAAATTTTCTTTCTTTTTTCTTACTGCCATGCCGTTAGCTTTCTGTTGTTACAAAAAAAAGAAGTAACCCCCCCCCTTTCCTTCACTCCCTTATTAATAACTCTTTATTAATATGTTATTATTTTAATTTTATTATTAATAAATTAATTAACATTTAATTAATAAATTAATAAAAATCAAAATAATATAATGATAGGGATAAATAAATCCTGATTACATAATAGTTTGGGCTGCAAGGCCCAATAAGAAGATGTATGACATTCAAGACCAAAAAGGTTAACATGTCGATCAGGCCTGATGGACCAGATCAGGCCTGATGGAACAAAGAAGGCCCAAAAACCCTGATTATTTATTAATTTCATAATTAATAAATAAGGGAGAAAAAACAGCTATTAAGATAAGTCCTAGTGAAGATATAAATCCTTGTAGATTGGCCTCCAAGGAACCTCATGGGATAAGGAATCAGCTTCCTACTCCCTAGGACTCCTAAGTCTATCCTAAATTCAGAGACTTGACCACCAAGTCTCCTATACCAAGTCCAATTCAAGGACTCCAAACATCTATATAAGGGGCCTCACCCCACAGATCAGAACTACATTTTTTGACTTGATCCTGGGCAATCAGCAAGGTACAAGGCAGATTGAGTCACGAAACACAAGAGCAGTCAAAATCGAGCCTTGAAGCTCACGTTCCTTATTATTAGATACATCAATTATATATATTAGTTTTAATCCATAACATATAATTTCTTAAATCAGGGAGTTGCAGAAAATTATCAAATCAGCCATGGGTCCTTGTGCAAATTTTAATCATAATTATTCACATGCATAATTATTTCATGAATTTTAATTAAAACAATTTTAAAAAATTCATAACAAATAATCTACACATCACAAAATTATGAAAAAAATATCTAGACGATCTACAACACTTATAGAACCCAGATCAGTAGTCAAAATCTTATGCAAAAATTATTTTGAATTAATTCATAATTAAATCTAAATAAACTTGAAAAAATCATAACAAATCCTTACATGTATTAAAAATCTGATTTTTTTATATGAATCTCTATATGCAAAACCTAGCTCTGATACCATTGAAGGAATTTACGGATGAGCGGAAGCGAGATATAACATTTATTCCGTAAAAACCATATACTGCACATATAGAAAAATGTATAAAGAGGAATCGTAACCATACCTTGTGAATCGAAGCTTTATAAAAATGGAGTGCTAGCAGTTGCTCCTCAGTGTGTGAAGCACTCTACCGGTATCCACCAAGAACGATCCTCTTCGATGAACCTTTTTACAAAACCGAGCATTTATAAAAATGGAGTTTTTGGGAGAGAGAGAGAGAGAGGAAGAAGATGGAGGCTAGGGTTTTCACAAAAGCAAAATTGTGTGAGTCATCTCATTCTATTTATAGGGCTCTCCTAGGGTTATAAAATATATCTTTATATATATATATATTAACCCCCACATTTTATCTTTATAAAATGCTTTAATAATAATTAAAACTATTTTAATCATTATTTTTTTTTCTAAACTATTTAGAAAATAATTCTCTCTCTCATTATTTCATCAAAGAAAATATTCTTTTATGGTGTGACCCTGTAGGTTCAATATTATTCCGGTAGTAGAAATAAATAATAATAAACTTTTATTAATTATTTATATGAATACTAAAATACACTAAATATAATTAACTGATTAATTATATTTATTCTACATCATGAGTGATGCTTTTCAACACATCGCGACTATCCGGATAATATGAATTCACCGCCTAGAATACCAAGAGCCTGTCAGTGACTAGTTACCGTACAATGAATTCCTTCTACCCTTATAATATCCCGATTAAATACAAGGCATGGATCTTGTGTCAGGCCTATCAAATTTAATCATAAGATTTCTTATTCATAATGCAAAGTTCATATTAATGTAAATTAGAAACTCCTTTCTAATTTCATACACTCTGGCCAGAGATTCCAGAACTCGCATACTATGAATAACATATTATATTCTCTTCCTATACTGGAAGGGGTAGATCCTCTATTGACTTTAATTTTCTCTGTACACAAATCCCTATGCCCAGAATAGACCTAATGGATGTCCTTGAGATAAAGGACTAAACCAAAGCACAGTTTATTATATATAAGATAACTTTAACGATCTCAAGTCTAAGGACACTTGTACAACCATCACTCAGTGAACCACTATTGACACGTGAGTAATCTCCATTAGTTGTTCAACTTATCGAGTCATGTTCAGTGAACTTATTCCCTAATAAGCACCTACATACTAGCTATAGTGTCACCACACAAATGCCTATGAGAACAGACATCCTCCTGAAGGGAGCAAGAATAGTATATACCAATCTTTGTGGATCCACTAACATCCAATTAGTTATCCTATGATCAGGAACTGTTTAAGTCTAGAGTTGTCATCTTCTAGATCTGACTATTATAATCTCATTATAATTATAGAGGCTTTACTCTAAACTATGGAGCATCTTATTTAAAACACTTTAAATAGATAAAGCCCATAATTAAAACACAACAAGTCTTTTATTAATTCAAATGAAATCAAATAGGAATACAAGAAAGTTCTTCCTAACTCATCATGCATGATTGGATTTAGGACAAACACTTTCATTTGAAAGCACATTTAACATCCATTTGAAAGACTTTAAACTTCTTATGAGCAGCATAAGCCAAAAATATCCTTATTGCTTCCAATCTAGCAACTGGTGCAAATGTTTCATCATAATTAATTTCCTCATGTTGAGAGTATCCTTTTGCAACCAGCCTTGCTCTATTCCTTGTAATTATGCCATCACTGTCAGTTTTGTTTTTGAACACCCACTTTGTACCAACAACAGACCTGTTCTTTGGTCTTGGCACTAGGGTCCAGACTTTATTTCTTTCAAATTCATTTAACTTCCTGCATTGCTTGCACCCAATCAGCATCTTGAAGAGCTTCTTCCACTTTCTTTGGTTCATTCTGAGATAGAAAAGAATGATATAGACATTCATTTGATGTAGATGTTCTAGTTCTGACACCTGCATCAGGATTTCCAATAATTAAGTCATGTGTATGTGCTTTAGTCCACTTTCTTGCAGATGGAATGTTATCTCTAGAACTGGATGCTCCCGCATAATCCATGATGTCTCCATTAACATTTTCCGATACTCCCCCTAAAATTATGCTCTCTGAGTTGGATCCTTCAGAATTTGAGTTTCCAGAACTTGGCTCATCAGAACTTGATGAATCGGAACTTAAAGAGCCTGTTGTAGGTTCTGATGCTTCTTGAGATGTGGTTGGATCTTCAATATGCTCCCCCTGCACATGTGCATTTTCCTTAGGCGTAGTCACCACAGTTTCAATAACATCAGAGTTTAATCCATCAGAGTTTGCAGTATCAGGATTTAGACTTTCAGGATTTAGACTGTCAGGATTTACAGAATCAGAATTTAAAACTTCATTTTCGAATCTCAGCTGATCATGATCATTGAAATCTTCAAGTCCAGTAATCTTCTTATCATCAAAAGAGGCATTGATAGATTCCACGACAACCCTTGTTCTTAAATTGTCGACTCTGAAGGCTTTTGTAGAAAGTGGATATCCAATAAAAATTCCATCATCAGCTTTTAGATCAAATTTGGATAGTTGTTCAGGATGAGTCTTAAGAACAAAACACTTGCATCCAAATACATGAAAATACTTCATATTTGGCTTCTTTTTCTTCACAATCTCATATGGTATTTTTCCAGGCTTGTTAATGAGTGTTGCATTCTGAGTAAAACAAGCAGTCTGCATAGCTTCAGCCCAAAAGTAGGTTGGTAACTTTGCTTCATCAAGCATAGTTCGTGCAGCTTCAATAAGAATTCTATTCTTTCTTTCAACAACTCCATTTTGGTGTGGAGTTCCAGGAGCAGAGAATTCCTGCTTTATTCCATGGTTTTTGCAGAACTCTTCCATAATCAAATTCTTGAACTCAGTGCCATTATCACTCCATATAATTTTCACAGAGTCTTTGACCAATTTATCCAGTTGTTTGACATGATCAATCAAGATAAATGCAGTTTCACTTTTTGTGTGCAAGAAATACACCCATGTGTATCTGGTGAACTCATCCACTATGACCATAGCATATTTCTTCTTTGCAATAGACATGACATTCACTGGACCAAATAGATCAACATGTAGTAGGTGATAAGGCTCAAGAATTGATGATTCAGTCTTTCTCTTGAATGAAGATTTTCTTTGTTTTGCCCTTTTGACAAGAATCACAAAGGCCATTAGGAGCAAATACTGATTTTGGCAGTCCTCTCACAAGATCTTTCTTGACTAGTTCATTTGTATTGTTAAAATTTAAATAAGAGAGTTTCTTGTGCCAATCCCAGCTTTCTTCAATTGATGCTCTACTCAACAGACAGATTGTAGAACCATCAGTACTTGTTGAAAGCTTGGCTTCATAAATGTTACCATGCATGTATCCCTTCAGAACAACTTTGCCTGTAGAATTGCTTACAACTTCACAGTGTTCTTCAAAGAAATTCACATGATAACCTCTGTCACAGATTTGACTAACACTCAACAGATTGTATTTCAGTCCTGAGACCATAGCTACTTTTTTAATGATGATATTCCCAAGATTGATATTACCATATCCCAGAGTTTTTCCTATATTGCCATCTCCATAAGAAACACCTGGGCCAGCTTTCTCCACAAAGTCTGATAGCAGGGCTTTATTTCCAGTCATATGTCCTGAACATCCACTGTCCAGAACTAGGATGTTCTTCCTGTTGCCCTACAATCACAAAGACCACTAATGATTAGTTTTAAGGACCCAGACTTGCTTAGATCCTTTGGCCTTATTAAGTTTGTTAACATTTGCAGAGGATTTAGCATCAGAGTTTATGTTAACAGTTTTCTTATCAGAATTTATAATATCAGACTTTGCATCAGAACTTACACTAGAAGGAATAATGCTAACTTTCTTTACAGAGGTTTTATTTGATAATAATCATAGTACAAACTATGATATTCCTTACATGTATAAATGGAATGCCATAAACTACCACAATGAAAATAAGGATTTTGTGGCTTATATCTAACAGACTGACTCTTAACTCCTGACTTTGAAGGTAAGGAGTTTATGTTCTTATTCTTCATGCAAAAAGAAGCCAGATGGTTAGAATTTCCACAGTTATGACATGTTATTCTAGGAGCATTAGGAACAGGCTTATAATTATTACTTTTGTTCACACCTTCCTTTCCATTCCTATTTTTCCTAGGTGGCTTTACCTTGTTTACATTTTTACCCTGTTTCAGCTTATGTTTAAGCTGCTTCTTACCCTGTTTCCAGGCTTGTTAATGAGTGTTGCATTCTGAGTAAAATAAGCAGTCTGCATAGCTTCAACCCAAAAGTAGGTTGGTAACTTTGCTTCATCAAGCATAGTTCATGCAGCTTCAATAAGAGTTCTATTCTTTCTTTCAACAACTCCATTTTGCTGTGGAGTTCCAGGAGCAGAGAATTCCTGCTTTATTCCATGGTTTTTGCAGAACTCTTTCATAATCAAATTCTTGAACTCAGTGTCATTATCACTCCTTATAATTTTCATATAGTCTTTGACCAATTTATCCAGTTGTTTGACATGATCAATCAAGATAGATGCAGTTTCACTTTTTGTGTGCAAGAAATACACCCATGTGTATCTGGTGAACTCATCCACTATGACCATAGCATATTTCTTCTTTGCAATAGACATGACATTCACTGGACCAAATAGATCAACATGTAGTAGGTGATAAGGCTCAAGAATTGATGATTCAGTCTTTCTCTTGAATGAAGATTTTCTTTGTTTTGCCCTTTTGACAAGAATCACAAAGGCCATTAGGAGCAAATACTGATTTTGGCAGTCCTCTCACAAGATCTTTCTTGACTAGTTCATTTGTATTGTTAAAATTTAAATAAGAGAGTTTCTTGTGCCAATCCCAGCTTTCTTCAATTGATGCTCTACTCAACAGACAGATTGTAGAACCATCAGTACTTGTTGAAAGCTTGGCTTCATAAATGTTACCATGCATGTATCCCTTCAGAACAACTTTGCCTGTAGAATTGCTTACAACTTCACAGTGTTCTTCAAAGAAATTCACATGATAACCTCTGTCACAGATTTGACTAACACTCAACAGATTATATTTCAGTCCTGAGACCATAGCTACTTTTTTAATGATGATATTCCCAAGATTGATATTACCATATCCCAGAGTTTTTCCTATATTGCCATCTCCATAAGAAACACCTGGGCCAGCTTTCTCCACAAAGTCTGATAGCAGGGCTTTATTTCCAGTCATATGTCCTGAACATCCACTGTCCAGAACTAGGATGTTCTTCCTGTTGCCCTACAATCACAAAGACCACTAATGATTAGTTTTAAGGACCCAGACTTGCTTGGATCCTTTGGCCTTATTAAGTTTGTTAACATTTGCAGAGGATTTAGCATCAGAGTTTATGTTAACAGTTTTCTTATCAGAATTTGCAATATCAGACTTTGCATCAGAACTTACACTAGTAGGAATAATGCTAACTTTCTTTATAGAAGGTTTTATTTGATAATAATCATAGTACAAACTATGATATTCCTTACAAGTATAAATGGAATGCCATAAACTACCACAATGAAAATAAGGATTTTGTGGCTTATATCTAACAGACTGACTCTTAACTCCTGACTTTGAGGGTAAGGAGTTTATGTTCTTATTCTTCCTGCAAAAGAAAGCCAGATGGTTAGAATTTCCACAGTTATGACATGTTTTTCTAGGAGCATTAGGAACAGGCTTATAATTGTTACTTTTGTTCACACCTTCCTTTCCATTCCTATTTTTCCTAGGTGGCTTTACCTTGTTTACATTTTTACCCTGTATCAGCTTATGCTTAAGCTGCTTCTTAGTCATTAAGCCTACGTTAACTTCAGTTGGCTTATCCTGTTTAGGTTTGTCAGAAGTTAATTTCTCCTTAACTTCTGATTTCTCAATATCAGTCTTTGCAGTTATAAACTTAACAAGATTTACCTTTGGTTTTTGTTTAACAACTATAGGCTTAGTTTCTATAGTTCCCTTGCTGTTCTTATCATCTCCATAACCAAAGCCCTCTTTCCAATTTCCACTACTAAGAATATCCTGAGTTGCTTTGCCTGAGTTAGTCCAAGTCCTGATAATCTCTCTTTCCTTTTCTAACTCAGTTTTTAGAGATTCATTCATTTTTAGCACTTCATCCCTAACATAAAAGGCATCATCTCTATCTTTCTGAGTTTGATGGAACATGACTAACTCTTTTTCTAAATAATCATTCCTCTTTTTATAAGCAAGATTTTCAGAAGTTAATCTTTCACATGTTAAAGTTTGATCTTTATAACTAATGAACATGGTTTTAAGATATCTTCTCAACTCAGTAATATCATCAGTATGAAAGGCATAAGTAGTTTGAGGTACCTTTAAGTCAGCAGTATCAGAACTGCTATCAGCATTTTCCATCAAGGCATAGTTTTCCTCATCCTCGGAATTTGAAGCATCTGACCAGCTTTTCTTCTTTGTGACAAGAGCCTTGCCTTTGTCACTCTTCCCTTTTCTGCAATCAGGAGATATGTGGCCTTTCTCACCACAGTTGTAGCATTTAACATTTGAGTAATCTCCTCTGTCAGACTTTCCTCCTTTGCCTTCAGATTTTCTGAAACCTTTCTTATCAGAACTTGCACCTTTCCTGGAAAACTTCTTTCCTCTCCTGAATTTCCTGTATGCAATCTTTGTGATTCCTTTCACCATAAGAGCACACAGCTTCATCATCTCTTCATCAGGGTCCATCTCAGGTATTCTTTCCATTTATGAGTCATCATCACTATCAGAACTTGATGACTCAGTATCAGACTTTGTGATGAGAGCCTTTCCTTTGCCTTTCTTTGAGGCAGCAACTTTGGGACTTTCCTCCTCAGCCACAAAGGCAACTGTCCTTGACTTTCTTCCATTCCTCTTGCTTCTTTGTTCCATCTCAAGTTCATGAGTCTTGAGCATCCCATAAATTTCATCAAGAGTTGTTTCATCAAGATTATAGTTGTCTCTTATTATTATGGCCTTCAAATCCCATCATTCAGGAAGAGATAACAGGAATTTAAGATTTGAATCTTCAATATCATACTCTTTGTCAACTAGTGACAAATCATTCAAGAGTTTGACAAATCTGTCATAGAAATCAGTTAATGACTCATCAGGCTTTGAGTCAAAGTGCTCATACTCTTGAGTGGGTATAGTCTTCTTGTTCTTCTTGATTGAATCAGTTCCCTGACACCTTATTTCCAAAGCATCCCATATCTCTTTTGCAGTCTTGAATTACCCTGTTTGACATGACATTATCAATGGCACTATGCAGCAAGTGTCTTACCTTTGCATCCTTTGCAATCGATGAGATATCTTCAGCAGTGTAATCATTTTTCTCCTTTGGTACAGACTTTCCTGGCTGACCTGCAACTTCCACAGACAGTTTGGTTGGCATATGTGGTCATTCATTAATCCTGTCGAGATATTCTGGATCTGTAGCTTCCAGAAACATAGCCATCTTCACTTTCCATATGGAATACTTAGAAGGTCTCAACATGGGAACTCTTATAGTCTCATATTGACTATGGGTTATGGTTTTTGGAGTTTCTTCAGTTTTGGTGGGCTTGGTTGGAGTTTCTTCTTCAGACATGATTGTTTTTGGATCTTAAACTATATGTGTATTAACAGATTGCTCTGATACCACTTGTTCGGTCACACATACTGTAAAAGGGGGTTGAATACAGTATTTACTACAATCAAATCGAATATAAGAACTCAAGTAACAGAACACAAATTTTATTCAACACAATAAACTCTGTTACAATATGGAACTGTCCTCTCTCAGTGATGAACAAATTATCACGAGAGCTGCTAGGGTTATATTGAATAATAACTTCGATTAAGATAACACATATAGTGTAAACCCTATGCCTGTGTTTATATACTACACAGTTACAAGATAATGTTCTAATTAATATGGAATATAATTCTGCTTCCTAAAATATATCAACTAGTTATCTTTTCTTCCAAGTATTTTATTCTTCATATAATTCTTTCTTCATGCATATTTCTTTCTATCTTAGTCTCGATCTTCTTTCCTTTCAATCAGCCGCCTGCCTTATCTGAAAGTCTCCTTAAGTCCTGATATTATCTCCTGATAAATATCTTCTGATAACTTAAGTTCTGATATCTTAAGCCCCGACTTCAGTATAAGTACTAATTTCCAGTTAAGTACTGATTTGTCCTGTTAAGTAAGATCTGAAAACTTAAACACAAATCATATTAGCCATGACATCACAAATATATCTAACAGGCATTCCAATGTAACAGTAGAGGCCCCGATCAGTAATAAAGAAGGTGTGCTGCTGATCTGGCCCATACATGGGGATTTGGTTATATCCCGAATAAGCATCCATAAAGCTAAGCAGTGCATGCCCAGCCATGAAATCAACCAGCTGGTCGATTCGGGGAAGAGGAAAACTATCCTTCGGGCAAGCTTTGTTTAGGTCGGTGAAGTCCACACAAGTCCTTCATTTGCCATTTGGTTTATTGACAAGTACTGGGTTGGCCATCCACATGGGGCAGAAGGCTTCCTTACAAGCCCTGCCTCCATCAGTCTATCTACCTCTTCTCTAAGGGCCTCTACCCTCTCTCCACTAATCGGCCGCCTTTTCTGTCTGACCCCCTTCTTTTTCGGGTCCAAGTTGAGCCGATGGCACATGACATTCGGGTCAATCCCTATTATATCAGAGTGTGACCATGCAAAAACATCCAAATTTCCTCTCAGGAATTGGGCTAGATCTTTCCTCACATTAGGACTCAAGTTAGAGCCTATTCAGAGTACCTTGAAGGGATCATTTGGGTCTACCAAGATCAGGATCGTGTCCTCTGTGGCCCCAGCCCTCTCAACCATTAGGGGCATTCTTGGGTCTAATTCTGCTCGAGCCTCACTAGATTCTCCCACTTCCGTGATTTTTAAACCTTCCATATCCTCGAGCTCAGGCTAGTGAGCTCGGGCCGGATTTATCAAGCATTCCGAGGTCATAGTGATAGTGCGAGTTATTCCGTTGGGCAGATCCATAGTTGTCATTTTTTCTTCGCGTGCCCACTTCCCTTTCCTGAGTTTCGCAGTGATTTGTTCTGGGCTCTCTTCTTCATCACTCGCCTCTTCCACAATCCCTTCTTGTATCAACATGACGGGCTGAGAGGCTCCCATCAACAAGGCCCTTGGGCGCGGTTCGACCTGAATCCCCATGTGCTCGAAATAGTTCTCGGGCAATTCCTCGATTGAAATCAGATTACAAGTCTCGTGTCCCTCAGGACATACTCTCTTTCTGCCCTCTGCCTCTTCCATGAGGACATCGCCTTCACCTGGTTCGTCCATCTCCTTTGACACATTTCCCGACTCAGCCGCCCTGAGTACCTGGTTGTAGCAGACCCTCGATTCATATTGACAGCTCTTCAAGAAGCCTACCCCCGTTGGGGTTGGGAATTTTATAGGGAATTTTAAAATCATGTGATGGATGAGGTCACCATCCTCATTGCCCTCATGAGTGGTCTGCCCACTATAACATTGTAGGCACAAGGCTGATCTACAACCGTAAACATAGCGATCTGGGTGGCCAGATAGGGCTCTTCTCCTATGGTCACCGGGAGTCAAATTATCCCTTTCACTCCGATCGAGTTTCCCCTGAACCCGTATAGGTATCCACCTGT
Source organism: Apium graveolens (assembly GCF_009905375.1). NCBI lineage: Eukaryota > Viridiplantae > Streptophyta > Magnoliopsida > Apiales > Apiaceae > Apium > Apium graveolens. The sequence goes on from NC_133655.1 coordinate 181,627,847, forward strand.
CGAGGTTAATTCTCTATCCAACAATCCCAGCTTCTTGTAGGCATCATAAGTCAAAACGTCAGCCGAGCTCCCGGTGTCCACCATTTCTCGGTGAACATTCACCGTCCCAATCTTTATTTTTATGACCAGGGCATCTGTATGAGGGTAATGCACCCATTTAGCATCGTTCTCCCTAAACACTATATAATCAGCCTCCCTTTCAAAGAGCTCTAGTGGCCTTTGACTCAGATGGTTGACGTTGGTGATGGGCTTATCCTTTGCTTCCCGGGCGTATCTGTCAATTGCCATTCGGCTGTCTCCACCTATTTGAGACCCGTCTAGAATGATGTGAATGCTACCAGCCCGAGGTACCCTTTCTTTATCTTCTGGGGGTGGAGGAGGGACGGTATGATAATCAGTTATGTGCCTTTGAACCTCCTTGACAACCCACTCTGTAAGCTTCCCTTGCCTTATCAGCGCCTCGATTTCATCCTTCAATTGTCTGTAATCAGCTGTATCGTGCCCCATTGCCTCATGGTATGCACAATATTTCGAAGTGTCCCTCTTGTTATAGTCTGTGAGAGGGGTTGCCTTCCTAAATATCCCCTTCCCAGCATAGGTAGAATATATGTGGTCGATTGAGGCTACCAGAGGGGTGTGTGTCTGCCATTTTCTTGTATAAGGCCTCCCCGAATCTTTGTTTGTCTCTTTACCCCTGGCAGATTTTTTGGGGCTTGAGCTACGCCGTACGTCTTTCTCCTCTCATCAGGGCTTGAAGACCGGTCTCTCTTATCTCGATAGTGAAAGAGATATGTCCTAAGTCCAATCATGTATGAGGATTTAGGAATAACTTTTATGTAATCTGTTTTGATTTCATTGATATTAATAAAAGACTTGTTTTGTTTTTTATTGCGGGCTCTATCTATTTAAATGTTTAAATAAGATATACCACAGTTTAGAGTAAAGCTTTTTATGGATTGTGATGAGATCATAATAATGAGACCCAAAAGATGATAACTCTAAACTTAAATAGTTCCTGGTCGTAGGATTACTAACTGGTAATTAATAATCCATAAAGATCGGTACATACTATGCTTGCTTCATTATGAAGGATGTATGTTCTCATAGACATTTGTGTGGTGACACTATAGCTAGTATGTAGGTGCTTATTATAGAATAAGTTCACTGAACATGACTCACACAGCTGAACAACTGATGGAGTTCACTCACGTGTCAGCAGTTGTTCACATAGTGATAGTTGTACAAGTATCCTTAGACTTGAGGTCATCATAGTCATCTTGTGTACACTGAACTGTGCTTTGGTTTAGTTCTTAGTTTCAAGGGACAATTATAAGGGCTCTACTGGGTATAGAAATTTGTACACGAAGATAGTGTATGATCAATAAAGGATTTACCCCTTCCAGTGTAGGAAGAGAATGTTCAATGTTGATCCACTTATGTTAGTTCAGGAATCTCTGGTCAGAGTGAATGAAATTAGAAAGGAGTTTCTAATTTACATTAAATAGAACTAAGCATAGTAAATGGGAAAGCAAGTGATTAAATAAGATAGGCTTGACACAAGTTTCATGCCTTGTATTTAATCGTGACATTGCAGGGTAAAAAGAATTAATTGTACGGTAACTACTCACTGAATAGGTTCTTGGTATTCTAAGCAGTGAATTCGTATTATCCGGATAGTCGCGATATGCTGAGAAGTATCCCTCACGATGTAGAATAAATATGATTAATTAATTAATCATATTTAATTAATTAGAGAATTTATATAAATAATGATAAAATAGTTTTATTATTATTTATTTCTACTGCCGGCTTAATATTGAACCTACAGGGTCACACCAAAAAAGAGAATGATTTAATGGTGGAGGAATTAATTAATAATGGCTGATAATTATTTATTTATGAAATAAATAATTAATTGGCAAATTTAATAATTGATTAAATGAGATTTAATTGATTATAAATTAATTAAGAAAAGGTTCTTAATATTATTAATTAAGAATTTAATTTTTGGAAATTAAATCAAGTGAGAGAATTATTTCTAAAGAGTTTAGAAAAAGGATTAAGAATTAAAAGGTGTTTTAATTATTAGTGAGAATAATAAAGGGTTAATAATAATAATATTTTATGGGAAAATTTTCAGTTGAAAATTTTGCCTATAAATATAATATTATAAACCCTATTTTGCCTCAACCAAAAAGATTTACAAAATCCTAATTCTCTCCATCTCATCCTCCTTCATTACATCGCTTTCTTGGTGGATACCGGTGGAGTGCTTCACACTTGAGGAGCAGCTGCTAAGGATCTCCGTTTATCATTTTTGGATCGCCATTAAAGACCTCCATCTTTCCATTAACGTAAAGCTTCTTAAGGTAAACATACTGAACTACAAATTAAATATTATTTTTTCGCATGGATCCTGCGGAGGGTTTCGGTTTTCTTTAAGATTAAATTTACGTTTTCGCTGCGTTTATGTGCTAAAACCCTTCAGATAGTTCTCGCTGATTTTCAGCTCTCTCATCGATTTCTCTACCCTCTTAAAGGGTTCAGCTTGCTCATAGAACTCTTCCAAGGTTCTTGGCTCGCTAGCCTGAAGACTTTTCCAAAATTTTGACCCTTCTTTCAACCCTGTAATCAAGAAATTCTTGATGGTCTCCTCACAGGCCCCCTCACCTTGGGAACTTCAGCGTTGAACCGACGAAAGTATTCTTCTAGGGACTCCCCCTCCCTTTGCTTGATGTTGGCTAACGTAGCTACAAGAGGTGAGTAGTGGAGGGTGGACTAAAATTGTCTGACGAACAGGTCCTCCAATTGCCGCCATGTCCTTATGCTAGCAGGTCCCAACTTGGAGAACCATTGTTGGGCACTACCTCAGAGTGATGACGCAAAGAGTCTGCAACGGGTCAACTCCGACACCTGATAGACTTCCATCTCAGTGTTAAATTGTATAAGGTATTCCGCCAGGCCGGCTTCGCCATTGAACAGAAGATCGGGGTAATGCCTAAATACCCGAGGTTGAGGGGATGATCGGATAGCAGCCGTGAATGGAGAAGGGGCAGCTGAGTTTGGGGGCCCCCTCTTCTCTCGCTCCATCTCATCTAAGATCTTCCTCAGGTCTCTTACCCTAATAACTACTCCTTCTCTGTCACCACTCGCGTTACTCGAATGGTGTGAGCCTTGAGGTTGCTCGCGGCGTCCCCCTCCTCCAGCTCACACTTGCGACCCTTCTTTATGATTATCTATGCGTCTACGTACCTCCTCCCTCCTAGGCGAGGTGCGCTGATGTCTTTCTGGAGGGGTCGCTGCACGCTCTCTTTTTGAGCCTCCCTGATCCACGAGCTCTTTTTCTTCTCTCTCTTTCTTGCAATTCTCTAACTTAAGCCTGAGGTCATGCTCACTTAGCTTCTTACCCACACGGTCTAGCACGCTAGTCGACCTTGCCTCAGACGAAGCTGGCTTCTGCCCCCATCTCTTAGAGATCTGGCTGCCCCGCTCATCATGTCCTTGGGGTATGTCTTCCTTTTCATATGATGCCTCTTTCTTTTGCTTGGTCTCAGTTGCCGCGTCGTCAAAATCGTGGATCAGCCTTTTTTGAGGACCTTTGCCCTTCCAACTATGCTGAGAGACCTTGAGGCGGTGTGCCTTACGCTTGGCGTTCTGGCCCGAGCTTCTCTCTACCCTTGACATCCGGGCATTGATCCCATTCATCTGACCGGCTAGTCCTTTGAGGTATTTTATGACCGCCTGCCCGTCCACTGTTGCGATTGGTGGAGGCGGCACCTGATTCTCCGAAAAACGTGTGCTCGACCTCATTTTGGTCCTTCTTCTTGCCCCCGCTTCCTGGTGTCGCCGCTTGTTTGCCTTCTTTGGTCATCTCTTCTCCCTAAGATGAACCCCCTCCTTCTAGCGCCAATTGTTATAGGGAGAATTTCGTATAACAGTGTTGTGGAGGTTGATGGGTGGAACAAGGATCAAGGACGGTGTTTGAGGGCGAAGGAAGGTTATGTATGATGGTGGCTGAGCTTGTATTTCGACTCCTTAAAAAAGAATTGGGTTTTGTTATTCCTAATCAAGTATCGACTCATGTCTCATACAAGTGTCTACGTACCCTATTTATAGGGATCAAGCCTCATGTAGTTCTTGGGGAACAAGTCACATAGGTTAGGGTTAGGGTTCTCCAACCCGTGCAGTCCAAGCCCACGATAAAGTCAGGCCTTCGGCCAATTAGTCACGTAAATCTCGACCGGCTCCACACGCTTCCTACAATCTCGCGGCATCTCCACATTTCTTCCCGTAATTATAGGAATAACCCGTGTTGACCCCGAAATCTATGAGCAACTCAATCATCTATGAGTCATTTTCCATTTTGCACACAAAGTCCTTTGATGTGGGTCGACCTGATCACCTCGGCCCGTACCGCCTTCCTTTTCAATAATAAATACAAGGCTACCTCTATTTTCATAAGATGTGGGCTCATGGGCCCAGCCCGCATGTGGCCACCTGAGCCCAGCCCGCGTGTGGGAAATCGAGCCCAGCTCGTGTGAAGTCACCTGAGCCCATCTCGTGTGAAAGCACCTGAGCCCACCTCGCGTGTGGCCACATGAGCCCAGCCCGCGTGTGGGAGCCCACCTTACATGTATGAGCCCAGCTCACACATCATGAGCCCAATTCGCATGTGCTGGCCCAAGTCACATTAATCCATGATTATAGCCCACACATGAGAGCCCAGCTATTCAATACACCCATGGGGACCTGTTTAGGGCCCATGACCGAAAGCGGGCATAACCCATGAAGATTATGAGATTACCCCTTAAGCAGTTTGAGTGGGGTACTAAAGCATTTCGTACCACAATATTATGAGATCATCCCACATATTTTATTTATTGGACGCACAAGTTGTATCAGCTAAATATTTTATTACAAGGTGGGGGCAGAGACAAATATTAGATACATATAAATATAAATATCTTCACATTTGATAGATGAAAGTTGAAATAATTAAACATATGATGGATGGAGCCAAAATTGAATAATTCGTATGTAAGAAACAAACATAGTACAACTAACTATGGTAACAGATAGAAGTAAAATATTTGATATTTTTAATTTACTAGTTGTTTATAACACATGCTAAAATTTTCGATTTATAAAAGCATTAAATAAGTTTATAAAACATTAAATAAAAACGAATAAACCCCAGAAATAATAATTGATTTAAGTTTAATAATTTTGGTATATAAATGTTTTTTTTATTAAAGGAACCATTTAGAAGTTATTATTACTGCACAAATTTTAATATTAATATTGTTTATATTCAAAAATATTAACAATAAATTCTTGTTAAAATGATCAAATTATACTGTTAGTGAAATACAATACTTAATATATATTTATTCATCACCACAAACTCATGAATATAGTTTAGGATGGGATTTATATAATAAATAAGTGTTTAACACTGTATATCAATTAAACTATTATTATCTTATTCTCATTATGCCAAAAAAATTGCATTATGAATGATAGTGAAATCCCTCATTATATTTTATTACAAAAGTGCATTTTTTCGGTTCGATATATTTTGAGATAGAGTAGCAAAAGTGGTAATTTATTTAAATTTTAATAACCCGACTTTTTAGAAAAATAATTCTAAATGCAAAGCTAAATAAAATATTTTTTATTTAATAAGTCAAAAATTCCACAATAGTGAAAATAGTTTCAAACTCAATAATTGAAAATCATGAAATTAGAGACTTAGCTCCACGATCCAATAATCAATATCTTATACTTAACGAAATTGAATCTAAAAGCACAATAACTTTTAAATAGTAAATTGTACCATATTACCACGAAATCCACAATTTCATATTTCTAAAAAACCATGAACCATTAGAAAATGGTGATGTTAAATACAGTGAAATTTTACTTAATACACTAATGAGAAATTACTAATACACCTCGTACCTCTTAAATATCTTCTTAACTTATTAAATGATATTTTGACTATCTCGTAAATGTTGTTACTGATCACACGTTCGTGTACTCAAATATCGACATAATTTCATTTAATATAAAATCCACTTTGATAGTATTTATGTGATTAGGTTAAATATTTTGAAAATAAGGCTATTATGTATGAAATAAAAATTAAAATATTTATTTGTAATAAATGTGATTTATTAAAAACTACATATTCTAAGTTTGTATTAGATAATTCAATTTAAAATTTAGACTTTTATATATACACTATATATCAGTTTAGCTGATTCACTTTAGATCATATTATCCTAGCAAATACATTTCAAAAAAATAATATTATCCTTATAAATGAGCATGAATTATGAATAATATTTTTTATATTATAATGAGCAAGGAGTTATCTAATATAAAAATCATATTTTTATATTTATATTATAATTTTAAAAAATTTCAAATATAAAAATCATATATGATCAATATGAAAAAATTCGTTGCACCGAAAAATTCAAACAGAAGTAAGGAAGACGAAATTCATAGTTATATTTGTTGGAAAATATTTGAATTAAAATTTATTTGTATTTATTTTATTTGATTTGTAACTTATGTATTTTGAATTTTTGTAACTCTTATATTAATGTCATGATTTTAATTTGATCATTAATTTTGATGTTACAATATTGAATATTTTTGTAAGTTACAAGTTCCTTTCCCCAGGCCTTGCCTCATTTGTTTGACACACACAAAGAATCATAAAAAGATCATTTTTGTTGGAAAATATTTGAATAAAAATTTATTTGCATTTATTTTATTTGATTTGTAACTTATGTATTTTAAATTTTTGTAACTCTTATATTAATGTCATGATTTTAATTTGATCATTAATTTTGTTGTTACAAAATTGAATACTTTTGTAATTTACAAGTTCCTTTCCCCCATAAAAAAGAGGCCTTGCCTCATTTGTTTGAGGCACACGAAGAATCATAAAAAGATCATTTTCTTGCATTCCTCTTAGTGTTCTAGGTTCTTGTTTCTGTGAGACAAAAAGGGTTGTTTGATCGGTTCGTAGAAGGCCGGTCTTCAAGTGCTTGAGACTACCTTTGTTCGTTGTATCCTGGGAGACGGAAGCCACATCACCTTCAAGAACATACGGAAGGGGCTCATCTATTTTAAGTATAGCGTGGTGCTCACGTGCCTCGAACAATTTTTTCGATATTTTGTCCTTGTATTCTTAATTTCAGGTAAATTTTTTATTATACTCCCTGCAATATTAAATTATTAGTGTGAACTATTATGACATAAATAATTATAAATATATATATAATTATTATAAATTATTTTTATTTGCACGTAAATGAACAATTTACACTAGGAAGAAAGGTTTTATGATAAAGGTTAATGTTGTAATTTCTTGTTATTGTACGGAGCAAAATTTTACTACATTTAGTAATCATGAAAGGGAGCTACAAAACTCATCAAGTAACAAATTGACTGACATAAAATCTCACAAATCAATGACCGTATTAATAATGTAGTTTTCCTGGAAAACAATAATAAGTTGTAAAACATTTATGAAACAAAATCCAACCAAAGTGTTAATATACATGAATAATTCAATAATTGGATTCTACCATTTGGATTAGTGGTAGGTTTCTTTGTACATGTCTTCTTTATTTTTCTAAATAACTCAAAATGTTATACTGAGCCTCAGCCTAGACACTTTTAAGAAAATGCACATCTAAAGATCAGGAGCGTATATCATAATCAAAGTGATCCTCAAAAAACTGCAACGTGACCCCTTGTAGAATAGGACAGCTTGTTATAAATGGGTGTGCACATTGTGTAGTAGATTGCATAAGGACTATCAAAAAAATTCGAAAAATTTGATATTTGTCCGAATAATCCGTATTCATATTCGAAATAAAGCGGTTATAAACCGTATTCGAAATAAAACAGATATTATCCGTATTCGAATCCGATGATTGCAGATACGGATACAGACATAGGCATTTTCGTATCCGAATTATCCGTTTGACCGTCCTATATTGCATTAGTGATAAAATGCACACCCCATCTTTAGTTGTGTGTAACTGATAGGAGAATTCAGTTGTAATCCCTTTTCTCTTTGTATGCCAATTCGAGAAAGTATTCTTTTATAGAAGCCAAGAAAACACCATTGTTCTCTTGGAGCTGTAAGAACAATTTGCTTTATTAGTATAAAGTAAATTGATCTAAATATTTATGTGTTCCTACATAGTTATATGCATTTGATATTTATTTTCAAGTTTCAAAACTGAGCTAAAAGTTTTTGAACTAGTGATTCACCCACCCCTGCTTGCTTTTTGAGATCCCTATTTTCTAACAAATGGTATCTGAGTAGGCTATGGACACCATAAAGTTAAAGATCTAAAAAATAATGAGTTCTCAAAAATTAAACAACAACAAGATTCCAATGTTTTATAGAGAACACTATGCTTTGTGGAAAAATAAATTAATGTTGTTCATCAAAGCCTCTAATCCCATATATATGGACATACTGAGGTTTGGTTAATTTGTTCCTCACACAGAGATTCCTGGGTCTACTCAAGAAATAACAGATATATCACTAAGGCTTGTTTCGACAGATCCATCACAATACATTCTTAGAAATATATAATTTAATCTTTTGGATTAATACTTTCAAAATTTTAAGATAAAACAATGTTTAAGTTTAAAAAACATAATCACACTTGCTGAGAAAAGTAGAAAATTATGATTTTATTATATTTAAAAGTGGAAAAAATTATTTTAAAGTAGGAAATATTATATATAATATAAATATATGTATATTTTTGGGGTGGAGTGGATATTTTACATAATGACTATTGGATGCCAACTTATAGAAAATTAAACCGAGGATAACAATAATTTTGCTAACTAGAGAAGAAATGGATGGTATTATAAACACGATAATGTAATTTTTTTTATTCAAATTGAATTTAAATATTAAAATTATTTAAAAATTTATTATTAAACATATATCATATCAAACCGCATTAATGTTATAACAAAATTTTATTTAAAATAAATCGTTAATGGTACATAAAAAATTGGTCGCCTCACATTGTATAATTCATAATTAAAATTATTTTGAATTTTCTCAAAAAATATATTTTGAAAAAGGAATTGGGTTGAATAAAAAAATAATTACAAATAATTAATGCAATTCGTCTCAAACATTTTTAAACATATTGTTTCCCTTCCATTTCTTAACAATTAAAAATTTTAGTATGATTTTAATAATATAAAATCTCATTTTATTTTTACCCTTTATTTTTCTAAAATATTAGAGATGCATTTTTAAACATAGTTGTATTAGTTCACAAACATAGTTTAACACGGAGAAATTACCAGTCATATTTAACACAAAATGAAAATATGACATTATGGTATAAAAATTAAAGTACAATATACAAACTATAATAAACCAAGAAAAATATAGGTCAAATTTAGGAACACAAACGTAATTCAATAAAATAACAACCTAAAATTTTGAAAGGGGAAATTTATAGAATAAAGGATTACAATTTAATATAATTGTAAATTAGAAAAATGAGCCCCTTAATTTCATTTTAGTTACATCGAAACATATAAATGTCAAATAGATTGATCAAAGTAACAGTTTAGTATGCAAGGTTCAAATAGCAAAAATTCAAATAGGTTAATCAATTCATATAGATACTCTATCACAAAACTCAAGCCACGTAAAAAGTAAAAAAATACTACTCCTAACTTACTCCCAAAATTTTTAAATTTTATCTATAATTTCATATAATAAAATTTTAGAGATACTAGCCTTACAACCCGTGCGATGTACGGATCTTCATTAATATTTTTATATTATTTAAAATTATAATAATTTTTTTGGATCATTATCTTAATAGTATTTTTATAAATAATAATATAGATATTTGTTGTTGGCGGGATTCGAACATGAATATTAGGTAGTGTATAAATAATAATATAAATATTTGTTGTTGGTGGGGTTCGAACCTCGGAGGTTTAGTACTGTATAAATAATAGTATAAATATTTGTTGTAGGCGGGGTTCGAACCTGAGAGTTTGAGTAGTGTATATTCTTTTAGTATTTGAATCTAACGATCCTGATCACTTGATTAAAAAGATCTGATGGTAATAAATGGGGATAACCAAACCAACTAAAAAAAGGCATACCAAATTATACCAAATTCCGGTTATTATAGTATAGTATAGATTACGGATAAAATAGAAATAGAAGAAACACCCTAATAGTATATGTTAGATATATTTGATAATGTCATGACTAATATGATTTATGTTTAGTTTTCAGATCTTACTTAACAGGATAAATCAGTACTTATTGGAAGTCAGGACTTAAGGATATCAGTACTTATATTATCAGGAGATAATCATCAGAAGATGGATATCAGAACTTAAGTACTGAAGGACGTTCAGATAAGGACAGCAGCTGATTAAAGGAAAGAAGATCGAGACAAACATAAGAAGAGATATGCATGAAGAAGGAATTCTATGAAGAATAGAATACTTGGAAGAAAAGATATATGATTGATATATTTTAGGAAGCAGAATTATATTCCATATCAATTAGCGATTATCTTGTAACTGTGTAGTATATAAACACAGACATAGGGCATACACTATAAGTGTTATTATATTCGAGAAGATTATTCATTGTAACCCTAGCAGCTCTCGTGATATTTGTTCATCACTAAGAGGTAACAGTTCCATACTGTAACAGAGTTTATTGTTTCAGTAAAGTTTGTTTTCTGTTACTTGAGTTATTAAAGTTCGATTTAATTGTACTTTACACTGTATTCACCCCCTCTATAGTGTGTGTGACCTAACAAGTGGTATCAGAGCCTATCTGTTAACGCATAAACAGTTTAAGATCCAAACACAATCATGTCTGACACAGAAACTCCAACTAAGCCCACCAAAACTGAAGAACCTCCAAAGACACAAATTCAAAGTCGGTATGAGACCATCAGAGTTCCCATATTGAGACCATCTGAATATGCCATATGGAAGGTGAGGATGACCATGTTTCTGGAAGTTACAGATCCAGAATATCTTGATAGAATCAAGGAAGGACCTCATAAAGTAAATTGCCCAATGTTTCCAAATTAGTCCAACTTCGTACCTTTCCGGCACAAACCAACCAAGCTCGCTGTTGCAGTTGCAGGTGAAGCAGCAAAGACTGTACCAAAGGAGAAGAGTGATTACACTGTTGAAGATATCGCATCAATTGCTAAGGATGCTAAGGTACGACACTTACTGCATAGTGCCATTGATAATGTAATGTCAAACAGGGTAATTAACTACAAGACTGCAAAGGAGATATGGGATGCTATGGAAACAAGGTGTCAGGGAACTGATACAATTAAGAAGAACACAAAGACAATACTCACTCAAGAGTATGAACACTTTGACTCAAAGGCTAATGAGTCATTGACTGATTTATATGATAGATTTGTCAAACTCTTGAATGATTTGTCACTGATTAATAAGGAGTATGATCTTAAAGATTCAAACCTTAAATTCCTGTTAGCTCTTCCTGAATGCTGGGATTTGAAGGCAACAACAATAAGAGACAACTACAATCTTGATGAAACAACTCTTGATGAAATTTATGGAATGCTCAAGACTCATGAACTTCAGATGGAACAAAGAAGCAAGAGGAAAGGAGGAAAGTCAAGGACAGTTGCTCTTAAGGCTGAAGAAGAATCCCCCAAGGTAGCTACCTCAAGGAAAGACAAGGATAAAGCTCTTTTCACAAAGTCTAATACTGAGTCATCAAGTTCTGAAAGTGATGATGACTCAAAATCTGAAAGCTTGCCTGAGACTGATGCTGATGAGGAGATGATGAAGCTGTGTGCTTTTATGGTAAAAGGGAACACAAAGATTGTATACAGGAAGTTCAGGAAGGGAAAGAAGTTTTCCAGGAAAGGCACAAGTTCTGATAAGAAGAATTTCAGAAGATCTGAGGGAAGAGGAGGAAAGTCTGACAGAGGAGATTATACCAATGTCAAATGCTATAATTGTGGTGAGAAAGGCCACATATCTCCTGATTGCAAGAAAGTGAAGAGTGACAAAGGCAAGGATCTTGTCACAAAGAAGAAAAGCTGGACAGACACCTCAGACTCTGAAAGTGAGGAGAATTATGCTTTGATGGCAAATGCTGATAAAGCAAGTGCTGAAAGCAGTTTTGAAGCTACTGAATCAAAGGTACCTCAGACTACTTATGCTTTTCATACTGATGATATTAATGAGTTGAGAAGATATCTTAAAACCATGTTTATTAGTTATAGAGATCAAACTTTAACATGTGAAAGATTAACTTCTGAAAATCTTGCTTTTAAGAAAAGAAATGATTTCTTAGAAAAAGAGTTAGTTATGTTCCATCAAACTCAGAAAGATAGAGATGATGCTTTTTATGTTAGGGATGAAGTGTTAAAAATGAATGAATCTCTAAAAACTGAGTTAGAAAAGGAAAGAGAGGTTATCAGGACTTGGACTAACTCTGGCAGAACAACTCAAAATTTGCTGAGTAGTGAAAACTGGAAAGAGGGCTTAGGTTATGGAGAGGATAAGAATGATAAAGGAACTGTAGAAATTAAGCCTGTTGTTGTTAAGCAAAAGCCAAAGTTAAAACCTGTTAAGTTTGTAGTTGTAAAGTCTGATAATGAGAAATCAGAAGTTAAAGAGGGATTAACTTCTGACAAACTAAAACAGGAAAAGACAGCTGAAGTAAACATAGGTTTAATGACTAAGAAGCAGCTTAAGCATAAGCTGAAAGATGTTAAGAATGCAAACAAGGTAAAATCACCTATGAAAAATAGGAATAGAAAGGAAGGTGTGAATAAAAGCAATGATTATAACCCTGTTTCTAAAGCTCCTAGGAAAATGTGTCACAACTGTGGAAGTTCTAACCATCTGGCTTCTTTTTGCAGGAAGAATAAGAACATAAACTCCTTATCTTCAACGTCAGGAGTTAAGAGTCAGTCTATTAGATATAAGCCACAAAATCCTTGTTTTCATTGTGGTAGTTTATGGCATTCCATTTATACTTGTAAGGAATATCATAGTTTGTACTATGATTATTATCAAATAAAACCTTCTTTAAAGAAAGTTTCCATTGTTCCTTCTAGTGTAAATTCTGATTCAAAGTCTGATAGTGTAAATTCTGATAAGAAAAATGTTAACATAAACTCCGATGCTAAATCCGCTGCAAATGTTAACAAACTTGATAAGGCCAAAGGATCCAAGCAAATCTGGGTCCTTAAAACTAATCATTAGTGGTCTTTGTGATTGCAGGGTAACAGGAAAAACATCCTGGTTCTGGACAGTGGATGTTCAGGACATATGACTGGAAATAAAGCCCTACTATCAGACTTTGTGGAGAAAGATGGCCCAAGTGTTTCTTATGGAGATGGCAACATTGTAAAAACATTGGGATATGGCAATATCAATCTTGGGAATGTCATCATTAAAGAAGTAGCTCTGGTCTCAGGACTTAAACACAATCTGTTGAGTATAAGTCAAATCTGCGACAGAGGTTATCATGTTGATTTCTTTGAAGAACACTGTGAAGTTGTGAGTAAATCTACAGGCAAAGTAGTTCTGAAAGGATACAGGCGTGGTAACATTTATGAAGCTAAGCTTTCAACAAGTACTGATGGTTCTGCAATCTGCCTGATGAGTAGAGCATCAATTGAAGAAAGCTGGAATTGGCACAAGAAACTCTCTCATTTAAATTTCAACAATATAAATGAGTTGGTCAAGAAAGATCTTGTGAGAGGACTGCCAAAGTCAGTATTTGCTCCTGATGGCCTTTGTGATTCTTGTCAGAAGGCTAAACAAAGAAAATCCTCATTCAAGAGCAAGACTGAATCATCAATTCTTGAACCTTATCACCTACTACATGTTGATCAATTTGGTCCAGTAAATGTCATGTCTATTGCAAAGAAGAAATATGCCTTGGTCATAGTAGATGAGTTCACCAGATACACATGGGTGTATTTCTTGCACACAAAAAGTGAAACTGCATCTATCTTGATTGATCATGTCAAACAACTGGATAAATTGGTCAAAGATTCTGTGAAGACAATAAGGAGTGATAATGGCACTGAGTTCAAGAATTTGATAATTGAAGAGTTCTGCAAAAACCATGGAATCAAGCAGGAATTCTCTGTTCCTGGAACTCCACAGCAAAATGGAGTTGTTGAAAGAAAGAATAGAACTCTCATTGAAGTTGCACGTACAATGCTTGAAGAAGCAAAGCTTCCAACCTATTTCTGGGCTGAAGCTGTGCAGACTGCTTGTTTTACTCAAAATGCAACACTCATTAACAAGCAAGGAAAAACACCATATGAGATGGTGAAAAAAAAGAAGCCAAATCTGAAGTACTTTCATGTATTTGGATGCAAGTGTTTTGTTCTCAAGACTCATCCTGAACAGCTATCCAAGTTTGATCTAAAAGCTGATGAAAGAATATTTGTTGGATATCCACTTTCCACAAAAGCCTTCAGAGTCTATAACTTGAGAACAAGAGTGGTCATGGAGTCTATCAATGTCTCTTTTGATGACAAGAAGATTACTGGACTTGAAGATTTTATTGATCATGATCAGCTAAGATTTGAAAATGAAGACTCAAATTCTGATACTGATAATCCTGACAATCTAAGTCCTGATATTTCAAACTCTGATGGATTAAACTCTGACGTTATTGAAACTGTGGTGACTACGCCAAAGGAAGATGCACCTATGCAGGGGTAGCATACTCAAGATCTTACCACATCTCAAGAAGCATCAGAACATACATCTGGCTCTTCAAGTTCTGATTCGTCAAGTTCTGATAAGCCAAGTTCTGATAGTTCTGAAAATCTAAATTCTGAAGAATCCAACTCAGAGAGCATAGTTTCAGGGGGGGCATCAGAAAATGAAAATGAAGACAACATGGATCATGGGGGAGCATCCAATTCTAGAGAAAACCTTCCATCTGCAAGGAAGTGGACTAAATCACATACACCTGATTTGATAATTGGAAATCCTGATGCAGGTGTCAGAACTAGAACAGGTACTTCAAACGAATGTCTTTATAATTCTTTTCTTTCTCAGACTGAGCCAAAGAAAGTGGAAGAAGCTCTTCAAGATGCTAATTGGGTGCAAGCAATGCAGGATGAGTTAAATGAATTTGAAAGAAACAAAGTCTGGACCCTAGTGCCAAGACCAAAGAACAGATCTGTTGTTGGTACAAAGTGGGTATTCAGAAACAAAACTGACAGTGATGGCATAATTACAAGGAATAAGGCAAGGATGGTTGCAAAAGGATATTCTCAACATGAGGGAATTGATTATGATGAAACATTTGCACCAGTTGCTAGGTTAGAAGCCATAAGGATATTTTTGGCTTATGCTGCTCATAAAAAGTTTACTATCTTTCAAATGGATGTGAAAAGTGCTTTTCTCAATGGAGAATTGGAGGAAGAAGTATATGTTGAACAACCTCCAGGCTTTGTACATTCCAAATATCCAGATTATGTCTACAGGCTTGATAAAGCACTTTATGGACTTAAGCAAGCTCCTAGAGCATGGTATGAGACTTTAGCTCAGTTTCTTCTGGAAAGTGGATTTAACACAGGAACTATAGACAAAACATTGTTCTACCTCAACCATGGAAAGGACTTACTTCTGGTCCAAATTTATGTTGATGATATCATTTTTGGGTCTACAAATGACAGACTTTGCAAGAAGTTTGCCAAACTGATGCAGTCAAGGTATCAGATGAGTATGATGGGGGAACATAGCTATTTTCTGGGCCTTCAAGTCAAGCAGAATGAAGAAGGCACTTTTATTTGTCAAACTAAGTATACCAGAAACTTGCTGAAGAAATTTGGAATGCAAGATTGTTCAAGTGCATCCACTCCCATGGCCACTGCAACAAAACTGGACAAGGATACTGGTAAATCAGTAGATATTACTGATTACAGAGGTATGATTGGCTCTCTACTCTATTTAACTGCTAGTAGACCTGATATCATGTATGCTACCTGTCTTTGTGCAAGATTTCAAGCAGATCCAAGAGTACCTCACTTAAAAGTTGTGAAAAGAATTTTCAAGTATCTTAAGGGAACAGCTAATCTGGGATTGTGGTAACCCAGAGAATCAGATTTTAAACTAATAGGTTACTCAGATGCAGATTTTGCAGGTTGTAAAATTGACAGGAAAAGCACAAGTTGAAGCTGCCAATTTCTTGGAGGCAGATTGGTTTCTTGGTTTAGCAAGAAACAAAAGTCAATTTCCACATCAACTGCAGAAGCAGAGTACATTGCTGCAGGAAGCTGCTGTGCACAGATTTTTTGGATGAAGAATCAGTTACTGGATTATGGGTTAACATATTTCAAAATCCCTATTTACTGTGATAATCAAAGTGCTATTGCTATGACAGGTAATCCAGTTCAACACTCAATGACAAAGCACATCAGCATCAGGTACCACTTCATAAGGGAACATGTGGATGAAGGTACAGTGGAATTGCACTTTATTCCAACAGATCAACAACTAGCAGATATCTTCACAAAACCACTGTGTGAAGCTACTTTTACAAGATTAGTAAATGAACTTGGAATGGTTTCAGGTTCTTTCTCTAAATCTGCTTAGTCTTGTTCTGATGTATCAGACTTTATGATCAATATTTACAGAAATTACTCTCTTTGTGTATTCTGTGCTTAATTAAAAATTTGATTAAGTACTGACTGTTGTCTGATGTAAGTTTCTAAACTCTGAAAATGATATGTCTGTTTATGTAACTATTCAATCCTATGAGGATACATGTGCTAGATGTTGACCTAGTAGTCTTCAATAAACTAGGGATCACATGTTAGAAGTAATTAATTCTTGTGGAAATCTATTGACACAAGCAAATTCTGATATTGAGCTTAGTTGAGTTTACTTTGTCTATCTTATTACTAAGTCACAAACTAGAATAATGCTTCTCATCTGTTAAGTTCTGATGCTAGTAAATCTGTTAAATGTACTAAGTGCTGATAAACCTCTCTTATCAAAAGAAAAAGAAAAGAATCAAGGATTAAAATTCAGGTACTCCTTTGAGATCTAGAGTACAAATGTGGAAGGGACGACCCAAGTGCATTGTTGGTATTAGGTAAATATGCATCAGAAAAGCAAAATATTTTCTTGATGACTTTTCACACTCTATGATTACTGGAGAAATACTCTGATAATAACATAAATTCTGATAAGCAGTCATGACTCACTTACACTGAGAAGCCACTGTAAAATGGAATTTCAAAAGATGCACAAAATTAGCACAAAATAGTTGAGGTGGACTCAAGCATGAACTCATTCAATAGTAGGTTTCAGAATAGTGACAGGTTTTTAGTAAAGTTTTAGTTATGCCTTATTTCTAAGATGTACTGAAGTGAATCAGACTTTACTCTTTATCTGATATTTAGCTTAATGCATACACTACACACTCCATATGAATGATGAAAATTACTGTGGTGATCTATGTTATTTTAGATGAACAGTTTCTGTGTCACTTGCACAAATTCTGAGGACAATTTCTGATTGCACGTTCTGATGATTAAGTTCTGAAGAATCTATATCAGAATTTGTGTGAGGACTTACTAAGATAGGCATTCATTTTCGAGTTAAGAAATTATGTTCTGATAACTGTTAAGTTCTGATATAAGTCTAAGTTCTGATATTAAATTATGATCCTTTACTTGACTTATTTGTGGATAAAATCTAAAAACAGTTTCATTTTAACTCAGAACATGGTTGGGTAGAATATTAACAGTCAATATCATAAGGGATAGTGGTTCACGTACACGTACAGTAATTTTTACTTGTTACTTGTGCGCATTAACCCTGACTTACACTTCCAATGACTGTTTTTCGTCTTCCCAGTCTAGGGAGATGAGGTAGAATTAATTCTACCTGCCAGCATTAAATTTCTTTGCGTCTCCTGGCATTCTTTTGCCTATATAAACAACCACTTCACATCGGCCTTCACATCAACTCTTTTATCACAAACTCATCTCCATACTCTTTATATCAAATACACCATGGTCAATTACAATATGTTTTTGAACTATGAAACATTCAACATGGAGCTGAGCTGTGAAGCCTGGCAGCAGGAATGGCACGTCACTGCCATTCCTGATGAGATATGGGACTCAGTTCCCCAGGAGGTACTCACCCACCTCCTGTTCTTCTACATGGATTACCATCGCCATTTGGAGCGATTGGAGGAGGAAAGGCTAGAAGCTCTCCGCCAGCAAGAGCGAATCACTGTTTGTTGAGAGTAGGAAGAAGAAATGATTTATTTTCTTCTTCCTGTTTTTCTTCATCGTCAGCCTTGCCCTGCTTCTTGAGCTTGGACAAAGGTTGTTGATGTTAGGTTTAGCAGCTTAGGACAATCTTGTAAAAGTTCTAATGTAATTTAAATTTCATGAATGTATTCTCTTAATATATTAATGAAATTTCTTTTTTTTGCAAGTTCTTGTCTCTGAGATATTTTGTAATGCATTGATAAATCTTAATAAATATTCATATTCTGATGACCATTTCAATTTTAATTTAAATTAAGTTCTGATTTTACATTATCAATACTTGTTCCCTTGATTTATTTTGGTCATTCTCACTCGAATTTTTTTTCAGAATATTGGTGTTGCAGTGAAAAATAATTGAATAAGAGGGAACAGTTTCAATTTTGAATTAAAACTGATTTACCTTGATTAATGGAATTACTGGGTAAGTGGAACGGTTTTTCCTTGAAAAAATGCAAGTGGGTAAGTAATGAATACTGTTTTCCCGTGCCCATTAACTATTCATTATTACTGCATGTCTGACAGGTGTCCAACGGTTATACTTTTTTTCAAAGTATAAGTAAGACAGAGAAAGGATTTTTTAATCTTTTATTCACTTTTATACTTTATCTCTCTATTTGCTTTTACTCTCTTTCTTCTCCTGGCGTTGGTTTTTTATATAGACATTCTATCAAACACCTAACAGGCACTCTTAAATCTCGATTATTTTCATGGCACCTAAGGATTTGATCATTGATGGGGCTAAATTTGTTCCAAATAACTATGCTGCAATTCTTGATAATGCTGAAGCTCCGTCTGAGTTGCATTTTGTGCAAGATCTTCTTGCACACAGTGAAATCGGGTATGCATTGACCCAACCTTCAACCTTTTCGAGCCAATAAGTTCTGACATTTTGAAGGACTGGAAACTTTGATAATGGTGGTCAAAATGGTACTCCTAGTATTGTTTTCGATGTGGGTGATTCTACATATGGGGTAACTCCTGGTACAATTCGCAAAGCCCTACATCTACCAGAAGGATGTAATTTTTCAACCCCGGAGGAATCAGCTCTTAAAGAGTTCATGGCTAGTTTGGGGTATGAGCAGAGTTTGGCAAAGCTTGGGCAGTTGAAACGGGCTCATATCAGAAAGGAATGGAGCTTCTTCTTTGACTGCATCACCAAAGCTTTTGGGAATAAGTGTTCCAACTTTGATGCTATACCTATAATGAGTCAGCACATCGGGTATGCTATCATTAACCAAACTCATTTTGATTTTGCAACTACCGTGATAGGTTTTATTGGGGATAGGATGACAGAAGATAGGAATGTTGTCTACTTTGCTAGATTTTGTCAGCTTATTTTTAACCATTGTTGTGCTGATAACCCCCAACCTACCACTGACTTAACTCCATCTTTCAAAATTGCAAAACGAGCCTTTAATGATTTGGTAAATGCTGATGTTAAGAAAAAGGTGGTTAGACCCTTACAGATTCCTTAATCTGTAAAACAGATCTTAGTAAATGCTGATCCCGATACCTACAGATCTGTTTATCTTGATGTCCAACCAACCACCACATCTCAAACACCACAACAACTATCAGCACATACCACTCATACTACTCAACCTACCCTCAGACAATATCTCAAATCATATCTCTCCACTTCACAGACAGTTCAACCTTCACCCTCAGCACCTACTGTGAAGCCTTCATCTTCCAAGACTAAGAGGACAAAGACTGTTCCTCAAACACCTCAGAAGAGAAGGAGGATAATTTTGAGAGATGAATCTGATAGTGAGGAACAGGTTCCTATTTCAGAACCTGTTGATCAAGAAGCTGAGAAAGTTCCTTCTCAGAAGGATTCTGCAATTGGGGGATCTAAGCTTCTCAAAAGGCTTAGAAGAATGACTGTTGGTGAAAATCCCAAGGAATCCATACCTTCAAAGAGATACAAGAAACAGAGGGCAAAAAGGCCAGTTTCAGATGATGAGGAAGCAGCATCTAAGGAAGGAGATCAGGAATCTCTGATCTCACAAGAACCAGAATCTGCTAAAGTCACTGCTTCTCCATTAACTCCAACTGATGCAGCTGCTACTGAAAAGGCCAACACACCATTTGTGTCTCCTAAGACTGTATCTCCTGTTGATTCAGGCACAAGTGCTGATATTGATATCCAGAACTTGGTTGTGCCTGAAGTACTTTACTTAGAAGCTCCAACAACAACTAATCCATCAACAACACCTGTTACTAATGCTGCTCAAACTCCAGAATTATCTACTACACCTTCTCTGCATCTAGATGCTAATGATCTGAATATAGGTGAGCATCAGGATATGGCTATTGATCAGAACTTAGAACCAGATCAGCAATTAGAGGATGATCCTGAAGCCTCCATTGCTACTCATACTATTGTTTTATCAGAAGATACTGATTCTGTAAGTTCTGATGCTGCAAATCCTGGAGATACTAGTGATGCTGCTCCAAATGCAGATGCTGATGAAGCAGGTCCTTCAGGACATGCCCCTCAACAAACTGTTCTTAAATCAGAACTTGTTAAGAAGTTTGTTATAAGAGAAGCACCAGTGCCTTGGAGTGAAACTCCTGCAGGACAGGAATGGACTAAGGAATGGAACTCAGCTACCTGTGCTCCATCTGCACAGCATCTTGCTGAGCACTTGACAAAAGCTGATGAAATGTTAAATACTGATGATTTCAAAATACAGCTTCGAGTCACTGTATTGAGTACTAAACATTTACAAGGTCTCCATTCAACTACTCATGCAGAGTTACATCATCTTAAGGAAGAACTCATGAAGCAAGAACAAGTTCAGAAGATTGATAAGAAAAAGTTCTTCCAGCCTACCTTTGACAGAGTTGCTTATATTGAGAAGACTCAAGAGAACCAACAAGCTCAGATTGATGATATTCTGAAAAATCAAGCTTCTCAGCAATCCCAACTTAATGAAATCCAAGCCTCATTGGAATTGCTTGTCTCTCTTCTATTACCCGCTGATGCCAAAAAGGGGGAGAAAGTAATTAAGTCCAAATGCAAAACTGATAAGACACTGAAGGGGAAGGATGATGAAAAGGATGACCAAGGAAACTCTGAAATGGGTAGAGGTCATAGTCAAGGTAGAGGTTTCTCATCAAGAAAAGCTGAAATCACAAGTCACAGGACAAGTTCTGATACTGGAAAAAGAATTAGTTCTGTTACTGGTAAAAGGATAAGTTCTGATGAACTTTTAGATCTTGATGAAGAAATGTCAAGACAGTTATTTCTTCAGGAAAATCCAGGAATGGACTTGGAGAGTTTAATGGAAGAAGAAGCCAGACTTAAATCAGAAAAGTCACATCTAAATCTGAAACTTCTGGTAAAAAGACACTTCCAAAACTCAAAGGCATTGTGATAAAAGAAAGGACAAATACTGAAGCAACATTGGCTAAATCACAACCACAGATAGATCCAAGATCCAAGAGTAAAGAAAAAGTTGGTGAACCTATCAAGGTTTATGTGCCTCCTGAGAATGAAGAAATCACTGATGAAAAGGATGATCTTGCTCTGACTTCAAGAAAAGTTTTTAAGACAACCTCTGACATGGCTCAAGTTGTTCAGAGTCAAGAGACAGTAAGTTCTGGTATTTCGAAGAAGCAAGTAACCTCTGACATAGCTCAAGTTAACTTGATATCAGAAGATAAATTAAAGACACTCCTACCAGGATTCACTAAAGCAAAACAGACTCAACCTTTGAAGACTGCTGCAAGTGGTTTTGAAGCAAGAGTAGTTACTGGAAAGGAAGCAAGAGATAAAACTGGATTGGGAAGTGCTGATGAAAGAAGAATACAGAACACTACCAATGATCCAACTTCCTTGAGTGAACCAGGTATTGGAGCAACTCCTGAGAGATTGAATCAACTGGAATCTGTACAAATGGTTTACCATACCTACTTGAAAGAACATATCTTGTTGTACTTCATGACAGATGGTAGGGTTTATCATATAAGGCAAAATGCCATTCCATTGAAGTATTTTGAAGAACTGGAGCATGTACTATTCTTACTTCAAGTGAATGACAGATTAACAGAAAGTGCTGCAAACTATTTGAAGGATCAGATTCAGAGACAGAAAAGGCTTTATTCTGTTAAGTCTGACAGCACATATCTTCCAAAGTATAGAGATCACAAGGGTGATATAGTTGAAATGAAGCCCAACACTGCTAAGATTATAACTACCTTTCTGGGTTACAGGACTGTGGAATTCAATCTTGAGTCTGATAAAGCATATTTGATCAGACTGGATCAGGATATAAGAAAAGCTAAGATTAATGATCTCAGGGCTGCAATCTTTCAAATTGGTGAAGATACTGCAGAGCTTAAAGATGCTAAAAGGAGGATGATTGATGAACTTAGATATGCTGAGAAATGTTTGTTGAAGAACTATCTCAGAACAACTCCTGACATCAGAGAGATCAGAAGATGAAGCCAAGTCAAGATCTACAACTGCTTAGATTCTGATATTTGTACAGACTAAAGTTGTTATCAGAAGTTAAAGATTGGTAAAGCTTTAAGGAGTGTAAGTTGTAGTTATCTAGTCTAATTCTCATGCATTTGTACTTAATGTTTTTGATATCATCAAATATCTATTAAACTTGTATATTATGCTAATTTACAAGTTGGGGGAGATTGTTAGATATATTTGATAATGTCATGGCTAATATGATTTATGTTTAGTTTTCAGATCTTACTTAAATAGGATAAATCAGTACTTACTGGAAGTCAGGACTTAAGGATATCAGTACTTATATTATCAGGAGATAATCATCAGAAGATGGATATCAGAACTTAAGTACTAAAGGACGTTAGATAAGGATAGCAGCTGATTAAAGGAAAGAAGATCGAGACAAACATAAGAAGAGATATGCATGAAGAAGGAATTCTATGAAGAATAGAATACTTGGAAGAAAAGATATCTGATTGATATATTTTAGGAAGCAGAATTATATTTCATATCAATTAGCGATTATCTTGTAACTGTGTAGTATATAAACACAGACATAGGGTTTACACTATAAGTGTTATCATATTCGAGAAGATTATTCATTGTAACCCTAGCAGCTCTCGTGATATTTGTTCATCACTGAGAGGTAACAGTTCCATGCTGTAACAGAGTTTATTGTTTCAATAAAGTTTGTTTTCTGTTACTTGAGTTATTAAAGTTCGATTTATTGTACTTTACACTGTATTCACCCCCTCTACAGTGTGTGTGTGACCTAACAGTATAAGCACTGCATATCAACCAAATCCAAGTAATTATATATATTTAGGTTGTTTTTAATTTTATTTTAATTCGATTTGAAATATTATTTTATCCTAATCCACTTAAAAATATCATTTTATTTTAAACCCGGATGAGTATTATATATTATTTCATTTTAGTTTTTAGCCCGATTTCATTATATCGACCAATGAATTACCTTTCAATTATAAGGTAATTGAGAAAATAACATGTTTTAGTTGAAAAGCAATTGGTTTATATAATAATTAGAATTTAAAATAGATTTAAAATAATAGGTTTCAAAAATAATGAAGGGCGGGAAATTAATAAGGGTAACTAAATAATTTCAGCAAGTATCCAACCCCTTTCAATGTTAGTTAGTAAAGAACACCTTAATTAGAGATGCTAATAGAGAGATCAATGAACTTGGAGAATTCGATAATGAACTTGGAGAATTCAATGAACTTGTAATTGATGTAGGAAGCAAACTTAATTTTAAAAGATTGCGTGGATGAACACTATCGGGAGGAGGTAAAGAGATTCTATAAACAAAATCAATTATTTGTAGGAAAAATAAATTTTTTCGTCACCCAACTTATTGTGTGTTTATAAACTTACCACTCAACTATAGTTTTTTTTGTTTTACTCGCTAATGTTAGGTTCAGAATTTTTTTATCACTAAAGTTAGGTTCAGATTTGATTATTAGCATTTTGTCAACTTTTTGTAGCATTATTAACACATAGTGGTAACTAGTACAAAAAGTGTCATATGCGTCTTATAAAAATATTTTTATGCGTCTGAGTTTGCTAGATGCATATGGAGGAGTTATATAATATTTGTATTATATACGTCTGTTATAGGAATGACGCATATTGTTTTAAACATGTTTGAGAACATACGTATATATATATATATATTGTAAACAGACGCATAAAATCAGATCATATACGTCTTTTATTTTTTAGGTGGGGTACTAAACTCAAACTAAAATTATTAGGAAGAGGCATCCCAATTTGTCAATAATGGTAATATAATTCTAATAGGAGCAACAAGTCAACAATTGTTTTTAGTCTTTTTAGATTAAGAGGATTATTTAACTACTACATATACAAGGCATACTGTAACAGCCCGCACTTCTGGACTATTAATTCTAAATACAAAAACTTAAATAAAATAGATTCTTATTCGATAATTTAAATATATCATGAAGGTCAAAGCAGCGTTCAAACTCAATAATCAAAATCATAAAAACGGAGACTGAAAGGAATATGTCCTAAGTCCAATCATGTATTAGGATTTAGGAATAACTTTTTATGTAATCTGTTTTGATTTCATTGATATTAATAAAAGACTTGTTTTGTTTTTATTACGGGCTCTATCTATTTAAGTATTTAAATAAGATATACCATAGTTTAGAGTAAAGCTTTTTATGGATTATGATGAGATCATAATAGTGAGACCTAAACGATGATAACTCTAAACTCAAATAGTTCCTGATCATAGGATTACTAACTGGTAATTAATAATCCGCAAAGATCGATACATACTATGCTTGCTTCATTATGAAGGATGTCTGTTCTCATAGACATTTGTATGGTGACACTATAGCTAGTATGTAGGTGCTTATTATAGAATAAGCTCACTGAACATGACTCGCACAGCTGAACAACTGATGGAGTTCACTCACGTGTCAGCAGTTGTTCACATAGTGATAGTTGTACAAGTATCCTTAGACTTGAGGTCATCATAGTCATCTTGTGTACACTGAACTATGCTTTGGTTTAGTTCTTAGTCTCCAGGGATAATTATTAGGGCTCTACTGGGTATAGGAATTTGTACACGAAGATAGTGTATGATCAATAAAGGATCTACTCCTTCCAGTGAAGGAAGCGAATGTTCAAGGCTGATCCACTTATGCTAGTTCAGGAATCTCTAGCCAGAGTGAATGAAATTAGAAAGGAGTTTCTAATTTGCATAGAACTAAGCATAGTAAATGGTAAGCAAGTGATTAAATTAGATAGGCTTGATATAAGATCCATGCCTTGTATTTAATCAGGACATTGTAGGGTAGAAGGAGTTTATTGTACGGTAACTATTCACTGAATAGGTTCTTGGTATTCTAAGCAGTGAATTCGTATTATCCGGATAGTCGCGATATGCTGAGAAGTATCCCTCACGATGTAGAATAAATATGATTAATTAATTAATCATATTTAATAAATTAGAGAATTTATATAAATAATGATAAAATAGTTTTATTATTATTTATTTCTACTACCGGCTTAATATTGAACCTATAGGGTCACACCATAAAAAGAGAATGATTTAATGGTGGAGGAATTAATTAATAATGGCTGATAATTATTTATTTATGAAATAAATAATTAATTGGAAAATTTAATAATTGATTAAATGAGATTTAATTGATTATAAATTAATTAAGAAAAGTTCTTAATATTATTAATTAAGAATTTAATTTTTGGAAATTAAATCAAGAGAGAGAATTATTTCTAAAGTGTTTAAAAAAGGATTAATAATTAAAAGGTGTTTTAATTATTAATGAGAATAATAAATGGGTTAATAATAATAATATTTTATGGGAAAATTTCAGCTGAAAATTTTGCCTATAAATATACTATTATAAACCCTATTTTTATTCTAACCCAAAAAGTTTTTAGAAAACTTAATGCTCTCCACCTCCTCCTCCTCCTTAACGTCATTTTCTTGGTGGATACCGGTGGAGTGCTTCACGTTTGAGGAGCAGCTACTAAGGATCTCCGATCGTTGCTTTTGGATCGCTATTAAAGGTTAGTAATCGATTCATATATTTTAATCACGATTTATATGCTTTTATTTGGATTTTATATGCGTAAAAGTGTTTTACCATGCCTCCGCTGCGATTAAAAATCCAACAATGGTATCAGAGCATAGGTTGTATGCATATAGATCTGTGGTAAAAATTTCAGAATTTTATGTGCTTGTATGAATTAATTATGATTTTTACAAGTTATATTATGGATTAATTATGTCTGATGAGAAATCGTTTCTCAGAATAATTTTGAATGTTGATCTGGGTTCTACAAGTGTTGTAGATTGTCTGGGTATTTTTTTTCATAATTTTATGATGTATAAATTTTTTTTTTATGAATTTTTGAAGATCTTGTAATTAAATTTGTAATTAAATAATCATGTATATATATAAATTGTTAGTATGTATGTATATATCTGCATCTGTTGAATGTGCTGCTGTTGAAAAGAAAGGCACATGTGATGTGCTGCTGTGTCAGGTACGGCGCACGGAATTCCGTGCGAGAATAGTCGGCGGCGGCTGCTGCAGGCACGTGTGGCGCACGCGCGCGCGGGTGGGTGTCGCGCATTCCGGGAATGCGTTACACCCTGTGGCGCATTCTCGGAATTTGCGTTACACCTTTTAATGGCTTAAAAGGGTTGTAACGCATCACCGGAATGCGTTACAGAGCTGTAACGCGTTCCTGTAATGCGTTACAGCCCATCTGTTATTTTTAAATTTGATTTTTTGGGAGTTTCGTAACTCCGTTTTGGGCGAGCAATATATCGTTGGATTCGTTTTTCCGAGACGGGTCTAATGGAGTGATCAAATTTTAGTTTATATAAAAGTTTTGAACTGTTTATATTTCTGAAAGTGTTTTAAAGATGTTTTTAACTGTTTTAACTGCTTTTAAATGCTTCATGTGATACATAGAGATGTATAATGCTTAGACCAATATGCTAGATGATGTAACATGCCTACCTTGATGTTTATTCATGTTGATATATGTGATATATGCTTAGTTTATCATGCGATGATAGATTTAGGTGAACTTAAATGAACATAAGGCGCTTGTTAGACAATCTAGTATAGTGAAATTATTTCATAACCTTAATAATAATATTATGAATACAATCATGAGATTCTTGTGTTTATGAAACACGTAATTAAATATGAATTTTCGATATGAGAGAAAGGATGATTCTGTCAACAACAGATTTCTATCTGTAAAAAAGGGTTATTAAGTGACGCCTCTTGACAATGCTCCACCCGATCTGGGAATCATCTGATTATCGATTATTGATTTGAAATACTTAATTTAAAAGGAAGAATCTCTTTATAATATGATTATGATTGTAACGTAATATAATCTAATATCAAGTAGTAATTGGCCAATGACACAACGGGCTTGTGTCGGTCATAGCCTTCCAACATGATAGAAAAGTAGTTCTTATTTTTGAATCATTGTCGGTTCGTGCTACAGCCGAGGGCTTTGATTTCGAAATAAGAAATACTTGTCTATTACATAGAGATGTGTACATTGAATTAGAATCTAAAGGTCAGTACGTGCCACAGCCGTGGGCCGTTGGGGACTGATTCAATTGTACGGAATGTTTGGTTAGACTTGACTTAGAATATTGAGTTTGTCGTGCCACAGCCGTGACTCAATTATTCAAGAGGCTAAAATTTGATTAGGGAATAACATAAGATGTAATTGACAAGAGTTGTCTGCCTATTGAACATTACATGGCGGTTCGTGCTACAGCCGGGGTTGTGTAATGGAATGTAGGATCCCTATTCCCACTAGCATTATGAATGCTTAATTTTTCACGTAGGGGGTTGAATAAATTAGATAAATTAGTGGGAGCCACTTATGAATAAAGACCTGATTCATTTAGTGTTTTTAAAATGAAATCGAATATTTGCTATGTGTTGTTATGTGTTTATCATTTACAGATTTACAATATACATTATGTCTTCTGCACTATCACTCAGGAGCATACTGGATGCTCACAAGTTGACTAGTACTAATTATGCTGACTGGCTTCGAAACTTGAGAATTGTTCTCAGGATTGAGAAGCTGGAATACGTGATTGACTCACATAAGCCTACTAAACCTGCTAGTGATGCACATAATGATGAACATGTTGTGTATCGTAAGTGGGTAGATGATGCAAATGTTGCTCAATGCATCATGCTAGCTTCCATGAACATTGAGCTACAGAAGCAACATGAGAATATGGATGCTCACACTATCCTCATGCATCTACAAGAGTTGTATGATGTGGCAGGGAGGACAGCTCGATATGAGATATCGAAGGAGCTGTTCGGTTGTAGGATGTCTGAGGGATCATCTGTGAATGACCATATACTTAAGATGATCAATTTGATTGAACGTCTTGGACAACTTGGTTTTGCCATGAATGGGGAGCTGAGCCAAGACTTGGTCTTGCAATCGCTTCCAAGTTCGTTCTCGTAGTTTGTTGTGAACTTTCACATGAATAAGTTGGATGTCAGCCTGCCTGAACTCCACAACATGTTGAAGACTGCGGAATCGAATTTTCCCCCTAAGAAGAGTTATGTTCTTCTAATTGGTGAAGGTTCCAATCCTAAGAAAAGGAAGAGGAACCCTTCCAAGAAGAAGAAAGTAGGTGAGAAAATGCCGGTTCCACCAAAAGCTGAAGACCCCAAGAGCAAAGTTGTTTGCTTTCACTGTAACAGGGTGGGGCACTGGAAGAGACTCTGCAAGGTTTACCTTGCAGAATTGAAGAAGAAGGGTAGTGAGACTACCGCTTCTGATTCAGGTATGTTCATGATAGAAGTGAATATGTCATTAAATCAAATTTCTACTTGGGTATTAGATACCGCCTGTGGTTCTCATATCTGCAATTTGTTGCAGGGACTAAGGAGAAGTAGGAATCTTGAGGAAGAGGAGGTGATTCTACTGATGGGAAATGGAGCAAGAGTTGCTGCTGAAGATGTAGAATCATTTCATTTACATATGCCTACGGGCAAGACTATTATTTTAAATAATTGTTATTTTGTTCCCTCGATTGTGAGGAATATTATTTCTATTCCCATGTTAGACTTGGCTGGATTTTCATTTATTATTGAGAATAATGAATGTTCTATTCTTAGAGATAATATTCTTTATGGACGTGGTACTTTAAATAATGGTCTGTATAAATGTGACATAATTTACTTCAGATTGAACAAACTAATAAAAGAAAAGGGATGATGAAAATCTCACTTCATTGTGGCACTGCAGTCTCCATTTAGTAGACATGGAGAGAGGGCTGCAAATTTGCTAGGAATGGTACACACAGATGTATGTGGACCAATGTCTACGCAAGCCGTGGGTGGATTTTCATACTTCATTACTTTCATGGATAATAGATCTAGATTCGGATATGTGTTTGATGAAACACAAGTCTGAAGCCTTTGAAAAGTTCAAAGAGTATAAGTATGAAGTGGAGAAACAAACCAAACATAGTATTATAATTCTTCGATTAGATCGAGGTGGTGAATACTTGAATGGAGAGTTTCTGGATTATCTCAAAGTAAATGGTATAGTATCCCAGTGGACGCCTCCAGATTGGTATCTGAAAGGATAAATCGAACTTTGTTAGACATAGTTCGGTCCATGATGAGCTATGCAAATCTTCCAGTATTCCTATGGGGTTATGCATTGGAAACCTCAGCATATTTACTGAATAAGGTGCCTTCCAAATCTGTTCCTCAAACTCCGTATGAGATATGGAAAGAAAGGAAACCGAGTCTTAAACACGTTAAGATTTGGGGATGTCCAGCTTATGTCAAGTAAGTTGACCCAGATAAGCTGGAATATCGATCCGTAAAATGTAGTTATGTGGGATATCCTAAAGAGACTTTAGAGTATTACTTTTACACCGATCATCGGGTGTTTGTCTCCAGACATGCTACCTTCTTGGAAAAGGAGTTTATCCTTGAAGGAAACAGTGGGAGCAAAATTGAACTTGATGAAGTTCAAGAAGCACAAACTACTACGGATCAAGTGAAAACACCTGTTCTGACTGAACAACCTTCTGTGGAACAGCCCATTCGTAGGTCAGGGAGAGTGTCTCGCCAACCTGAGAGGTAATATGGCCTTGTCATTGAGAATGACAATGAGTTGTCGATCATTGATGATGACGACCCTGTGACCTATAATGAGGCTATGAGTAGTGTTGACTCAGAGAAATGGCATAGTGCCATGAAATCCGGAATGAAATCTATGTATACGGGATACAAAAGAATGATTAGAGCAGATGGCCAGGTGGAGACCTTTAAGGCCAGGCTTTTGGGGAAAGGATTCAAACAAAGGCAATGGATTGACTTTGATGAAACCTTTTACCTGTAGCCCTGTTAAAATCAGTTCGGATTTTGCTTGCGATTGCTGCTTACTACGACTATGAGATCTGGCAATTAGCCAGATGGTTTTCTTTCCAAGAGAAATGAAAACCTAGTGTGTAAGCTGCTGTGAACCATATATGGTTTAAAGCAAGCTTCTCGTAGATGGAACATCCGTTTTGATGAGACAAACAAAGAGTTTGGTTTTATGAAAAATGTAGATGAACCATGTGTCTACAAAAGGGTTAGTGGGAGCGCGATAACATTTCTTGTGTTGTATTGAATTAGAGTTGACACACATAACAACATAGCAGACCCACTCACAAAGCTACTTTATGAAAGTCACTTTGATCGTCATAAAGACAAGATGGGTATTAGATACCAGAGTGATTGGCTTTAGTACAAGTGGGAGATTGAAAGGAATATGTCCTAAGTCCAATCATGTATTAGGATTTAGAAATAACTTTTTATGTAATCTGTTTTGATTTCATTGATATTAATAAAAGACTTGTTTTATTTTTATTACAGGCTCTATCTATTTAAGTGTTTAAATAAGATATACCATAGTTTAGAGTAAAGCTTTTTATGGATTATGATGAGATCATAATAGTGAGACCTAAAAGATGATAACTCTAAACTCAAATAGTTCCTGATCATAGGATTACTAACTGGTAATTAATAATCCGCAAAGATCGGTACATATTATGCTTGCTTCATTATGAAGGATGTCTGTTCTCATAGACATTTGTGTGGTGACACTATAGCTAGTATGTAGGTGCTTATTATAGAATAAGTTCACTGAACATGACTCGCACAGCTGAACAACTGATGGAGTTCACTCACGTGTCAGCAGTTGTTCACATAGTGATAGTTGTACAAGTATCCTTAGACTTGAGGTCATCATAGTCATCTTGTGTACACTGAACTATGCTTTGGTTTAGTTCTTAGTCTCTAGGGACAATTATTAGGGCTCTACTGGGTATAGGAATTTGTACACGAAGATAGTGTATGATCAATAAAGGATCTACCCCTTCCAGTGAAGGAAGCGAATGTTCAAGGCTGATCCACTTATGCTAGTTCAGGAATCTCTGGCCAGAGTGAATGAAATTAGAAAGGAGTTTCTAATTTGCATAGAACTAAGCATAGTAAATGGTAAGCAAGTGATTAAATTAGATAGGCTTGACACAAGATCCATGCCTTGTATTTAATCAGGACATTGTAGGGTAGAAGGAGTTTATTGTACGGTAACTATTCACTGAATAGGTTCTTGGTATTCTAAGCAGTGAATTTGTATTATCCGGATAGTCGCGATATGCTGAGAAGTATCCCTCACGATGTAGAATAGATATGATTAACTAATTAATCATATTTAATAAATTAGAGAATTTATATAAATAATGATAAAATAGTTTTATTATTATTTATTTCTACCACCGGCTTAATATTGAACCTACAGGGTCACACCATAAAAAAAGAATGATTTAATGGTGGAGGATTTAATTAATAATGGCTGATAATTATTTATTTATGAAATAAATAATTAATTAAAAAATTTAATAATTGATTAAATGAGATTTAATTGATTATAAATTAATTAAGAAAAATTCTTAATATTATTAATTAAGAATTTAATTTTTGGAAATTAAATCAAGAGAGAGAATTATTTCTAAAGTGTTTAGAAAAAGGATTAATAATTAAAAGGTGTTTTAATTATTAATGAGAATAATAAATGGGTTAATAATAATAATATTTTATGGGAAAATTTCAGCTGAAAATTTTGCTTATAAATATATTATTATAAACCCTATTTTTATTCTAACCCAAAAAGTTTTTAGAAAACCTAATGCTCTCCACCTCCTCCTCCTCCTTAACGTCGTTTTCTTGGTGGATACCGGTGGAGTGCTTCACGTTTGAGGAGCAGCTGCTAAGGATCTCCGATCGTTGCTTTTGGATCGCTATTAAAGGTTAGTAATAGATTCATATGTTTTAATCACGATTTATATATTTTTATTTGGATTTTATATGTGTAAAAGTGTTTTACCATGCCTCTGCTGCGATTAAAAATCCAACAGAGACGCGGCTCCACAAATCCGATAATAATTGTCTAACAGATAATCAAATTTATTCTTTAAATACGAAAGTCTTTATTCTAATTCAAATAACACGAAACTAAGCAGCACTGATCTTCACATAGTTCACATTCCTTATTCTTAATATGCTCCAAATTCCGAACCTGAAATGTTAAAAGGGGTGAGCTACACAGCTCAGCAAGTACAAATTGACTAACTCTTAAACAGAAAAACAATGGGTGTTTTAATAAAATGATTTTTCTTAAAACAATAATAGTTTTGTAAAATATTTTCTAAAATAAATCCAACCCAAAGTTTTATATTTTAAAAGTTAGAATTTAAAACTAAAAACAAAGCAGATTTTATAACAGATCAGAACAGAATAAAACAGAACGAAACGATAATTCTTATAAATACCACAGTTTTGATCTACGGCCACACTTTGCCAGTAGCCGGGGCATCTAATTTTTATTCTTATTCTTTATACCACACTTTGTCAGTGGTCGACATCTAAAATTCAATAATTACGCGCCCTTAATAGGTATCTAAAGTTGCACACTCGTGCGCCTACTAAGGATATCTAAGGCTAGTTCCGGAACTATAGCGTAAATTACGAACGGGTTTGAAAACGTAGAGACTGGGTTCTAAAATTCACAGATATCTATATCTTATAATTTCAAAATTAAAGTTCTTATATCTTATACGAAATCAAAAACAGAATTGAAATATCTTTTTCGAAAATTAAAACTAAGTCAAAAGTACTTACCTCGAAGTCGACTGAAAATCGAAAATTACACACGATCAGATCCTAAAATTTTAATTAGCAAAACACATAATAATTAATAACAAATTTGTACACTCAGATTACATGAAGCACTTAAGCAAACAAACTAGCAGACCACGTATTTTGATCACATGCGCATAATTACATTAATCAATTAGATTTACCATTGTCTACTATTAACAATTCAATAATCTAAAATAAATTTAACAAGGCTTCTGCATGCATGTACAGTTAACTCATGAAATATATTAATCCTTTGTACAATTTTCTTTGAACTATTAGCGCAATTATACAAAAAGAAACTTGAACATATGGAACTATGCATGCACTTTGGACAAAATAGACAAAAAAATACATGTAAACAAAATTAACAAACAAATTTGCAATAAAATTAAAGTACTAAATATATAACAAGCACAAAACTTATACATTAATACTAAATTAAATTTACTAACTCAAAATTTACAAAACCTTTAAACTAGCACGTAAACATATATCAGCTAATAAAATATTACTAAAAAAAATTTATCAATAAAAAAAAACAAGCCAATTAAGTAACCGAACATGTTAATAGCTATAATTATTCATAAAAAAAAAAGAACCACCGGGCGCGTGTTTCATTCTCAGACCAATTAAAACATGGTAGACAACTATTATACTCAAACAAAACTAAACATATTGAAACATACATGTGCAAAGCTACGCATGTCGTACCAGAAATAAAATAAAAAGAAAATACGTACCTTTAGCCCTAGCTCAAAACTGTCTGCGCGGCTCAAAATTATTATAAAGGGGTTCTTATATAGGCACATAAACACACAACCCTAA
Source organism: Apium graveolens (assembly GCF_009905375.1). NCBI lineage: Eukaryota > Viridiplantae > Streptophyta > Magnoliopsida > Apiales > Apiaceae > Apium > Apium graveolens. The sequence continues at coordinate 181,662,298 of NC_133655.1, forward strand.
TTTTAATTAGGATATAATACAATTTCTTCTTATAGATTTTGTATGCTCTCCAAGCAAATTCTAAAAATAAAATATTTGACACACAAATACCTAAAATAAAAAAAAATTCTAATTTATTCTTACACTTATTTCCACATATAACAAATCTTTTCCCAACTCAATAACTTACACAAAAAGTTTCCGGGATATTCCAATTTAAAATATTTATCTAAACGAATTAATATCATAATATCTAATAAATAAATTAAATATAAAATTACGGATTTTACACATACGATACTACTAAAATTTATAGGAGATTTCTTGGATTGAAGTAAGAGATTTGGAAAATAAGAAAATAAAAAAATTAATACAATCAAATTTGGAAACTGGTCATAAATTACTAAAAAAATTAAAAAGTTACATATCAATATTTTACCAAACTTTCACATGAACACATTCAAAAACCCAATGAAATCAGAACTCCTGTATGTAACTCTTACCGACTCAAAATCAAAACTATAAACTCATTCATTCTAATAGAATGGTGAAACAATTATATATATAAACACAAAAATAAAATAATTTTGTAATAATGTGAATTTGGTTAAAATTAAACAAATCTCACAAGATATTTTTCTTATAAACAGAGTTTTATAACTTTTTTTATATAAAAATTAAACATTAAATTTTTATTGAGAAGGAAAAAAGTTAAAATAATTTATGAAACTACATCTTTTAAAGCCTTAAAATGTGTGTCCAACTTTCATCGCCTACGGTAAACTTCTTGGGGGATATATGGAGTACTATATATAAATATATAGACATATATCAAATCATTAAAATATTAGAGACTACCACTATATTTTAATAATGCTACAAAAAATTGACATAATGTTAATAATCAAATCTCAACCTAACGTTAATGACTAAAAAAAATATGAACCTAATATTAGTGAGTAAAAGAAAAAAAATATACTTGAATGGTAAGTTTCTGAAGACACGATAAGTTGGGTGACGAAAAAATCCATTTTCCCTTATTTGTAAAGGTTTGGTGGAGAAGTGGAATTTTACATAGACATAGAATTTGTTTAGTAGTTGTCTATTTAGATATGAATTTGATTTGAATAATATAACTATAATTACCTAGCACGGATAATTTTATACTTTTAGCAAGTACCGACCAAACGACTATCAAACTTTTAATGTTCGTCTATTATAATATAGTACTAACCTAAAACTCGTGCAATACACGGATTATTATTAATATTATACTTTTTTTGAATTTAATTTGAAGTGAAAATTTTAAACTCTGAAATTTATTTATTAGAAATTTTTGATAATATGATTTGATAATTATTTTAAATATGGATGTGTATAATTTAGTGAAATTTTAGTTTTTAAAGAAATATCACTGATTGCAAGATTTAATTTTGTTGAAATTCAAAGGTGTATTCACAAAAGATAATTATGTTTTAATTAAAAGATAAATTTCAACTCACATCAATAGTAAATGAATTATCTTTACTTTGATATACCGAACAAATCTAACTAATTATATTGAAATTTATTTTAGTTTAATTTGTTTAAACCCGAATCAATGATAAAAAATTAATGTATCAATAATAAAAAATCAATTTAAACCCGAATAAAAGAAGATTTTATTTTATTTTATCCGATATAGTTATTTTCTTATTTTAATTTTGATTTATCATGAATCAATTGTATAATTTTTTTAGTCTGGATGAATAACATGTATTTATTTATATTAGTCCTACGCAATTATACAGACTAAGGAATCATCTCTATTTTCATTTTATTAAAATAGTTTTGAATTTTACAGTAATTGAAAAAACCCATAATTATATAAACCGAAACATTCCATACATAGATCTTCAATCAAACTTTTAATATTTCTGCTATTAGGATCGGATCTTAGTTATCTCACAATCTTAAACCTACATTATACCTAACAACAAATTAGGTTGACTTTAATTTTATTTAACACTGATTATTGATATAAAAGTCACTTTTAGTTTGAATTTAATTTTAGTTTTAGCATAGGTCAATAATATACATTATTTTATTTTAGCCCATATCAACCATCTAATTACATTTATTTTATTTTTAATTTTATTTTAGCTCTGGTTAAATATTATTTTGTTTTAAACCGAATAAATAACATATTTTGTTTTATTCTGATGACATTATAGCGACCAACACATTATGTTGTAGCCCGTTTTGATAATATTATTTTTAGCTATATCGGTAGTATTTATTATAATGTTTTATTCCGAGAAAGCAAATCTTGATTTTAGTTTCAGACCCGTTATGTCAACCAAATCCAACTAATTATATTTAGTTTTTTTGTTTAATTTCATTTTAGTCCGGAATGAATATTATTATGTTTTAGACCAAATTGATTATCAATATAATTTTATTTTAGTCGGATGACATTATATCTGTCAAACAAAATTTTCTTTCAATTTATTTTGTTTTAGCTCGTTTATGTTTTTTGTTTTAGCCTAACATTATATCGACCAAACGAATTTATTTTCAAATTTTTATTAGTCTTTATTATTTTATTTTAATCTGAGGCTGCAAATTCAACTAATTGTACATAATTTATTTTTATATTTTATTTAGGGTTAGATCAATAGTATAATTTTTTTAATAATATATATTATTTTGTTTAAATCAAAACCATTAGACATATTACAATTCTATTTGTATTTATATAATTATATTGTGAAATATAATATATTTATGAGAGTATTTTATTTTAAACATTACTATAATTACCGGGACCAGACCGACTACCAACACAATTTTCATTATTTTTAATTTAATTTTAGTTCTGGTTAAATATTATTTTGTTTTAAGCCGAATAGATAACATATTTTGTTTTGTTCTGATGATATTATATCCACCAACGCATTATGTTGTAACCCGGTTTGATAATATTTGTTTAGCTAGATCAGTAGTATTTATTATATTGTTTTACCCTGACATAGCAAATGTTGATTTTAGTCTCAGACCCGTTATGTCAACCAAATGCAGCTAATTATTTTTTGTTTCTTGTTTAATTTCATTTTTAGCCCAGAATGAATATTATTATGTTTTAGACTGAATTGATAATATGTATAATTTTATTTTAGTTTGATGATGGTATATCTACCAAACGAATTTACTTACAATTTATTTTATTTTAGCTCGTTTATTTTTTTTGTTTTAGCCTGATAACATTATATCGATCAAAATAATTTGCTTTTTAAATTTTTTATCAGTCTTTATTATTTTATTTTAACCCGAGCCTGCAAATCCAACTAATTGTACATAATTTATTTTTATTTTTTATTTAGGAATGGATCAATAATATAATTTTTATTTAATATTATATATTATTTTGTTTAAATCAAAATCATTAGACATATTACACTTCTATTTATATTTATATAATTATACTATGAATAATAATATATTTATGATAGTGTTTTATTTTAAATATTACTATAATTACGACGACCAGACCAACTACTAACCAATCTTTCATTGTTTCATTTTTAATATAATAATATAGATTGATAGATAATATAGAAGATTGATAAATTGATTGATAGATAATCACCATATATTAAAAAGAATTGTCCATAATAATTTTAGAGAAAGAATAATTTTATTTGGAGAAAAAAAAAGACAACATGTTTTACTTAAAAAAGGTAGAAATTAGAAGGATTTGTCTAAAATATTTGTAGAGAAAGAGTTGTTTTAGTTAGTGAAAATAAAAATGGCAACGTATTTTACTTATAAAGGTAATTGGTTATATATTAATTAAATAAGAGTAATTGAGTAGAATATTAATTTTTTTAAGAAAAGACAATTATGTAATTGAAGGAAGAACCGTAAAGTTTCGTATATAATATAATAATATAGATAGATTAGTAATTCGACTTCAAAAATCAATTTTTTTTATTTTGTTTATGTAATTGAATTGTAAGATAATACTTATTTTAAGTATATTTAACTTTATAATAGTAAAAATTATATAAAATAAATATTTTTTACTGTGGACCCGTACAAAATATATCTGCGACAACTATTGGTTAGAGGTAAGGATGATGATGTTAAGTTGCTGTTTTAAATAGTGGTTAGAGGTAAGGATGATGATGTTAAGTTGGTGTTTTAAATCAGTCAAGAATTTATGGATTGATAAAGTGAAGGAGCTTAACAAAGTTATAAGCAAAACAATATTTATATAAAATAAATAATTAAGTAGCTGAAAAATGTAATTTATTAGTTATTAGTGATTATAATATTATTATTTTATTTTATTAAATAAACATGTTCGTGATATTTAAAAGATGTTGTTTTAATTGAGAGGAATAAAAAAGGTAACGTGTTATAGTTGAAAACGATTTTTATTTCTTTTTCTATTATAATTCAATTACTAGAAGAAGTTGTTTTAGTTGAGAGAAATAAAAAAGGTAACGTGTTATAGTTAAAAACGAATTTTATTTCTTTTTCTATTATAATTCGATTAGTATGGCTAATAAATTTTTTAAGTAAAATAAGGGTAATTCAGTAAATTCAATGTGTACCAAAAAACATGTACCGTATCAAAATTTTCAATATTTCGTCTTTTATATAATAGTAATAAATAGATATCGCCTCATCATTTACTTTTTAATATTTCATTTAAATTAATTTTCCAAATTTCTAACATTGTTTACGGTGTCGCATTTTTATTGTTAATATATTTTTTAAAGTTTTTAAAAAGTTCACAAATATATATTATTGATTACACCAAAATAGAAAAAAACTTATGTCGTACCATATTATTTAACAAACAAATATGTAATTTACAATATTCTTTTAAACTATTAGTTTGAGCATATTTTCTTATGACGATCAAATAATTACATTAATTAAAAAAAATTGAGTCGCGGATAAAAAATCCGAGTAGAAACATGTCATATATTCCCAGTTCAAGGGAGAGTATCCATTTTCAGGTATAAATTTGCCATCTCTCTTCTCATAATCATTAATCACACACACATGTATACACACATGTATGTATATTTCCTTTCATCACCTTGTTTAATTTATTTTCTGAAACTTTTCTTGATTGTTCACTTGATTTTGTTATAAAATTCTGATCTTCACTTGTATCTTCACTTTTGTGTGTTGGGTTATGATCTTTTTGACATTGCCCATTTGTGTTTATTTGGTAACTATATAGATCCATAGTTTACCCATTTCATGTTATATGCTATTTACTTGTATGTGTGATGATATTTGTGTTTGTGCGTATTTATGTAAATGTAAATGTGTGGTTTGAATGCAGATTGAGTTTGTGCTAATGATTGGACTTTTCGATGTGCTCATTCGACTGATATGAGTTCAAGAAAATGTATACTGGATTAGTGAAATGTGCGAATTTTACGAGACTCTATTGTTTTTAAAATTGGATTGATTTTGGGCAAAAGATTTTAGGTTGTTCGATATTGTTGGTGTAAAGATGGTTGGGAGGAGAAACATGGGGAGAGCGTCCCCTTTTGTTTTGGTTCTGGTGACACTTGGGGTATTCTTTGCAACATATAACTTAATAACTGTGGTGATTCACCACAGATACGGGGTTGTTAATGGTTTGGACTTGGTTGATCCTGTAACGGGGTTGCCACGTGATGAGTTGGCGATGATGACTAGTTCAAATGCACCGCGATATCATGTTGCTCTTACTGCAACTGATGCGGCATATAGTCAATGGCAGTGTAGGATTATGTATTATTGGTATAAGAAGTATAAGGATATGCCTGGATCGGGTATGGGTGAGTTCACACGGATTTTACACTCGGGAAAGTCTGATAGTTTGATGGAGGAGATTCCGACTATGGTGGTTGATCCGCTTCCTCATGGGCTTGATCGGGTCAGTTTTCTTATCTCTGCATTTTAATTTATCAGTTAGGTATCTACCCCTTTCCAACATATTGTGGCATATTGTGGTCTCAACCATTAAAAAGTCATCATATTATGCACAAAACAATCTTTTTTATATTCACATGACTTCATTTACTGATTTTTTTTTGCATTTGCATTTGAACTTCTAAGCATGCTTAGAATTTTTCCCCTTCTATATGATTATTTTTTTCTTTTAATCATGCTTTGCTTTCTATATGTGGGAAGATGTGTTTAACTATGTTCACATTCTTAGTAGTTTTCAGTCCCCGATAGCACTCAGAAGCTTAAAAATATTTGATGCAGGACAAGAATTGAAAAGGCAACGATTTATTAAGGAAGATCGATAATAAGAGAACAAACGATGAATTATACGATTCCGAAGAATAATTAATCAATATTATTCCCAAGAAAATGTATAATCAAAGTTAAGTAATAATGTGGGGGATTACATCACTTATATGGACTATAAAACCCTAATATTAGACTTAATGGACTAAGACCCATAAACAATTGGGCTTTATTATAAATAAACTCCATGAATGATATACTCTTAGCCCCACATATAAAAAATATAGATAAATGCATCAATTATCTTTACACTAAATATATATAAACTAATTAATAACATATATATTAATTGTTTATTCTCGTTCCTCGTCATTCTCCCCTTAGAGAAAACTCGACCTCGAGTTTTGTAAAAATCAAGAATCATGCAAGAATGAGATGGAACCAACATGAACTTTATGTTTTTCAAGAGAAACGGTTTAGGTGAAAGGAACTCCGAAAATTAACAAGCAAGCGAAGGTAGTTTAGGCATGTACTCCGGAATGATGAAGTCGATGTGCTCAACCTCAATAATATTATCAAATACTCTATGATCCTCAACAATATGAAAGCAGCCAGGTCGTGGCTTAATTTCTTTCACTTGCTCCTCACTTGCAACCTCTATATGCTCAATTGTTTTTACCTTCTTAATTGGATCTTCTATAATTTGTTTAACCTCCTCAATGTTATCATCCATGGCAGCTTCTTCAATATGCTCAACTTCCATGTCCTCTTTGATCATCTTCTCATTTTCCAAATGTACGAGACATTTAACCTGAGATGTGAGAGTCTCAAAAGTCCTATGTACTTCCTCCTTTGCAAGTTTGTAACTATCATCTGCAAGTTTGCATCTTTCTTTCCTCAGCTCAATACGATACTTGTTTTCCAGCCTTTCAAGTTCATAATATTGATTATCTAACTCCTTCAAGGTAAGCTCATATTGAAGTAACTAACGTTCGCGACAAACAACAAACATAGACTTCGTAGTAGAACTCATCATGTTCACGCTTAAGGAAATAAATATTATCTTTCACAATATCAATTTGACGCTTGATATGGCAGACATGTTAGACATGTTTCAAGACATGGAAAAACAGTTGGAATTGAAGAACAAATCAAAACTTGGAATGAGTAGATTTTGAAAATTTCAGGGGCTGATTTGCACTTTCTGGAATGCTCAGCGACTGATTTTTATTATGTGCAAACTGCAGAAACTAGATTTCAAATTCCTGGAACATTAGGAACTGGTTTGTTGTATTCTGGAGTTGAATAACCCTTCGTTTTTCACGCAAACGAGTAGGAAAGCAGTGACCTTTGACAACGGCGAACGGGAACTAATTTCCAGCAAACAGATGCGGTTTCCGGCAAGCAACCCTGGCAGCTGCGTTAACTCTGGTGGCTAGCGACAATATTCCAAACTCAGGCCTTTCCAGATGTCCAGATGCGATGTTCGTTTTTTCTTTGATCTGATTCTTCTCTTTCGTTATGGTAATGGCCGATTAGGGCAGTAGTTGGTGTGGTGCGGGTTTGGGTAGAGTTATTAGGGTCCGAATATGCTGATTTGGGAACTAGGGTTTTTATCGGGTCGGGTATTTAGGTTCAGAATTTGGGGATTTAGGGTAAGCGGTTTGTGGGCAGAAGCTGTATGGTGGTTGATTGGTTGATTGTATGGTGTGGGTAGAATCCTGATCAGAAATTCCGGCGGAGATGAACAGTGACTTCTGAGGTGAACAGTGAAATTGTGACGTGGTGAACAGTAAAAATGAAACAGTGAATCGAATTCGACTCTGATGCCAATTTGATGTAGGACAAGAATTGAAAAGGCAATGATTTATTATTAAGCAAGATTGATAATAAGAGACCAAGCGATGAATTATACGATTCTCAAGAATAATTAATCAATATTATTCCCAAGAAAATGTATAATCAAAGCTAATTAATTAATACATAACTTATATAGACTATAAAATTTTAGTATTAAATCTAATGAACTAAGGCCCATAAACAATTGGGTTTGATTATAAACAAACTCCATAAATGATATACTCCTAGCCCCACATATAAAACATATAGATAAATGCACCATATATCTTTACATTAAATATATAAACTGATTAATAAAATATATATTAATTGTTTATTATCCCTAAACTTAGAGACCAGGTAAAATCGTAATAATAAATGAAACAATTTTTTTTTATTCTCTACCCTTAATTGAAGTATTTATATCAATTTTTTTTATTATTATCTACCCTTAGTTAGAGTGTATATATATATATATACTTAAATAAATTGTAAATAAATTTATTACCCACTAATCTATATTATTATATTAAAGACAAAATAATGAAAGTTTTGTTGGTAGTCAGTGTGGTAACCTGTTATAGTAATATTTAAAATAAAACATTCTCATAAATAGATTAATATTTACAATATAATTATATAAATACAAATAGAATTATTATCTATAAGTGAGATAATGGGATTCATCCCTAATAGTCGAAATATTAAAAGTTTGATAGCTAGTATGTATGTACAGTGTTCGCGTTTATATAATTCGTTAGTCATGATAATAGCATCGAAATGAAACAAATCAATATATATATTGATTTGTAAACACCATATATTGATTTGTTTCGTTTTATTGATATTTATATGGTGTTTACAAAAAGATAATATATTTTTGAAAATAATATACAATATCCCATCAATATATATTTTAAATTTTAAATAAATAAATGTTATATCTTAAAATTTCCACTTCAAATTAAATTTTTAAAAAAAATAATTTTTAAAAACAATCCGTGCACCCCACGGGTTATTATGTAGTCTAGTATCATAGAATAAATACTATATAATATTTTAAGTTTTTAACTACCCGTTTATCATCACTTCAGAAAGTAAGATTTTACAGAGCAATGTTCTGATCTAATGTTAGGTCAAAGTAAGCACATTTGTTTTGGTAAAATTAATTAGTTTATTTAGATTTTGGCTTTGGCTACATGTCTTAATATACCACTACTAATATACCACTACTATTGCAGTTGAGTACTTACATGTGTGTCTGCTAAATGGGTCCTTACATTTTTTTTGCTGTTAGTTGGGTGCTTACATTTTAGTTGCATACAGGGTTATATTGTATTAAACAGACCTTGGGCTTTTGTGCAATGGCTGGAGAAAGCAACAATTGAGGAAGAGTGAGTTGAAGAGTTGATAAGTATAATAATTTGTTTTCTATAATAAGAATTCGATACTGATTCCTACGAGTTATGCAGCTATATTCTGATGGCAGAACCTGATCACATCTTTGTAAATCCTTTGCCAAACTTGGCATATGGAGGTAATCCTGCAGCTTTTCCTTTTTTCTACATAAAACCAATCGATAACGAGAAGATAATGAGAAAGTATTACCCGGAGGAGAAGGGGCCTGTGAGCAATATTGATCCAATTGGAAATTCTCCAGTAATTATTAAGAAGGTAGAACCTCGCTTATGTATGATTATAGCTGTAAAGCTTATTTACAAATTTGCCCTTTAAGTATTAGGTTTTGGACACATAAAACCATGAACTAAACCTGTACCTATGTTCCCTGACGTGTTGCTAACTAAAACTTAATTGTATTATAAGTTAGCAAAAAATATAATGAAAATTCATTGATATATTTTATGTGTTGAACATTTTGGCCTTTCAAGTATGTAATGTACATATCAGCCATAGGGGTAATATCGGGAGGAAATTAGGAAAAAGGGTTGACGCGTATATGTTACCATCGATTATGGGCATGGAGGAACGGTTTTTTCCAAAGCCTGATACTTGGAGATTTAAAAAAGTAAATAAGCATTGCTGTAATCCCATGATTTATGTACTGTAAGTGGCTGCTTCATGGTATATCAATTATTTGTTTTAGAAGTTGCTCATTACATTTCTGCTGTTATATTCGCAACTACAAAAGTGATAGATATTGTCTACCAAAAACCTGTTATGTATGTGGCACTATGTCATGCAACCGTGTTTTTCTTTTAGCTATTTAGATCTACAAATCACCCTCTAAGAAGAAAATTTACGGCAAGATTTTTGCTGAAGGAAAAAGATGAAGTAGGAGTATGATTATAAGCTACCAATTAATAGCTAAATATACCAACTAAATTTGAAGGAAATCCTAGATTGACAATGTCACCGCATGAAGTGGATAAACATTAATGTATGCTTGGACCCAAAGTTTAATAATCTTGCTTTTGCAAGTAAATCTGTGCAGTCTGTCTTAGAGGAAGTTGTTCCTACATGGATGAATGTCTCACTGAGGATGAAAGATGACCCAGAAGCTGATAAAGCTTTTGGCTGGGTGCTGGAGATGTAAGTGGTCTTTAGAAAGATGTCCTTGCATTTTAACATTCTAATAGTCAAATCGGATTAAATTAGACTTGGGTCCATAGGTATTAACCCTTTTTTTTACTAGGTATGCATATGCAGTAGCATCTGCGTTACACGGCGTTAAACATACTCTTCGCGAAGACTTCATGATACAGGTTTACATACTCGTTATGAGATTATTTTATTTCTTTTTAATTTCTTTAAAGTCGCTACAAGTGATTGATCGGGATCTGAATATTTTTTATAGCCACCGTGGGATCAGGAAGTTAAGAGGAGCTATATTATCCATTACACTTACGGATGTGATTACAACATGAAGGTAAGTTATCTTATGCAATATTTTTTTAAGGTTTTATAAAAGCAGAATATAACAACCCAAGATTTTATTATTATTTGATATTCAATCTTACCCTTTGTGCTTGGCTTTTGCAAATGAATGATGAATTTTATGCCTTGATACGTCTACTGAGAATGTTTCCTTCTGTAGTAATTTGCCTTTTAGCTAAAGTAATTCATGTTGGTGCTCATAAAGGGAGAATTGACATACGGGAAAATTGGCGAATGGCGTTTTGACAAGAGATCACATCTACTTGCTCCACCACCGAAGAACCTACCACTACCTCCTAAGGGTGTTCCTGAAAGTGTGGTATGTCCATTCAACTTTTTTGTATCTGGTTAACTAATGTAAAACTGTATTCCTGAAAGATGATGCGGCTGTCTGCACTTATGGTTCTGCATTTTAAGCGTTTTTTTTTAATATTGTTTTTATTTAATGTCTGAAAATAACTCATTGATCTCCATATTGGTCCTTGTTCTTTTCATGTTCAGTTTTTCATATTAAAGTGAAACTATAATTTACTCATTTACTTAAAAACAGTCTTGCTAAATAGATTTTCTTATTAAATGATTAAATAATATTTATTTTTTATTTATTATAGTATCAAAACCATGCTCTAAGAAGTAGTTTTAAAAAATAAATCTGTTTAGAGGAAATAAAGAAGATAAGAAGTCAAAAGGGGGTAAGTCATTTGTCTGGAAATTATTTTATGCCATTTGACTTTCATGAAAAAAGATTATTAAATTTTGTACAATGTTGTCATTTTCCAGAAATTCGTAACATTTATCCTCGAACAATCAAAGGTGGGATGATGCTTTCCAGAATTTTTTATTTTCCTGCGTTTGTTTGACTTCTGGAAAATATTTTGTGGAAGCAAACAAATGCTTGAAATCAGGAAAATCTGGGAAAAAGCAATTCCTGCAGACAAACATAACCGAAATAATGCTTGTTTGAGTTGAATTGATGATGGTTTTTGGTCAAGTTACAACAGATTATTTCCATTTCCAGGTTAGACTTGTGAAGATGGTGAACGAAGCCACTGCTAACATTCCAGGATGGGACTCTCTTAGAAGACGTTTCTAAGATCGAGCAAGTCTTTAACACCTCTAGTTTAAAGCAGCCTGTAGGTGAGATGCGTACATACAGTTACAGCTAACAAGACAGACTAAAGAAGAATGTTTCACCATCAACTGTTGTATCCGTTCTTTAGCACGGGACTGATGAGCGGATGCAGTTCTTGTGTGCAGCTTTTTTTACGTTTAACTAATATGATATCTGAAGGAACATCTATGTATCTTAGTGGTTTGATTTTTTTTTTAGTCACGGATATAAGCGGTGTTGAAACATGGTTGCATAGGGCCGCAGACAGAAAAATTTGAAAGGCCCCTTTTACCTTTGCTCCAGTTGCATCTTTTTTTTTTTCTTTTTCCTAGAGGTTAATTAGAAAAATTAGGCAAACGTGTCTCCACTAGGCTATAACCATGCCTGTTGCTGTTCAGGGGGCAGAATCACGTTCCTCATTTAATCTTAAAAAATTTGGATAAATATCTTGAGCAATTCAATATTTACTTGATACACATTGGAATCCTGACTCTTTTAAAATGCTTAGATTTTTGTGTATCAATCCATAATTCTATTCATAAAAGATTTGATGCGTGGAAAGAGTTGAATGATTTAAACCCATTATTTTGTGTTCCGTGTAAAATAAAAATATGGCTATTAAAAGATAGAGAAGTTTCCGTAAATTAAATTAAAGCCAAAAAAATATGCATGCTATAGATAATGTTGTGTTATTGCAGTATCAACATTCTTCTTTGAGGTAAGAGATTAGTCGAAGCAAAAAATGACCAAACGAAATCATACGTTCCTACAAACAAAATTTTCCTGATCAAATACATACTTTAGCCTTATTCTGCATTGAGCTGTTTTATTTAGTTGCACAAGCTTGAGAGTCCAATGTCATTAGCTTAATGGAAAGGAAAACAATGTCACATAACAGACTGAGAAGCAAAATACAACAGCTGAACTTATCTCAAAATGTAATATGTGTTTTCTCCAGCTTTCCTGGTTAACAAATCACCGATATATATACAAGAACTAACACACTTAGCATATTACAAATACATTAGTGAGGACCAAGTTAATATTATTAAAAAAATCTCATCTATGACCCAGCAAACTCTTGGCGCAAATTACATTAGAAGGAATTCAAATTAAAAAAAAAATTCAGGAGAGATGCCAAAGTACAAGGAACAAGAATATGTGCAGTGGGGAAGAAGGATGTACAAATGCCGAGATACCAAATTATCAACCATTAATCTGAGCATCTGGTTGCTATCAGTTCCAATTTGGTGTCGATGGTTTATACATAAAATCTTGTGAAGGTCCTTTTTCATAGCTCAAATCTAGGTTGTGGAGTTGTTCCATCAGTTGAGAGCGGCGTTCTTTGAAGAAGTCAAGACGCGAGGTTAACTCAATGAGGGTTGAAGACGCTACAGATTGATGCCTAGGATGATAATCCATCTATAACACGTGTAACAAATTAGGATGAGCTGACATATATAGAGCTGTAATGTTACAGAAATGGTATGACATTGACCAACATTCTAACACAGGCATAATTTCTGACAGACCACTTGAAGAATCATTAACTAGCCTCTAATTGAAAAAGTTCAGTGACATACTTCCTCCATCGACTCTTGTTACAATATAGATTATCAGTTTCCACTTACAATTAATTGACTAATTAAATTAATGAATTCAATTTAACTGTTACACTATTTAGATATAGATCAACTTCGCATGATTAACCATCACTAGTGATTTTGAAAACAAGCAAACTGACTACTAAAACACACACTATTGCATAATTATGGACCAAACTGAGCATATATCAGATTAATTGACGAATTATCACTGAACTAGGATCTAAATAGGAAGTAACGATATGATTATTAAGGACTAACCTCTGCTGCTCTTGATGAGGAAGGTACAGATGCAGAATCAACAGCACCAAATTCATCCACAGAAATACTTGTCGAGGCCTCGGTACTTTTAGAATCACTAAAACTTGCCGACTCCATGAGATGCTTCCGTACAGGCTGCCTGCTATTGTTACTAGGTGTTGCTCCTTGTCCTTTAAGATTTCTGGTCCCCGTCAAATTTTCCTGCATATAAATGCAAATAATCTCAATCAATCTCCTGCAGCTATTTATATATAATTTGACCCCACCGGAAGGTCTGGAACTTCACAAAATTACTGTTGTATGGGATGAAACCGAATCCATCAACATCCTTAATTGAATACTAGTACTTGTTTGCCCTAGCTATACGGGTTTATAAATTAGGTGTTAGTATAAATAATTTCTTAACAAAGTAATTTATACATATTTTTACCCACTATTTTTTGATTTAGCAAATGATTTTCGTGGGTCTGTATTTACATTGTCACCTATTTTTAGGTTTTTCTAAAGATATTTTACACCTACATAGTTATATATAAATTTTAGCTAGTTCCCAATACTTTGATAATAATAACGAAGTTGTGAGTTATTAGTAATTTTACTAATGAAACTGTGAGTTCATTCATACTAAAATTCAGTATTTTAGTTGTAGGTGTGTGTTTTAATTTAATTGTATATTTGTTGTTTAGGAGGTAACAATTAAATTTACTATAATTATAATTATAGGCGTGTGTTTTGGTTTAGTTGCAGGTCTGTATCTTGTTGTCTAGGTTTATATAGTGCTGGACATGTTTCATTTAAGTTATACCTGTTAAATTTATGACTTTAAGTATGTTTGAGTAGCTATGACCTTAGGTTAAGTGTGTGTGTGCATGTGTGTGTGTGTTTGAGTAGTTATGACATTTGTGTATTAGGTTAAGTGTAGGTGTGTCTGTTTGAGGAGTTATGACGTCATACATAGCTTCAGGATTAGATATATTAATGATTTAAATCTTTGTAACACCTAACCTTTGCTTAGATGAACACATCTGATTAAGATAGTTGATCAAGGTGTATCTAATGATCAATTACAATGGGTCCAATTAAAATTTGTCCCCTTCAAGGAAGAGATAGTCAAGGTAGGTGTACGAGTATCTAAGAATATCGCACATAATGGGAAAGGATATCCATCACCTTCTAACTAAGGGATTAGTTTCCTTAACATTATATGCACAATGAAAGACCCAGAAAGAGGTGGACGGGAGTGTACTAAGAGGCTCTATCGTTTCATATTGTCACTAAGAGTTCTGTATACAACTCTAATGATAAAGTACAGGGATGTTTTACCTCAGTTTTTTGTTTCCTCTCATAATTAACAAAAGCAAGTGATGTATCAAAACCTTGCTGATAAGATTTCCTGCAAACATACATAAAACAATGTATAAAAGGTCATGCAACATCATTCTATTTATTAGAACCTTTATACCTAGGAAAAAACATATCTCTTTCTTCACTTGAAATCTTTAATAGCAATGACAAGAAAATTATTTATTGGTTTACAGACCCAATATATTGACAACGGTAAAAAAGATATATCTAGACAGTCACTCACTGTTGGGTATTATGATTATTATGGACATGTTGGTGGCGATCACAAGCATCAGAGAGGGAGCCATAGTGACTCTGACGTTGCTGATTAAGTTGATGATGAAGCTCGGCAACTTTTTGCTTCAATCTAGCAACATCAGCTTCGGCAAGAGCAATCTCCTCAAGTTCTGCCCTTGTCTTCACATTAATTAAATTTAGTCAGTAGTCCGCAACATTATTAAAAAACATAAAGATAACAATTTCCTTAATGATACACAACCTTTGTATCCATACTACGAGTGCCTGAAAATTGGCCGTTAGACATGCTTAATCCAACTTCCAGTGCAGCCCTTAAATCTCTCTCAGCTTGCAACTGCTCTTGAAGTCTCGAAACCTACAAAGAGAGATATCAAAAGTCAGTTGACAACACAATAATCCATGGTAATTAGGTCAAAACGCCAATTCCAAGAAAGAGAGTAACAATAAAGGAATTACGACACAAGGAGTGACAGGCACATCTTAAATTTTTCAATAAGTTGATGCTAATGCTTTTAGACATGCAACCAAGTAGTTGGGTGAAAAATTACTTCACTGTAAAGCTCAGAATAAAGGAGCGTAAATCTCACGCTGTCCTATGAATATCAGTCAAATTGACAACTGGTTTCCTCTTCTTATTCTCCTCTTTGTTGCTAAAATTGGTCTGGTCTTCTGACCTGCTTTTTTAACAGTTTCTATTTTCAAGTAGGATTTTCTCTGTTTAATGGATAACCATTTACTACCAATGGAGAATTGCATTTTTAGAGAGTAATCTCCGATCTAAATTGGCCTTTTTTCTTTTATCTTTTGAGTCACAACTTTTAGTGTTCTTATCTCCTTTATCTAAAGATTTAGGGTTTCCAGTTTGGTGAATTGCATCACATTGCCTAGTGAAACATGATGAAATGAAATTGTTTAATACTGATCAAGAATTTTCACAAAGAACATCAAATGCTTGGGCAAAGAGCGAATTCAAATATACACAGAGGACACTTTGGAGAACACCTAGGAAGCGTAAAACTAGGTGTGCTGCCTAGCTAACACCTTATGCAACAACGCTGGACAGGTCTGTGGGTAAAATAATGTAGCAAACAGAAGGTATCCATTTCCTAAAATGTATACCTCCTCCTGTAAGCTAAGAAAGACAGCATTGGTAGCTATGACGGCCATATGGAAGTTTGAGTTGGGGGGGGTCAAATTTTAATTTTGAATGTGATTTTGAACCTTTCTTCATTCTTACTTGTTAATTTATGTAATAAACTCACACTTCATCCTGTCACTCAAGTCGTTGAATATGCTATTCAATATTTGCATATGATGACGGCAAACTAAAAATTGAAGATCCCTGAACACATATCATGAAACAGTAGGGAGCATACATCTTGCTCAAGTGCCATGCGACGCTCATGCAAAGCTTGCTTCCTTCGCTCCAAGCTAGCTTGTAATATCGCATTCCCCCTAGCCTAAGATAGGAAATAAATTCAATATATTTATGTTTTATGAAAATCCAACATGCTGATCATTTTTTCGAGTTACATATACCTCCTTTGCAATTCGGTGTCGTAAGTCATTTTTTGCACTTTCAAGCCTCTGGATAGCAAGCCTACAAAAACAGAATCCAGGTTTATTCCAACAGTATATTCTTTAAAGGACAAAGAAAAAAAGAGTTTGCACTAAGAAGGATACAACATATACTAAATCAAAGCTTCTGTTTGTTGAGTACATGAACTTTGATGGAAGTTCAACAAATAGTTTAAGGCTCATAAACAGAATCTTAAAAGATTCCTGACATAGCTGATAAGAAATACTTTTCTGAAAATGCAAAATAAAAATGATCTAGCAGCAAAGAAAGAATTTGTAGGAGATAAAGTGCACTTTTCATTTCCTTACCATATACTCTTTTATATGCAATTAAAATAGAATGAAAAAGAAAAGGGTAGTCCCAGAGATTATAACAATACCGGTAGCAGTCCCTCAGGAGGAACCACCAGGGAGACATGATTGGAAGCAATGATTTTTTCAAAACAATTTAAACCAAAAGAAGGGCTCTACCAAGCTGATGCTTATCAGCCAGTATACACTTCATTAGAAGTAAAATAGTAAGGGATCGGGAATGTGTAAGAACCAGCTCCTTATTGAATGTCTAACTTCATCGCAAAGACAATATTTTCACATTCTTTAAATAAAATATGATTATGCTTGAGTGTTCACGATGAACATAGATTTCAAGTTGACAGACAAAAACCAAAAACTAACGAAAATGTTACAATAAATGAGTGAGAATATTAAGCCACATAGAGGCGGACGGCGTTGCAGGACTACATATCCCTGACTGATCTAGTAACAAGTTTTACTCAAAAAAATTAATAACAGCAGTTAAACTTAGTCACTCCTATAAAGATTTCATTTTGAAAAAGTAACTATAACCTAAATTCATTTACCACTCTAAAAAAAGTTGATAAAGTTAATGAGAAGAATTTTTTGTACACCATATTAATTGGTAATGTAGCCAACAGATGCAGGCTCTAAAGCTGATCAATGAGCTGACTGCACTTCACAATCCAGTGCAATATTAAAAGATGACCAATTCCAGAACTGAGATGTTCATAATTATAGACGACCGTTTAACAAGTGAAGGTACTAATATTCTAATTAAGTTAATATTAGGAGGTGGAGAATCAGTATTTCTTATAGCAGGATGTTTAGGCAAGAGCGAAACAAACGGCACAGCTGCCACGGTACCAGGCTGTACTTCTGTTATCATGCAAACTGACAAGAGAAAACATGGAAGACCAGCTAGCTGATTTCCAACAGGCAGAACACGACAGACTTTACTTTAAAATACTGCATGCAATTTGAAATGCAAACATACAAAATATTAAGTTAAAGGGAACAAAGGTGTCCAAGAGTGCCTCAAGGGAGTGCCACAGATTCAAAGGAGAGAATGAATCCTTCTAGAAGTCGTAAATCTCTTTCAAAATGAGGACAGAGAACATGAAATGAGGCTCCATTGTTGGTACCCACTAGAATATTAAGGTTTAAGATATTTTGATTTGGAAGTTACAAATTATTTTTCTATCTACTTTTTTCATTTGTTATGATTAGAATCTGTGACCGGGAAATGTAACATCCGGCGAAGAAACTTTTAAAAAAATAAAATTAACTTTATCTCTTTTAAACTAGAAATAGACACCTGTACAAGTAATTACTATCCTATGTCAAACATCAGCACAAATTGGGATTTCATTAACACATCAACAAACAAACTTGAAATAGAACAGTAATGCTACCCATATGCATTATCAAGCATGCTATAATATATTAAGAACTCACTCTTCTTCTCCAGAAGAGTCAATTGAATCCATTGACGGGGTCTTCCTGGTCTGTGAATAAAGAAAGTAAATATTGTATTAACAGTTACAAAAACAATACTGATACAAATAGCTTACGGAAAATTTGAACCCAAATGGAAAATATATAAACACAAAACCTAAAATTTAATGATGTACATTTTATGCCTTAAAATTTAACAATTTAAACAATAACGATTTCCTTGTAAACCTTTTGTAATCATGCTGATCTGATATAGCGCATTGCTCTTTTTAGTTATGCTTGACGTTTTTTTAATTTGGATATCCAATTCTTCTCTCCACCTAATAATTTCTCTGAAACACTGTCCATTCTGCCAGTTCCGCTATTTTAATTTCCACAAAGTAGTAGTTTAATTTAGTAGAAAACAGCAATCAATAAATCTCTCTATTTTCGTAAAAGAAAGGGACAGGGAGAAAAAACTCAAAAAATACTTCCATCAAGAAGTGTTAGATTGTAATATGTAACATATAAAAAATCAAACCTCCTGCAGTAGTACTAGCTTTATGAGATAATAATTTATCAATAAACAACTTGAACTACTAAATGATAACTTACGCTGTTCCTTCCCCAAAACGTTGACCGCTTGGTATTGAGATTGGAGCTCGGAGGTTTGGTGATTGTCTTTTCACTACTTGATTCCAGTCCAGATACTGACAAAGGTAGCCCTTGATCCATAGAGGATAGAATTTGCCCCATAGAACGATAAGAGTCACCACCAGGTAATACCACTGAAGAGTCCAATCCATTCTCACCTGCCTTGTCTTGTAAAGCCTGTGGCTCATTGGCTCGAATATTTACATGTGGCTGAGAGCCTACAAGTGTACTGGTCTTTGCCCCTAAACCGTAATCAGCTCTAGGGGATCCAACATCTGAATCATCACCTCTGTATGCCTGAATAGTCATGTAAATAAAGACATCTGAAATTAATTTACAGAAAAATAGTTAACACCTGATTTCCGGGAAGCATGAACAGGCCAATTACTACCCAACACTCCTCCATTCATAGGATGAGAATAGATAGCCTAATAATGGGAGTAATGTAATTGGTCTATGCATTGTCATAACATAAAATAAATAAATAAACAAGAACTTCGTAAGAACTATCAACTTGATAATCCCAGGTATGTTCGATTTGCGATTCCATGTCCTTTGATCCATATTCAGACAAACGCACAATTGATATAAGTAAACATTCGTAATGCGTGTATCAGCATTCCCAAAATTTTCTTTATTGGCTTGAGTAGTTTTTAATTGCCCATTTGACATTTCAATATATGTTCCACAAGTTAAATTTCAAGTGACTAGTAGGGTATTAGTCAAATGCAGACACAAAAAAGCAGAACCTTATCATCATAAAGATCGCTACCAGCATAACCACTTGTTTCACTCAACTTTCCACTGAGCACACGATCCTGGTCATCATCAGACTCTTGATGAACTTCATTTTCTGCATCATGGTAACCATTTTTCTTAATGTCCATGGTTTCATCATCAGTTGAATCGTCACTCACACTGTTACCAATTTGAGACTCGGCAGAAATAGAGCATCTGTGCATAGCATCACTCTGGAAAGGAAAAAAAGGGTGAAATTAAATATATGTAAGCACACCAATAAATGCAATCATTAATCCACACGACTAATTCATTCACGATTTCCTAAATTAAGGCATTGAAAAAATTGATTACAGTTATAATATTAAGATAAAACGAATGTAACTGAAAGTTGCGTTAAAAATGTATTGCTACTGCATTGGAGTCCAAAGCAGCCTCCTTTTTAATATGAACATATTTGTTAGAACATAAGAACAGAAATAAAATGAAACATCAATTTAAGGTAAGGGCAAGATGATAATATAGTATACTCCTCATGTCTACCTTATGCTGATAAGTTACAGCTAATAGATACTTGAAAAGCTAGGTCACTTTAATGAAAATACATCAAAGATACTCTTTTTCGAGTGGAATAAAGGAATAGGTTCATATAAGGTAGGAGCAGAAGCACGACTGATATATTAACTTCTTCACAAGATAATGCACATCAGCTATTTCTATGGCAATATCACCACATCATCAATGTTATCACCTTTATGGGAGGAAAATTATCAAGTACAACACGTCACGTTGAGCTCCACTGAGTAAATGACACTAATGCATAGTAATAAAAGGGGAGGCCCCCGGTAATACATATGCTTTAAAGCCATTTTCTAGAAAGAAGAGAGGAGAAAGATGGACCATCCTGTTGATACTCACTATAAGGTGCTAAAAGTGACCATATTGTTTCAAGGAGGAATTGTCCATCCACTTGCACAAATAACTTAAAAAAGGACCTTACAAAAAAAGAAAAAGAAAAGACAATATCCCAGCTTTGGATTAAAAATATAATAAACCTTCTTTCATTTGCAAAGATGATTCCACATCTTAAGCTCAGATATTGATGATTTCAATACTAAAAATTAAGATTGCCTTTAGGTGGTTTCACTAGCAAAGCCTACAATTATGTTTTTTTACTTCTCTAGCCGAACTTGCTGTGATAGCGACACAGCAACAAAAAATTATGTTTTAATGCATTATCCTTGATGCTGGGCATCCTAATCATATTTCTGAGCCCTAACTCCTAACTCTGTTAAATGCTCATATCATACTTTTTAGGTTTTTTCTCTTTCTTTATGCAAGCATGGCGTGTCTCGTGGGGGGTCGAATTGGGGTTAGGATTAATGGTCTTTGCTTCACGTACTTTTTCTGAAAATTATTTATATCAACTAAAAAACAGAAATAATTATTTGCAATGCAAAGCATCCCTTGAATGCAATATGTATTTGTGGTTTGTGATCCATGGGCAGCTGATTGTAAATAGAAGGCACCAAATATACAAAACAATAAAACATACAAATCTTTGTATCCACGTTATACCATGCTAAGGATAGGGCTTAATGTTAAAATTTATTTACAAATTCTCCCAAGAAAAAATAAAAAATAAAAATATTTATATACACGTGTCATGCCTAGGTTTGTACATGCCTAGGGTTGTAAACTAAAATCTATTTGGATATGCTTCCATTTTGAAATGTTCAGCGATTGTTAGGTTTCTCTTTTCCAAAGTTGAGGTGTCCTACCTCACTCTGCTTAGAGAAATATCACTTGTTACAACTTTATAAACTGGATTTAATCAATGTCCTGGACTGGCACTTTTTCAACTTCCGGTGCATCAGTGACGGTACTTTGTCAATTTCTGGTATATCGGTGATGGAAACAGTGCTTGTTTCATTGGGACCTGGATTCCTAATTACGAGCCTTACCATAAGATTCCACGATCCACAATCCACATGCGTTTTGGGTTGCTTTATATTGGAGCTTACACACATTGTCCGCTAGTTTGTTTTCCTTAATCGTCATTACGTTAATTTTCACCTTATATGAGTTCGGCATCATTATCTATAAAAAGTGTTTTTATAGAAGTTACTCTTTGACCGATATTATAACTAGTCTAGACTTGAGGTTTCCTTACAATTTATGTAGGAACCGGCTGAAAGTGCTTCATTGACGTTGAAGTTTCACTTATTTCAGTTTCGTGCTCATACTCTTTTGTTATCTATAAATTGTCTTCTTCTAGATGAGAATTACCAATTTACCTATTACTCTATAATACAAAGAGAATCAAGGTCCTTTCAAATTTACATGGTTAGTGGCTGAAGGTGCTTCACTTGAGTGGTATATACTTGACTTGTCAGCTTCATTCTTGATCTACCTTACTTCCCTTCGCATGGTGAAAATAAATTCGTATAAGTAGGTTGTAACATTTAAGAGTCTGTTCAAGGGGGGAGCCACCTTATCATGCTTAATTAGCGGCTGACAAACCTCAACAAGTTACACGTTAGATAACGAGAGGTCCAGAGAAACAAGGACAGTATTTCCCCATACTCTTCAATTTCTATAACAAATATTTTAAATTTATCACTAAACCCTCAAAAAAGGCCAAAAGCAAGAAACATGATCCTTCCTCGATAGTCAATACTCCTCTATTATAGTATCTCTTCTTCCTTCAAAGATACTTTCCTAATTTCCTTAAGACCTCCACCAATAATATCGGCTTCCTATCTAGTAATTTATTGAACATCAATACTCTCACAATAAATTGTTAATTCTTATAAGCTTTGTTTTGGGGTTAAGAGAGGCACAACAAGCTAACCTTTTTTCCTATCTAGCATATTAGTTTTCTCTTGGTAAGTTAGCTTTGTTCTGGGGTTGAGAGAGGCATAGCACACAAAGTCACAATAGTGAAATTATGACAAAGGAATTCCTATTTATAAGGTTATGTCCGGGAGGGGGGGGTTCATAGGCTAGATTTGGTTTATGCAGGCATCATGGTTGACTTATGCCCGACAGGATCAGAAAATTTGTCATTTTTGGCTTATGACCTATGTGAAAAAAAAAAATTAATTTAGTGACGGGAAAAGTATTAGTTGACAATAACATGTAATATGACATCAACTTGACTCTTCAACCTTATCTCTGGCAAGTCTTTATTGCCTTTTGTGAAAGAACTAAATCCTAATGCCCAAAACACCTTATTCGCAACAAACAATTACATTATGGTGGCGTTGAGCATTCAATTTGTTGAAATATCAGGGCTATATATACTTCTGGCCTACCGTTGAGATCTTAGGCTTTGCAGCGCCAAGAGAAAATCTAAAAAGTTGTGGTTTTTTCTTCGGACATTTATACTGATTAAAATGGAGTCTTTGCTAACATAGTATGGCTTCAGGATGAGCTAAAATAGTACGGCTTCAGGATGGAGATGATACTAGGAGTTTATAAATAGTATTTTACAGAAAAATAGCCACAAAACAAGATTAGAGACTAAATCTTTGTGTAGGCAAAGGGTGCTTGTGGGACAATGTGATGTGAGCATACATTAGCACCAGAAGAAAAAGAAAAGAAAAAAAAAGTCTACACCACCCCTTCTCCCACCTCTCACTCCAAGCTTAATTTCAACCTCAAGAAGTGCCATAGAAAGAAATGTCTTATTTATAGGCAGTAATGGAAAAAAATGCATTATGTTTGTACTTCAATATTAAATTAGAAACCAAAAATAAAGCAACTCACATCAAATATGTTTTCATACTCCTCCAAAAGTGTTGTGATGATAGCTTGAGCATTGTTAGCAGCATTTGCAGCAGCAAGAAGCTGAGCAGAACTATCACCATTCATATCATAATCGTCCTCCAACTCACATTCACCAGCCAAAAGAGGTCGTAAAAGTAAAGGAGCCATACAAGCGGCAACAGCAGATGGAGTCATCCTATTAACAGGTGCATGTGTAGAAACTATGTGCATCATCTTCAAGATTCTGCAAGTGAATATGACAAAATGAATTATGCATGGTGTGTGTGGAAAGAAGTTGACATGTATAGTGACATATCAATGGAAAGGTTTACTTTCTAGCATACTTGCAAGGGATCAGATTGCCTGACCTAAGCTATCAATGTTAACTCATTTTGACTTAAAGGCAGTCTGAGTATTCTACCGTGGCATTTAACACAATAACAAACATTTAAACCTTGTACGATCTGGTCCATTTTTATTCGATTATCAAGACACAAACAGTAGAGCCTGAGCATCATTTATCAAGTTCATATTTCAACCCTTCAACACAGAAAGTAATAAAATTTAATGTTAAGAACTTGCTATTAGCCGTTCTAGAAAAGTATAATGGATATGCATATTTGATAGCAATGTAAATGCCAGCATTTGTATGTTTCAAACAAAAAATTTAGTTGGTATTCATGTTAATATTTTCATTCTGCTTATTCAGTTTACTTAATAATCCAGTATGTGAAGGACATTCTTGCCAGAGGGTGAAAAGGAAGAACCTTTGTAATAACCGCCTGTTCGGCTCAGGAAATGTCTCCAGTATCGCTGAACGCATGGAATTTAACCGAGCATCCTTTCTGTCAATCTCTGAACAACATATTCAAGAGAACAAGGTCAAAATGTATTAATCTACGGGTCTCAGAGAATTCAAAATTCATTATTCGCCATTCATAGGAACTGCAATTCAAATTCCATAAAAAAATGCACTAAATGTATCAGGAAAGTACAACGGAATCTAAAAAATAAATTTCGTTGTTACCTTCAATATTTGAAAGGTAACAAGAAAAAGAAAATAAAGGACAAAACAGCAAAGACAAAAGAAGTGCAGGTGCAAAAACAAAAACAGCAAAGATCTTTGAAAGATGAATAAGCTTAAGATTTGATACACCCACTAAAAACAGTAGATTTGATATCCAATAGGGCTCAGCGATGCAATATGTCAGCCATTTCAAGCGGTTGCACGGAAGACAGAAAATATGGCATTTGGATAAAATTGGAACAATATTTCACATACAGAAGACCGTCTTTAAGGCATTATGCTATGACCTCTTAGACTCAACTGTCCCCCTTAAGCTAGAGAGTTCTTTTCTTAGTTACCCATGCAACAGATGCTCCACTAATCCTTGAATCAGTATGCGTGCAGGCATTTAAGTTAATGTAAAATTTCAGATCTGCGTAAACATATCACAACTACTCCGATTTAACGAGCACAGACCTATCATAACTTCATTCCCTTGCCAATGATCAGATATACTAGTAGCATTTACAGCTGGTCTTTTCATTTAACGAAGTTCTTCATAAAGTCCATAATACTCTATTGTCTAGTACTCACAACTCGCAAGTTAAAAAAGGTGGACCTAAAAAAAATACTTTTACATTCGAAGTTAGGATCTATTCATCTAAACTAAAAAATTGCTGGATAATATTATAAAGTTTGTTGGCTTTGCCAGATATCGATAGTATGGAAATAATTCCCTTACCTTGTTTCTGCCATATTCATCTATATTTAGTCAGGCAACGATAGAGTA
The DNA here is from genome assembly GCF_009905375.1 of Apium graveolens. Taxonomy (NCBI): domain Eukaryota; kingdom Viridiplantae; phylum Streptophyta; class Magnoliopsida; order Apiales; family Apiaceae; genus Apium; species Apium graveolens. The sequence continues at coordinate 181,688,103 of NC_133655.1, forward strand.
GTGTTCCACAGCCTGCCTGTATTGACTAAAATACTAATACTTCTATTAGTTTGCACTCAAAAAGTGCTTTTGCTTACAATTGAGCGAAATGGGGATTCTTCCTTCAAAATACTATTGTTCACATCATAATATTAGAAGCATGAAAAGATTGGCAGGATAATAACTCTTACACAAAAAGTAAAAAATGAAAATAAAGGAAAACTTGCAATCCATAACATATTTGTGGCTAATCGATGGCTCGGAACCAGATACACAATTTTCAGAGGAGTGTTCCATCACTTACTATAAGCTTCCAACAAAGCAGTGCAGCAAGAAGCAGGAACAGGAGATGAAGGTAGTTCCCGGAGAACATGCTGCAAGAAAAATTTGGTCATGTAAATATAGGCATATATGGATAATGGACCAACAGCTTGATTTTTAAATTTGTAAGATCCCGGTACTTTAGGGAAACGAATTGACATCCCATTATGTAGGACTCATCCCCTATTATACTTAATCAATTGACAATAAGATAACCGTAACTGATAGGATGATTATCAGAACCTTACTAGATCATCAAAAATAGTTAAATACAACTTTGCTAGATGTATTAACAGATACAAGTTAGTACCTTAATGCAGTCTCCAATTACATGAGCATCCTCGTCTTCACCAAATTCATTCTTCCCTGGAAACAAAAAAATTCAAGCTTAAGTTTGCACACCTTTTATTGTAATAGTATGAGCTGTGTGCTTACAAGAAAATTAACAGAAACTACAACCAATTGATAGAATATTTTTTATTTTATCCGCATGTGGTCAAATAGATCAACATAGGGAAACTTTAGTCTGGTTAATTGGGCAACAATATTATATTTTATATAATATTCTAAAATTATATCAAAAAACTGAAAGAAGCCAAAAAGCGGCCCACAACCACGGGCCAAATAACATGGACATGATAACGGTGGTTTGTGTTTATTTATCAGCTCATTTATTCCTAATATTAAAAGACATGAGCATATACCACAATTGGCAAGTAGTTTAACAAAAGCAAATGTAAAACGGGTTTTAGTGTAAAACTCAAATTTCACATCAGAAGTTAACAAATTAATAAATAATGGGGTATAAACAAGTTATGTAACAAATTTATTGTAGATTTAAGAAATGCACGTTTTCAGCTCGAAATAGTTACTGATTTATAGGGTAAGAAATCAAATGTTAGTGATTAAGGTGCAAAATTGACAGGAGACAGAAACCAATACTGCATAGTGTTTCTACCTTGTTCATATTCTTGAACTCTGCTATCTACTTCCTCAACATCTGCTGATTGTCGGAGAATTCCTTCTACTTTGGTTCCTGTTAACTCAGTAGAATTTAATTATAAACATTAACGACACAGCCTAGACTCATCAAAAACTATAGCTTGCAAATTACACTTAAACAAGAATAATACAAAAAAGGAATTACTTTCGGTAACTAATATAATTCTTTCATAGAAAATCTCCTAACTTCAAAAAACATTAGATCCGCCAGATGTAAGCAAAAACTGTCTACAAACATGCAGAAAATGAAATTTAATTTACCACCAATAGATATTAATATTAAATACTAATGAGTTAAATGTTAATATAGGAAACGTTATTTGCTAAATTGATAGATTCTGCAGAACACGCATACTACAAGTTGCAGTGACAGTGGCAACAAGAAGTTTAAATTCCATAAGTCGCAGTATGATAACTTACCATGCATCTCAAGAAATCTTAGAGCTTTCTCTAAGAAGGAAGGTCCTCCATCTATATCTTCTAATGCTAGCAAAATGGGTCTTCCGACAACCAAAGACTTCACGGGACGCTTTTCTCTCCCTGAACAAAATATTCAAGAATACTCACACTTCCTGGGGAAATATAAATTACATGGATGACTTGGTAATACTAGTCACTAATATAGAAAGTGAAATCATAAGAATATGGGTATTTAGCGATGCTCTAACATTGATTAAATGACCCTTCCATTGTATCATTAGCATCATTTCGAAAAATTCCATTATGTCCAATTACGAGTGCTGCACTCGGGGCTTGTGCAAGAGCAAGTTCCAAAGCTGCCTTCCACTCGTACAAGTCTTCTGATGACTCAGCCTAAAAAAAAGAGTTCTAAGCTTAAGGAACTACAAAAAGCAACTAACAAATAACACACACGCACACACACAAAAAAATTAACATTAAGATGTGAGAAGATCAGGTGAACAGAATAAATTTCAAAAAAAAAGCACCTTAAGGGTAAATGCTCTTCCATCGCGTCCATCGGGAAACAGGACAGTTAGAAGCTTTTTATCTTCTCTAACAACAACACTGTATATGAAGCACACCTATTAGCAAGGAATACTACTAAACTTGACATTGCACTAAACTCTCAATGCACCAATAAGCAACTAATAGAACATAAAACTGGTGTCATTCATACCTCCCTGAATTATTCAAGTCAATGCCTCCTAGTGTCATATTTACTTCACCACCTCTCTGGGGAAGCGCGCTCTATTTTAAAACCAAAAATCATGAATATAATAATAATAATAATAATAATATTAAAATATAAACTTTTAAAATTCTCATTATGCCTAAAAGATAAAGGACAATAGATAGACTGAAACAAAATCAATTATATATAATAGAAGCTGTATAGTGAACATCTTAATCCTGAAGGATTATGCATTTTGCACAGTATGAGCGTTAAAAAAGGAAAAATATCACAGGAGAAACAACAATTGTTATGGCCGTAGAATGGCCTTTCAATATGTTAGTGTTATTAATTCTATGGGAATATAACAACAATGGCGAGTTAAGGTAAGGAAATGAAGTCGTAAGATAAGACAATACTCACAGGATCATTTTTGAAAAAGACCAATGATGTGCGAGTAAGAATAAACCAGCGCTTCTTCCAAGATTTCCAACCGAGACCTGCAGACATAGCAAAGACTTGAGAGTTTAGATTATCACAAGATGGTAAATAGATCTTTGGAAAATGGAACCCAACAGTTGCATAGGAAATATACACTAGATCATCAAAAGTGTCGATTTAACAGATACATATACATCATTGGTTAGTTATAAGATTTAAGTACGTAATTACATAGTAACTGCAATACCAAATACAAAGATTGCTGATTGATTAATATTTCAAACTTAACTTGACCTTCCATTAGCATAGTTAAATAAAATTCAGATATAAACTGATTGAACTGAAAACTATGCATAGTTAAACAAACAATAGGACCATAGTATCTAGAACTTATAGTTAGATTATTTTAAATGAAATGGCATAAGCTAAAAGACTTGGAAGTAAATAAAAATTATAAGTGAGTGCAAGGGAATAAACACCTATCAGATTAAAAAAAAGATAAGAGAATTCTGCTCAGTTCCATTGTATCTGTGATTAGTTGTTGCTTGTGCAAGAGTGAAACAAGAAAGAAACATTTGTATGTTGGTGCAGCTTAATGACCTAAGTGATATATGTAAATAAGTCCTAGTGACTAACCTAACAGAAACAAATATGAATTGGTGGGCCGAAAGATCCACCTCATATTCCGGCATTTTGGATAAGATGTAAAGCACAGTAGATGTTGAAGTTATCACTAGCTAGTTTAAGATGTGCTGCTGTAGACTTTGTAGCTTATATTCTAATTAGGTTGTCAAAATGCAAAAATAGAAACAACTGACAATATAGATGAAATCTAAACATGTAGGTTAATGATATAGGTTGGATAACATTGATAAAGTTGCTATAAAAGGATGACACAATAATTCTAGTAGATCTGACTTCCATCAGAATTTGGGGGTTACTAGAGTTCTTTTTCCTGCTCAAGAGACTCTTGGGTAAGAATCTTGAGGGTTCATAACAATGGCAAAAAATTTGGTGTTCACCTCTTCTACGCCAAGGTAATCACCTGCCAATAATCAAGTATTCTTAGGAGAAATGGAAGAGAATTACTGAGAATTCTGTTTCAGATCCTCAAAGAAAATTTGGGAACATTTAGAGGCTCCGTACTTTAGTCAGAATAATCTTTCTCATTTTTAACAAAATTTCTAAGTTTTTTATTCTGTTCACTACACAGCAGAACATCTAAGAATGATTCACCAGATATTTTGAAGGAAAAGAGGCAAGCAAAGATTGAATTTGAGCAGCATTGTATTTGTGCGTTACTGAGTTCACTGATCTATTCATTGCTGATCCAAGCAAGAAAACTATTTATAGACGAAACCTTCCAGAAAATTGCATTTGCTGCAAATATAATACAAAGTGTTCTACTCATCTAACATACTATGACTTTCTGGACATTAATTGACTAAAAATATCTCCAAGTTATTGTCACATATTAATTGTTTATATTTGTGTTCAGAACAAGTCAGCTCAAGCTCAGTGTTAACTTAAGCAACCACTAAATCACTGGAACCTCCATATTCTTCCTTCATCTCATCAAATACAATAAAAAAAACATAATCTAGCTCTCAGAGGCAACATGCTTCTGTATCAGCAAGTCACTGTCAAAACCCTTGTGGAAAAGATAAATTAGCGTTCAACCACTATCTCAGCAAGTCGCAACCTGCAACAACTCTAGTCAAACACCACTCACTACTTGCACCCTCTATCCTTAAACTACCAATGGTGAACTCATATAGGAAGAACTACTAACACCCTCTGCGGAAACAGCCTCTCTGTTCTTTTAGAGTTGGCGTAAAGTCTCGTGCATGTTACCCTCCCCAAGGCCCAAACCCTGTTTTACGAGCAGATTACAGTGGGTATATTTGGTTCTGTTTACCTTCTTCAGCAGCAACTTATCCAAACACATACAGTGCCAAACAGGTTATTCCTGTCGACCTACAATATTCTAGAGAAACTTTCTCATGTGGATTAAATTTATTAGATATCTCCGGTAAGTTGCACCTTTTCATGCACGTTTGCAAACATGTATTAAGGTAGCATGTGATATTTTACTTCAACAAACGTGAGGCAAGAGTTTACACCCAGCATTTCATTCATGCATGGGCCATGTCTTTAAATGCAATATAGTGTAACTTCACATGAATATTGAGGGACAGAATCAAGAAAAGGAAGGGCTCAAAAGGAATGACAAAGTAATGAATTTGTATACCTTTTGAGGATATGAATAGTGGCCCACTCTTGAAAACCTGTAAGAAACAAAAAAGCATTCACAGTTATCTATTTTCAATCAACAGCTATGTATAAGCAAAAGCCTGGCATTACTGTACTAAATATATAATCAGAAGAGACTTTACACAAGTAAACACTGGAAAGATTCTACTTGCCAAAGGAAAACAAAAATGCAAAAGCTGTTAAACACAGTTTAAAAAAAAATCTACAGTACTGTGATTTTAGTAATGTTTCCCCTCTAGGTTCATTAGGCTACTAAACACGAACACGTCTCGTAATAAAGGTATAGGTTTGTGCAAGATGCCGAGATAGAAAGGAGAGCTATAATTATAGTTTGCATAAAAGACTGATAGGTTTACTCGGAGCTTTCTATTATAATTCATAAAGATGACACCTTCAAGCAGTTTCAGTTGTGAATTTCTAAAAGTGATTGTGAGGCCCCAATTCTTGATTGGAGGGGACACCTTCAGTTGTGAATTTCTAAAGCTGATACTTCTACACAACTTCTACACAACGAATTAAAGATTCACTCTTCATTCAAACATGATATGACACTACGATTAGCACCAATGTACAGTTTTGAATTTTTGATCAATTCAGTATCTAAGTCGATAATCTGGTACCACATTATCCTATTTTGCGGAAGTTTGTGTATCCAATCTACCGAATCCTAAGAAAATCTCGTAATCTCAAACTCCACAAACAACATTAGGAAATCTCATAAAGATTCAATTTTTATCCAATCTAATCAACTTAAACAAACCAAAATTACCAAAACAAATTCTTCATTCCACAATCAAACACAAAAAAACCAACAAAAATCCAACAATTACCGTATTCGAAGCACCGATTCGAGGCCTCTCTGCCAAAGCCAAAGGAGCAGACATTTCCACACAGTAAAACCCCCCAAACTATGAGCATTGATAGCAATCACCAAACCATTAAAAACCCAATTCACAATTCACCAACCTTACAAAACTATTCAAAAATCTTGCAAAATCAAAACCCACATCAAAAACACAAAATCAAACAAGATCTGAGCTGGGGTTTCAATAAAACCAAAAGAACCACTCTCTCTCCAAAAAAGGCCACAGCTTCTCTCTCTAAAATGGGATGTTAAATTAGGTAAAAATAACAAAATGGGGTGCCTTAATTAGATGGCAAGAGTGGGTTATTGCAGCTGTTTGTACCTAATCTATAATATGTTTTGATGGGCAAGAGCAGTTAGAGAGATGGGGTTTATCTGGAAAATGTTGGTTTGTGTTCGAAGTATAGTTGTATGTAGATGTCATACTAACTTGGGAGACTCTAAACAGGGAGATTGTACTTTAAATGTTGGGTGGAGTCCAAATGATAATCACGGATGGACATCCTTTTACTAGGGTACTCCACCTTATGCTATGTGTCTTTCGGCGTTATTTATGGTAGTGTCAATATTACTTATCATGCTGGTCAAAATTATAAAATGTTGTTCAAGCATATTATAAAATATATATTTATTATAATATTTTAACCGTTAATTTATTTACAAACTAGTTTATAGCCCGTGTGTTGCACACGGAGATTTCAAAAATTATTTATTAAAATAAATAAATAAATTTATAATTTAAATTGAATAATATGATTATAAAAGATTAAATTATCTATATAATAAGTGTATTACATCTACATATTATGATAAATTTATTTAAAAAATACTTTCCTCACATATGTTATTTTTATGTTATATATTTTATGAGATTATTTCTATAAATAAATCTGTTAAAATTTAAACTTTACTTCAAATTTGTATTAAAAACTTACGATAAGTAGTTTTCAAAAAAAAAAACTTATCATAAATAACACAATTCATATTTAAAATTGTATTATAAAGTTTCTATAATTAAAATGGGTTATAATAATTAAAATGGGTCATAATAAGTACTTATAAAATGGGTCATAATAATTAAAATGGTCATAATAAATCCACCTTATGCTATGTGTCTTTCGGCGTTTATTTATGGTAGTGTCAAAATTACTTATCAGCCTCTCTCAATGGAGGTCAAAATTACAAAATGTTGTTCAAGCATATTATAAAATATATATTTATTATAATATTTTAACTGTTAATTCATTTACAAATTTGTATTTACAATACAATTAATAATATATTGAACTTATATTTTACACATAATATATTTAACCTGATATAATTTTCATTTTGACTTATATTTACAATACACCTATTAAACTTATATTTTACACATAATACATTTAATCTGATATAATTTTCGTATTAACTTATATTTACAATGCACTTAATAATACAATAAACTTATATCTTACACATTATACAATTAATCTCATATAATTTTCATATTCTATCTCACCTATAAATTTGTGACTAACTCTTACTTTTTTATTTATATCTCTCTTTAAAATATCTTAGTATAATCTGCTCATTTTTCATCCATCATCTGACCCGGGAGTAACAAGAGAGCTTCATCATCATCTTCAATCCATCATTTAACCGCGAGCAAGCATCATCATCCTTAACTAAGGTAACTTAAAGATTTTGTCCATTTTTTTCCTAAGTCTTGTCCATTTTTTTAATACACAAAAATTTCATTTTTTTTTTTTTGATGATATTGTTATTTTTTATTGAGAAATCTATATAATATGTATTAAATTAATAAATAACTTTATCTTTATGTCCATTTTTAATCATTAATTATAAATATGTGTTCTAGTTAATTTTTAACTAACTTATGTTCTTTTGATGGTAATATCTTTTTTCTTGGAAAATTTGTATAGTATTGCTAAAATTAATAGATAACTTTATATTTATATCCTTTGCTAGTCACTGATTATAAATATATATTGTAGTTAAATTTTTAGCAAATTTATGCCTTTTTATGGTACTCTTTTTTTCTTGGAAAATTTGTATAATATGTGCTAAATTAATATATAACTTTATTTTTATGTCATTTTTTAGTCACTAGTTATAAATATGTGTTGTAGTTAATTTTAACTAATTTAAAATATATATATATATATGAATACTAAATAACTACTAATACATGCATGTAATGTAAGATAGAGTAGTGATTTCACACTATTTGTTTTATCCTTTTTCAAATAATTTATAATAAGTGTAGTGTTTTCACACCATTTGTTTTATCTTTTTTTTTAAATTAAATTTTAGTTTTCTGAATATTTTGTAATCTATGCAATCTCCATTAAATATAAAATAATTTTTCAAAATGCATATATGTTTTGGCACCATTTTTTTTGTCCGAGTAGAATTAAGATATAACATTAAATTAATAAATTTATATATATATTTATGTATGTTATAAATTAATTAAATTATGTAATGTATTCAGTCTTGATTAATAAATTTAATTACTAATTAATAACATAATAACTAAAAAGGTATATAACATATATTTTGGTAAGCTTATAAACGAATCTAAAATATATATTATTTTAATGAGTAAAGTAAATATAGTTGGAAAATTGGTAAAAGTGAGTAATGAAAATACATGGCCTAACTTGACATTGACATATTCATCTTAGTGTGCATTAGACATCTTAGACAAAATTATATGTAAGCTAGACTATTATTTATGTATTAGCTTGCAATTAATCTATATATTATATTGATATTATTTTTTTGTCTCACATAAATAATAATTTCACATGAAACAATATTTTCCAGTTATTGCATTAACTCTTTGGATTGTTGGATCAGTAGCCCATCAGATTTATGGGTCAGAAGATCAATGAAGAAGGTTGCGTACAGATTTGCATGATTTCATAGAGACGCGTTCGGATTATTGGATGAAAGTATGGCATAAAAATTTAGATGAAGTAAGAATGACGTTAAGAAGAGTTAACCATTGTGAAAGTCCTTGTTCATATGAGTATTGGATGTTTTGGATGAAATGGGTCCACTAATTGCGACTATTTACAATGTGATTTTAGTTGCTTTGGACCCGATAAAAGTGGGTACTTTGACATATTTGCCATTATATGTTCCAGAAGGCATTAATAGTCCGGAGAAACTCATCTGCATAGCATTTTTAAGAAGCTCTAATCACTTTGTTTTGGTATGTATGCTTTACTAGTTTGTGAATGTTTATTAACTTATATCATATTGTGTTGATATTATGATTATATTTACAGGTCTCTATGATCAATAATTGTCCTGTTCGGGAGATTTATAGATTTTGGTTCAAATTTTATGAAGATTTTGTACATGGAAGGGATGCTTCTCTAATGACTAGAATTGAGAAATGGAAATCTTTACATACCTCTATGTTAATATGTAATTTAATAATGTGTATGTACCTTTTTAATATATCTTTTATACATTTAAGAGATGTACAAATAAATATTTGTGAATTCGTTAGCATGGTCGTGCTAGAGGGTAACACCTCCGTCACCTGAGACCTTTATGCATACTATTTAAAAGATTATAAATAAATATTTGCAAATTAGTTAACAAGTATATTTTAAATATTATTATTGTGTATTTAAATTAGAAACATAAATTATATAATTAATTAATTAGTATCTCGATTAAAATATATTTTAATTTTTTTAAAATAAGTATACTTTGAGAAAAATTTCTATAAAAAAATCATATTTTATAATTGATATTATATAAGAAAAATAAAAATAATTGATATTAAATATAAAAAAATTAATGATATTCAATGAATATTTTAAATTTGATGTGTTATATTTTCAATAAAAATTGACATGATGAATTATTTTATAAAAAGTTAAATATTTATAACATATAATATCACATATTATTTTATATGAATATTAAGTCTAATTATTAATTTACTTAGCAATCAGCAACATTACGTAGTAATCAGGAAAAATACACATGTATACATTAATCAAGGTTGAATCATTTATTGAGCACGAGGGGTTTTAACGTAATCTAAACAAACTGCATTTGGCAAAAGTGACCTGCATTTGGCACCACATTTATTTATTCATACATCAGTTTAAAACAGGTCTCAAAATGTCCTTTATAAATATTATTATAGAATATTAACTCTTAATGATTTAAAACAATTTTAAATTTTAACTCCAACAATAATCTTTATCTTCATTCATTATTATTATTATATTAATAATTTTGAAAAGATATGGACAAAAAGTGAAAGAAAGGGAAAAATAAAAGTAAAAAGAAGAAAGAGAAATGAATTTTTTATTACTAAAAATGTTATAAGGGAGCACTAGAAGTTCCTTAAAAATAAAAAATGAAGATAATGTATTAGTGATTTAAGGAAACACTAAGACATTGTTGGAGTGCCATTTTTGTCAAAATACTTATAATTGAACTTAAGAACTCATAATATTGGACTTGCTCTTAAGATTTAGGAGGCCCTAAATCCTATTGCCTAACCCTAATTTAATTAGATCCTAAATCCTAGGCACCAAACTCTAATTATTAATTATTTTTAATATTTTTTTGGTTAATCAAATCTCAATTTGGGTTTTAAAATATTAAAATATTTATAGATATGAATAAAATACGAATATAATACCCGTTAAAATAATGTGATAAACTTGGAAACATAATATTATCTTGGTAAAAAGAAAATTAAAAAACGTTAGTCCATGTTAAGTTTTCACCCTTCAAAACCAAACGCTAGATCACATTTTGTCATAAAAGAACAAAAACGAAATTAGAGTTCACATTTTCAACAATCAAAACTATTTTTCAGGCTGCGTTTTTTGTCTTTTTTAAAAAAAGAAGGGGAAACCATAACCCGCAACTACATTTTGGTTAAATAACAAAAATGGAAAATGAAACTCCGTTTTGAAATGACATTTGGAGTTATCTTTCTTCAAAGAACATTGAGGATCATTCTACACCATATAGTGATATTTGGGGCCAACACCCAATTTTTACTCTGAGATTTTACAAAAATTTGGAAAATGCAGATTTTGTTGCCTTTTCGAAAAGATTGTGGTTAAAAAAATTATTTATTATGAAAAAATATGCCACACTTTGAAAATAATAAAAGGTAAAATATAGTGGAATACATTGTTCAAATTTAGTAGTAACCCTTCACAACGTTCTTTTAAAATAAGGTTCTTTTTTTATTTATTTATATTTTTTATCTGATCTTGATCATTATGAAATATTAATAAATTAAAAAGTTTAAAAAGTCGTTCTCTCCTTGAACATTTTTACTTCAATGAGTCTCTCTCTCGTTAATCACAAATCTAATATCATAAAATTATATTTTATTTATTAGTCAATAACCAATGTAACATTTTTATATTTAATAATATAAAATTTTGAAAATATTGAAAAATATATTGAAACGATTTGAAAGCATCGTCGCCCTTGTCTATGTTGGGTAATAAACTAACACTACGTGTTAGATATATTTGAGATGTCATATCTAATATGTTTCATGTTTAGTTTTCAGATCTTAACAAATAGGAAATATCATTACTTACTGGAATCAGTACTTACTGGAAGTCAGAACATAAGGATATCAGAACTTAGATTATCAGAAGATAAATATCAGAAGATAGATAGCAGAACTTAAGTACGAGAGGACTTGCAGTTAAAGAAGGAAGCTGATTTACAGGAAAGAAGATCGAGACTAATACAAAAGAAGATATGCATGGAAAGAGTTAGAAGATAAGAAGACTTGTATAAGATATCTGATTGATATATTTTAGGAGACAAAATTATATTCCATATCAATTAGAAGTTATCTTGTAACTGTGTACTATATAAACACAGATATAGGTTTACACTATATGTGTTATCATTATCGAGATACATTATTCATTGTAACCTAGCAGCTCTCGTGATATTTGTTCATCAATGAGAGAGAACGGTTCCATTGTAACAGAGTTTATTATATTGAATATATCTGTTTACTGTTATTTGTGTTCGAAATCGATTTGATTGTATTAAACACTGTATTCAACCCCTTTCTATAGTGTTGTGTGACCTAACAATTGGTATCAGAGCTAATTTGTTAACACACATACAGTAAAGATCCAAAACAATCATGTCTAAAGAAACAGAAAATCCAACCAACCCACCAAAACTGAAGAAACTAAAAACACTCAAATCCACAGTCGATATGAGACTATTAGGGTTCCCATACTGAGACCTTCTGAGTACCCCATATGATAAGTAAAGATGGCTATGTTTCTGGAAGCCACAGATCCAGAATACCTTGACAGAATTAATGAAGGACCGCATAAGCCAACCAAGCTCTCTGTTATAGTTGCAGATCAACCAGCAAAGACCATACCAAATGAGAAAAGTGAGTATACAGCTGAAGATATCTCAACCATTGTCAAGGATGCAAAGGTAAGGCATTTGCTGCATAGTGCCATTGATAATGTCAAGACTGCAAAGGAGATATGGGATGTTTTGGAGACAAGATGCCAGGGAACTGATGCAATCAAGAAGAACAAGAGGACTATACTCACTCAAGAGTATGAGTACTTTGACTCAAAAGGTGATGAGTCATTAACTGACTTATATGAGAGGTTTGTCAAACTCATGAATGATCTGTCACTGGTGGACAAGGAATATGATCTTGAAGATTCAAATCTAAAATTTCTTTTAGCTCTTCCTGAAAGTTGGGATTTGAAGTCTACTACTATAAGAGACAACTATGCTCTTGATGAAACTACTCTTGATGAAATTTATGGTATGCTCAAGACTTATGAACTTGAGATGGATCAAAGGAGCAAGAGACATGGGAGGAAGTCAAGGACAGTTGCTCTTAAAGCTGAGGAGGAATTCCCCAAAGTGGCTGTCTCAAAGAAAGGCAAATGAATGGCTCTCATCATAAAGTCTAATTCAGAATCATCAAGTTCTGATGATGATGATTCAGAAACTGAAAGTTTACCTGAAATAGATGCTGATGAAGAGATGATGAAATTGTGTGCTCTTATGGTGAAGGGTATCACAAAGATAGCCTACAGAAAATTCAGAAGGGGAAAGAAGTTTTCCAAGAAAGGTGGAAGTACTGATAAAAAGGGTTCAGAAAGTATGAAAACAAAAGTGCAAAGTCTGACAGAGGAGACAACTCAAATGTCAAATGCTACAATTATGGTGAAAGATGCCACATATCTCCTGACTGCAAGAAAGGAAAGAGTGACAAAGGAAAGGCACTTGTCAAAAAGAAGAAAAGCTAGACAGACTCTTCAGATTCTGAAGATGAGGTGAATTATGCTTTAATGGCAAATGCTGATGGCAGCCCTGAAACTGCTGAATTAAAGGTATCTCAAACAACTTATGCTTTTGATACTGATGATATTACTGAGTTGAGGTTATATCTTAAAACCATGTTTATTAGCTACAGAGATCAAACTTTAACATGTGAAAGATTAACTTCTAAAAATCTTGCTTTTAAGAAAAGGAATGATTATTTAGAAAAGGAGTTAGTTATGTTCCATCAAACTCAGAAAGAAAGAGATGTTGCTTTTTATGTTAGAGATGAATTGCTAAAATTGAATAAATCTCTAAAAACTGAGTTAGAAAAAGAAAAAGAGATTATCAGGACTTGGACTAACTCTGGCAGAACAACTCAGAATTTAATAAGTAGTGGAAACTGGAAAGAGGGCTTAGGTTATGGAGATGATAAAAGTGAAAAAGGAACTGAACAAATTGAGCCAATTGTTGTTAAACAAACTGCTAAGCCAAAGGTAAATCCTGTTAAGTTTGTAGCTAAAACTGTAAAGTCTGATTCTAAAAAGATGAAAGAGTTCGTGGCAGAAGTTCAGGAGAAGTCAACTTCTGACAAATTAGAACAGGATAAACCAGCTGAAGTCAACATAGGCTTAATGACTAAGATGCAGCTTAAGCATAAGCGGAAAGAAATAAGGAATGTCAACAAGGTAAAGGGAGCTAGGGAAAAATATGAATGGAAAGGAAGGTGTGAATAAAAGCAATATTTATATGCCTGTTCCTAATGCTCCTAGAAAGAAATGTTATAACTGTGGAAACTCTAACCATCTTGCTTCTTTTTGCAGGAAGAATAAGAATATAAACTCTTTACCTTCTAAGTCAGGAGTTAAGAGTCAGTCTGTTAGGTTTAAGCCACAAAATCCTTGTTTTCATTGTGGTAGTTTATGACATTCCATTTATACTTGTAAGGAATATCATAGTTTGTACTATGATTATTATCAAATAAAACCTTCTTTGAAGAAAGTTGCTTTAATTCCTTCTAGTGTAAAGTCTGATGCAAAGTCTGATATAAGTTCTGATAAACAACATGTTAGCATAAACTCTGATATTAAATCCACTGCAAATGCTAACAAACTTAAAAAGGCCAAAGGATCCAAGCAAGTCTGGGTCCTTAAAACTAACCATTAGTGGTCTTTGTGATTGCAGGGCAATATGAAAAACATCCTAGTACTGGATAGTGGATGTTCAGGACATATGACTGGAAATAAAGCCCTGCTCTCAGACTTTATGGAGAAAGCTGGCCCAGGAGTTTCTTATGAAGATGACAACATGGGAAAAACTCTGGGATATGGTAATATTAATCTTGGGAATGTCATCATTGAAACAATAGCTCTAGTCTCAGGACTTAAACACAATCTGCTGAGTGTGAGTCAAATCTGTGACAGAGGTTATCATGTGGATTTCTTTGAAGAACACTATGAAGTTGTAAGCAATTCTACAGGAAAAGTGGTTCTGAAAGGTTACAGGCATGATAACATTTACGAAGCCTGAATTTCAATAAGTACTGATGGTTCTGCAATCTGTCTGTTGAGTAAAGCATCAATTGAAGAATGCTGGAATTGGCATAAAATACTCTCTGATTTAAACTTCAACAACATAAATGAGCTTGTAAAGAAAGATCTTGTGAGAGGACTGCCAAAGTCAGTATTTTCCCCTGATGGCCTTTGTGATTCATGTCAAAAGGCAAAACAAAGAAAATCTTCTTTCAAGAGCAAACCTGAGTCATCAATTCTTGAGCCTTATCACCTACTGCATGATCTATTTGGTCCAGTCAATGTCATGTCTATTGCAAAGAAGAAATATGCTATGGTTATAGTGGATGAGTTCATAAGGAATACTTGGGTGTACTTCTTGTACAAGAAGAATGAAACTGCATCTACTCTAACTGATCATGTCAGACAGTTGGATAAGTTGGTCAAAGATTCTGTTAAAATTATAAGAAGTGATAATGGCACTGAGTTTAAGAATTCAATCTTGGAAGAGTTCTGCAAATAGCATGAAATCAAACAGGAATTTTTTGCACCTGGAACTCCACAGCAAAATGGAGTTGTAGAAAGAAAGAACATGACTCTCATTGAAGCTGCACGAACTATGCTTGATGAAGCAAAGCTACCAACCTACTTTTGGGCTGAAGCTGTGCAGACTGCTTGTTTTTACACAGAATGCAACACTCATAAACAAGCATGAAAAAACACCATATGAGACGGTGAAGAAAAAGAAGCCAAATCTGAAATACTTTCATGTATTTGGATGTAAGTGTTTTGTTCTTAAGACTCATCCTGAACAACTGTCAAAATTTGATCTAAAAGCTGACGAAGGAATTTTTGTTGGATATCCACTTTCCACAAAAGCCTTCAGAGTCTACAATTTAAGAACAAGGGTTGTCATGGAATCTATCAATGTATATTTTGATGATAAGAAGATTATTGGACTTGAAGATTTCAATAATCATGATCAGTTGAGATTTGAAAATGAAGACTTAAATTCTGATTCTGTAAATTCTGATGACTTAAACTCTGATCCTGTAAGTACTGATGTCATTGAA
This sequence comes from Apium graveolens, assembly GCF_009905375.1. Taxonomy (NCBI): domain Eukaryota; kingdom Viridiplantae; phylum Streptophyta; class Magnoliopsida; order Apiales; family Apiaceae; genus Apium; species Apium graveolens. The sequence goes on from NC_133655.1 coordinate 181,704,030, forward strand.
TCTATGGTAAAAACTCCAAAGGAAAATGCACCTGTCCAGGGGGAACAAGCTGGAAATCCTACCACATCTCAAGACTCTCAAGAAGCATCATAACCTGTCACTGGCTCTTCAAGTTCTGATTCATCTAGTTCTGATGAGCCAAATTCTGATAATTCTGGAAACTCTGATACTTCAAATCCTGAAGGATCCAAGTCAAATTGTGAAGTCTCAGAGAGCATAACTACAGGGGGAGCATCAGAAAATGTTGATGGAGACAACATGGATCATGGGGGAGTATCTAGTTCTAGAAGTCAACTTCAATCTGCAAGGAAGTGGACCAAATCACATACACCTGACTTAATTATTGGAGATCCTGAAGCAGGTGTCAGAACTAGAACTACAACATCAAATGAATGTCTCTATCATTCTTTTCTATCTCAGACTGAACCAAAGAAAGTGGAAGAAGCTCTTCAAGATGCTTATTGGGTGCAAGCAATGCAGGAATAGTTAAATGAATTTGAAAGAAATAAAGTATGGACGCTAGTGCCAAGACCAAAGAACAGATCAGTTGTTGGCACAAAATGGGTGTTCAGAAACAAAACTGATAGTGATGGCATAATTACAAGAAACAAAGCAAGGTTGGTTGCTAAGGGTTACTCTCAACAGGAGGGTATTGATTATGATGAAACATTTGCACCAGTTGCTAGATTAGAAGCCATAAGAATCTTTTTGGCTTATGCTGCTCACAAAAAGTTTAAAGTCTTTCAAATGGATGTGAAAAGTGTTTTTCTTAATGGAGAATTGGAAGAAGAGTTCTATGTTGAACAACCTCCAGGCTTTGTAGATTCAAAATTTCCAAATCATGTCTACAGGCTTGACAAAGCACTTTATGGCCTTAAGCAAGCTCCTAGAGCATGGTATGAGACTTTAGCTCAATTCCTACAGGAAAGTGGATTTCACAGAGGTACAATTGATAAAACACTGTTCTACCTTAACCATGGATATGACTTACTTTTGGTACATATATATGTTGATGATATCATATTTGTTTCTACAAATGCCAAACTCTGTGAGAGGTTTGCAAAGCTAATGCAGTTAAGATATCAAATGAGTATGATGGGAGAACTCAGCTATTTTATGGGACTTCAAGTCAAGCAAAATGAAGAAGGTACTTTTATCTGTCAATCCAAGTACACCAGAAATTTACTCAAGAAGTTTGAAATGCAAGATTGTTCAACTGCATCCACTCCCATGGCCACAACAACCAAGTTAGATAAAGATACTGGTTCATCAGTAGATATTACTAACTACAGAGGTATGATTGGTTCTTTACTCTATTTAACTGCAAGTAGACCTGATATCATGTATGCTACCTGTCTTTGTGCAAGATTTCAGGCTGATCCAAGAGAACCTCATTTAATAGCTGTAAAAAGAATTTTCAAGTACCTTAAGGGTACAGCTGATCTGGGATTGTGGTATCCTAGAGAATCAGATTTTAAGCTAATAGGTTACTCAGATGCAGATTTTGCAGGATGCAAAATAGACAGGAAAAGCGCTAGTGGAAGCTGCCAATTTCTTGGAGGCAGATTGGTTTCTTGATTTAGCAAGAAACAGAAGTCAATTTCCACATTAATTGCAGAAGCTAAATATATTGCTGCAGGAAGCTGTTGTGCACAGATTCTTTGGATGAAGAATCAGTTACTGGATTATGGGTTAGAATTTTCTAAAATCCCTATTTACTGTGATAATCAAAATGCTATTGTTATGACAGGTAATCCAGTTCAACACTCAATGACAAAGCATGTTAGATATATTTGATAATGTCATGACTAATGTGATTTATGTTTAGTTTTCAAATCTTACTTAAATAGGATAAATTAGTACTTACTGGAAGTCAGGACTTAAGGATATCAGTACTTATATTATCAGGAGATAATCATCAGAAGATGGATATCAGAACTTAAGTACTGAAGGGCATTCAGATAAGGAAGTCAGCTGGTTAAAGGAAAGAAGACCGAGACAAACATAAGAAGAGATATGCATGAAGAAGGAATTATATGAAGAACAGAATACTTGGAAGAAAAGATATCTGATTGATATATTTTAGGAAGTAGAATTATATTCCATATCAATTAGCGATTATCTTGTAACTGTGTAGTATATAAACACAGACATAGGATTTACACTATAAGTGTTATCACAATCGAGAAGATTAATTATTGTAACCCTAGCAGCTCTCGTGATATTTGTTCATCACTGAGAGAGAACAGTTCCATACTGTAACAGAGTTTATTGTTCCAATAAAGTTTGTTTTCTGTTACTTGAGCTATTAAAGTTCGATTTGATTGTACTATACACTGTATTCACCCCCTCTACAGTGTGTGTGTGTGACCTAAAAAGTGGTATCAGAGCCTATCTGTTAATGCACAAACAGTTTAAGATCCAAACACAATCATGTCTGAAACAGAAACTCCAACTAAGCCCACCAAAACTGAAGAACCTCCAAAGACACAAGTTCAAAGCCGATATGAGACTATTAGAGTTCCCATATTAAGACCATCTGAATATGCCATATGGAAGGTGAGGATGACCATGTTTCTAGAAGCTACAGATCCAGAATATCTTGATAGAATCAAGGAAGGGCCTCACAAACCAACCAAGCTCGCTATTGCAGTTGCAGGTGAAGCAGCAAAGTCTGTACCAAAGGAGAAGAGTGATTACACTGCTGAAGATATCGCATCAATTGCTAAGGATGCTAAGGTAGGACACTTACTGTATAGTGCTATTGATAATGTAATGTCAAACAGGGTAATAAACTGCAAGACTGCAAAGGAGATATGGGATGCTTTGGAAACAAGATGTCAAGGAACGGATACGATCAAGAAAAACAGGAAGACAATACTCACTCAAGAGTATGAACCCTTTGACTCAAAGGCTAATGAGTCATTGACTGATTTATATGATAGATTTGTCAAACTCTTGAATGATTTGTCACTGGTTAATAAGGAGTATGATCTTGAAGATTCAAACCTTAAATTCCTGTTAGCTCTTCCTGAATGCTGGGATTTGAAGGCAACAACAATAAGAGACAACTATAATCTTGGTGAAACAACTCTTGATGAAATCTATGGAATGCTCAAGACTCATGAGCTTGAGATGGAACAAAGAAGCAAAAGGAAATGAGGAAAGTCAAGGACAGTTGCTCTTAAGGCTGAAGAAGAACCCCCCAAGGCAGCTACCTCAAGGAAAGACAAAGGTAAAGCTCTTTTCACAAAGTCTGATACTGAGTCATCAAGTTCTGAAAGTGACGATGACTCGGAATCTAAAAGCTTGCCTGAGACGGATGCTGATGAAGAGATGATGAAGCTGTGTGCTCTTATGGTGAAAGGGATCACAAAGATTGCATACAGGAAGTTCAGGAAGGGAAAGAAGTTTTCCAGGAAAGGCACAAGTTCTGATAAGAAGAATTTCAGAAAATCTGAAGGAAGAGGAGGAAAGTCTGACAAAGGAGATTATACAAATGTCAAATGCTACAACTGTGGTGAGAAAGGCGACATATCTCCTGATTGCAAGAAAGTGAAGAGTGACAAAGGCAAGGCTCTTGTCATAAAGAAGAAAAGCTGGACAGACACCTCAGATTCCGAAAGTGAGGAGAATTATGCCTTGATGGTAAATGCTGATAAGGCAAGTGCTGAAAGCAGTTCTGAAGCTGCTGAATTAAAGGTACCTCAAACTACGTATGCCTTTCATACTGATGATGTTAATGAGTTGAGAAGATATCTTAAAACCATGTTCATTAGTTATAGAGATCAAACTTTAACATGTGAAAGATTAACTTCTGAAAATCTTGCTTGCAAAAAGAGGAATGATTATTTAGAAAAAGAGTTAGTTGTAACGACCGAGGAATTACGCTTGTATTATATTATAATAATGATAAATTATGTGTATTATTATGTGATTAAATGTTTTAAGTCGTTAAACCCTAACTGCTATGTGTTATATGTTGGTTGTTTTGATCCAAACGTGTTTTGGATATTTATTGAGCGTTTTATCGTCAGTTATATATATATTATATTAAAACCTGTACAGCTCAAAACTATGTTTTAAAAGCCCATATTTCAAACAAAATCATTGGCTCTATTTTATTAAAAATGGCCTATACCATATCGCTATTCTGAACCCCTAGACGTTTTACAAATTGACCTTTTTCGCGAAAAATGACTTTTCCGGACCCCTTCGGGTACCAAAAACCACACAAAAATTATATTTTTATTTTTATTTGATCATGAAATTATCATATATCATTTTTCTTTGTATTTTTGTAATTTTCACAATTTTTGGGAATTTTTAGTATTTATTTTGTATTTATTGGATATTTAAAAATTCAATATTAAAACCCAAAAATTAGAAAAATTGGGGCCAATATATTTTTATTAGGAGTGTAATTAGACCCTTAATTTTACTTAGGGGTATTATTTTCATAAATATAAATACCTGAATTATTATTAATTAAATCAGTTAATTATACTTAAAAATCAGAAAATAAAAAGAAAATCAGAAAAGGGAATTAGGGTTAGGGTTTTGTGAAGAACAACAGCAGAATCAATCGCGAATTTGAGGGTGATTCCGGAGTCCAAATCGTTCATGTAAGTAGTCAAATTGAAGCTGGTGATTCGTAGTTTATGATTATGTAACCGTTTTTGTTGTTTGATTTCTTGATTTTTGATTTGTATTTTCGGGTTTAATTCTTGAATTCGGGTTTGATTTTCTGATTGTTGTTTGATGATTTCGTTACCACGAGCGTTTAGATCGTCGATTTTGGAGTCGATTGGTACCGGTTTCTTGGTGTTTGGTTTCCGTTTCGAGCTCGTCGGAAAAACGGCGACGCCGCCGTCGTTCTTCATTTCCGGCTGCTGTGTCGATGAACGAGGAAGGAAGATCAGAAGGGAACGTCGTGTGGTTGCTGTGGAACGAAAACGGTGAAGAAACGGGATTGAAATCGCAGCTGTGGTCGTGTTTTTGTCTCGCCGGACTTTCGCCGGAAATTTCCGCCGGTGTCGGATTCTGGGTGCAGGGCGGTGTTCTTCCCGACCCGATTGGGTTGGAGACGACCCGGTTTGCAACCCGGTTTCGACCCAGGTTTGATCCTAAAAGTCCAACCCCTGTTCCTGTTTTTATGTTTCTGATTAAATTATTTATTTATTTATATTTTAGTAATTAAAAATCAGTTTTAATAATTCTAAAAATTAATTAAAAATTAGTTTTAAATTCTGAAAAATAGTATTAATGATTTCTGAATTATTTTATTAAATTATAAATTCGAATTTATTTATTTATTTATTTAATTATTTATCTAATTATTTATTAATTATCTAATTAATTAATAATTGGGTAATTAATTAATAATTAGGTAATTAATTAATAAATAAAGATTAGAAATAATTAAGTAATATAATTAATAATCTAATAATTAGTTAATAATGTGAATAATGATTCGATAATTAGAATTATTATTCGAGCGTTAGTTATTCGAATAATATTGTGGTAATTATTCGTATCGTATAACTAGTTATCGGTAATTATCTGTTTAGCGAATCGTACGAGTAGCAATAATAATAGAGTGGTTCGATAATTATGTGGGAATTGCGAGTAGCTCGTAGTTATACGAGTGATTAATCGTTAAGTTGGTTTATAATTCGAGTAATTCGTAGTTATTCGATAAATAACGTATCGGTTAATTAAATCGATTGATTATTTGTAAATAATCGATATGATCGAATAAGTAATAATAATTTGTAATAAATAATAATAATTCCTAATAATTAGGGATTAATTATTTTAAAATATAATAATTATTAATTAATTATTTAAAAATATAATTAAGGATTGTTTAATTATAATTAATTATTTATAATTAATTATTAATTAATTAAATCTTGTTTAATTCATAATAATTCAACCGTTAGTCCGATTTGAGCGAAACGAAGACCCCTAGACTCAAAAAAATGAGTCGAATCCAATAAAAATAGTTGTAAGTTATAATTTCTTCCGAAAAGAGAGTGGTTTGGTGATAATTGATAGTTCGTAGGTCCTAGTAGGGGTATAATTGAGCCGAATAAATCTCGAAAAATTATAATAAAATCATATAAGACTAGTAATGCAGATATGAGTCTAGAATTGATTCTAAAAATAATTATAAGTCTAGAAATTGATTATGTGCTTTATGTGCTACGTGCTTTACGTGATTATGTGAATAGATGTGCTATATAAATGTATGTGTATATATGCGAGTCAGATAGAAACGCATGGGTAGACCGATAAGGTTGCGTGTTATCAATTCAAGATACACGTATATAGTAAGTTATCTAAACGCCTATCTTTCCATGATTTGTTCAGTGTTAGCAAGGCAGAGCAAGCTATGGTCAGAAGGCGGTGAGTTAAACCAGGTTAAGTACGCGCAAGGCAAGTTTTTTCCCCTATTCTAAATTCAGAATAGTTATTTATATTTCTTTTCTATTGTATCAATTCTCTTTGATAATCATTGTTCATATACACTGTTATCCAATTATTATTGCTTGCTTTCAATTTCATTTCAATTCTTAATTCACCCAATTTATTGAATTCCCTGTTCATATTTCAATTCCTTTACCCTTGTTACATATACTCTGGTATATCCTGATGTTGGGATATATCAATAGCATTCTGATTGTTCCGGATGCTAAGCCTTGGACTGGATGGTTACTATACGGGCTGGGTTTTACCCAGACCATTATTTAATAGGCCATAATTGCCTGAGTACTCCTTATGTTGGTTGGGTCTATGCAGTTGGGTATAGATCCCTACTATATTATGACTGATCAGCAGGTTATAGTGCATATGTTGGTTCTTGTTTCCAGTCTTGTTAATTTGGTACTCGCCAGCATTGGCAAATTACTATCCTATATAGATTCAGATGGTTGTTCCAACCAGCAGCTTATTGGTTCACTCATTTCTCTTTCTTTATACTATATATATTGTTGCAGGCTTGTTGAGCAATTTTAGCTCATCCCTTTTTATTATTATTTCTATTGTTTTACAGTTAAGGTAGAGAATGAAACCCATCAGGACCCGCATAGTCAAGAAGCGAGTCAAGCAGCGGGACCCTCTTATACCAAGAGTGTTCCTTCCTATTCCCGAAGAGAGCTTTGAATTGCCAGATCAGGTGTAGCAGGATAAGTAGTAATGTTGAGTTGAATAAAAGTCTTGTATAGTTTGAATAAAAGTTGTGTAGTGAGATTGTAGATAGAATAAAGTTTTGTAACAAAGAGAGTTCTTGAGACAGGTTTTATTTAGTTGGGTTTGTAACAAAGTGTAGTATGTGGTTCTTGTTTTCAACTCAGACCTTAAAAGATCCTGAGTAGTGATAGTTCGGGGTAATTATTATATTTATATTCCGCTTGTGCAGGTTTAGTTGGTAATTGTTGTTAATAACGCCCCAAATCTATACCTCGGATTTGGAGGGTGTTATAGTTGGCATCAGAGCTTAGGTTTGACCTTTGAAAACAAGAACGTTAGGGCTAAGATAAGACAGGAAAATGAGATATGATAGAAGTAAGAGTGTTAGGATTGTTTGTTTATGTGATTAGAAGTTATGAGTTTTAGGAATTGTGATTTGATTGTTTTTGTGTTATTATTTTTATGTATATTAGATGGCTTCTTTATCATCGTCTAGGGAGAGGACCGAGATAGATCCAGTGGATGCACCGGTATTAGCCCCAGTGTCAGAGCAGATCTTACCTCCATTACCACTACCTCCACCATTGCCACCTGAGCCAGCACCAGAGATACCACTTCCCCCAGAGGTACCAGATTTTGCAGATTATTTTCCATATTTTGAGCCAGAGATACCAGATTTTCCACCTTTAGAGTTTCCGATGTTCGATATTCCTGACATGGTTGATCTTCCGCAGTGGGAGGATTTAGAGCCTTAGATTCCTATGCCACCAGTCGAGATTCTAGAGACGCCACAGATGGAGCCAGAGGCAGAGCCGCCAGTATATGCACCTATGGAGCAGCCTGTCTTATTCCCTGCCCCATTAGCCATTTATGCACCTATTCCGGGAGTTTATCAGTTTCCTCAGCCAGAGTTTATGGATGAGATCGTGGTAGATGGACCATTACCTTCTCGAGGTTCCAGCACTGATCTTCGTGAGCATCATACAGTGACTTACCAGCACTTTCAGGCGGAGAGGGAAGAGAGGATTAGATGGCAGAACCAGTGTAGAGAGATCCTTGGATTGTATAAGACGCAGGCAAATGGTCCTGTCAGAGCATTACGACCAGATTATATACTGAGAGAGAGACTACATCAGATCCACCGGATTAGTTCTCAGTAGCTTACTGATTTGAGACAACAGGATCTTAGTGTGGAGACAACATATCGCAGAGCATTAGGACTTACCGAGGCAGTGCTAGAGGCATTGCAGGAGGAGTTGAGCCACGTGCCACCAGGATTTTGAGACTAGCAGATCGATGAGTGTGGTATTATGTATATTTTGTAGATAGAGGCAGCATAGTATTGTATGACTAGTTTGTATGAGTATAGTTACTGACTTTGACTGATAGTAGTAGCAGTATGACTGTTATATCATAGGTTTTTGTACCAAGCACTGACACCTGCAGGTGGTGTTCTACCTATATATATATGAAATGATCTTTTGCACATTTTCTTTATTTTATTTCCAGTTATTTAAGCATTTACATTTATTTCAGTATCATTGCATATTTACAAATGTTGTTTTATTTACGATCATGTTGTACCCTTATGTTTAAAAAAAAAAAATTAAAAAAAAAACATCATACTGTTTTATTTATTCAGTTATTTAATAAGCTGTTTTATTTTCCCAAATCGACTGTTTTAATATATGTTTAATATACTGTTATTAAAGAAGACCCATTGTTTATTTACCAGAAAGATGGCACCTAAAAGAAAAGCACAACCCGACTCATCAAATGGAAACACCGAGGGCCAAAACAATAATAACCAGATGGATCAGATGTTTAATCTCATGCAACAGCAGATGTTGATGATGCAACAACAAATGCAGCAGCAACAACAGCAGTTCCAGCAACAGATGTTACAGCAAGCCGCTCATCCAGGACATCAAGTACCACCAGCAGCACCTACGGTCACTTTCAAGCAATTTCAGTCACTGAAGCCTCCGGAATTTATGGGTTCCACGGATCCTACAAAAACGAGAGCTTGGCTGAAAGAGATGGAAAATGCTTTTTCGTTGGTAAAGGTTGAGGAAGAACAGAAGACGGATTTCGCTAGCTACTTTCTGAAATGTGAAGCTAATTACTGGTGGGAATCGAAGAAAGCTTTGGAAGAAGAAGGTGTGGTGACCTGGGATAGATTCACTGATCTTTTCTTGGAGAAATATTTTCCTCATTTTATGAAGAACCAGATGGAGATCACATTCCTGGAGCTGAAGCAAGACAAATTATCGGTTGCGGATTATGAGACCAAGTTCACTGAATTGGCAAGATTTGTTCCAGAGCAAGTGGATACGGACGAGAAGCGGGCCAAGAGATTCCAGCAAGGACTGAAACCATGGATTCATAGCAGGGTAGCTGTGTTTAAACTGACAACTTATACGGCTGTTGTTTAGAAGGCTATGATTATTGAAGGTGAAAGCGAAGCAGCTCAAAAAGAGAAAGGACCAGGAAATTTTCAGAATCGTTTCAACAAAAGGCCGGGATTTCAAGCTCGAGGAAAAGTAAATTTTAGGAGGCCGGAACAAAACAACCAGAGGATGGGTAATCGACTTCCTGCCCCAACTCAGCAAAGGCTTATTCGACCGCCTATACCTGATTGCAGAACGTGTGGTAAAAAGCATACGGGGATTTGCAACAAGCCAAATGCCACGTGTTTTAAGTAAAAGCAAAGGGGACACTATTCTGGAGAATGTCCAATGGGAAAAGCAGAAGTTACTTGTTTCCAATGTGGGAGAAAAGGACATATCGCCAGAGACTGCAGAGGAATTGCAATGGCCGCTATTATTCCAAGAGTTTTAGCATTACCTCCACCTCCACTACCACAACAAAATCAGCCCAGAGCAAGGACTTTCAATATGTCAATGAAGGAAGCGGTACAGAGTCCGAATGTGGTTGCAGGTACACTCCCTGTAAATTCCGTAAATGCTTTAGTATTGATTGATTCAAGAGCTACTAGATCTTTTATTTCTGAAGATTTTATCTCTAAGATAGATTGTGAGATCCAGTGGTTAGATGAAGTGTTAGTCATAAAATTAGCAAATGATGATCAGGTTGCAGTAGATAGAGTATGCCCGAGTTGTGATATTGAGATAGGGAGATGTCATTTTTCAGTTGATTTGATACCTTTTAGGTTAGGGGAGTTTGATGTTATTCTAGGAATGGATTGGTTATCTAGTAATAATGCTCAGATTGATTGTGCGAATAAGAGAGTGAAATTGCAAACTGAAGAAAATGAAACGGTAATATTTAAAGGTGAGAAACAAAAGCAGAAATTTCTATCAATAATGCAGACGAGAAGATTACTATGCCAAGGATGTCAAGCTTACTTAGCCTATGTACGGGATGCTGATAAGGGAAATCCGAAGATTGAAGATATTCCTGTAGTTTGTGAGTTTCTTGATGTTTTTCCAGACGAACTACCAGGACTTCCACCAGATCGAGAAATCGAGTTCACTATTGACTTGACGCCAGGGACTGAACCAATTTCGAAAGCTCCATATCGAATGACACCTATTGAAATGAGGGAATTAGCAAAGCAGTTGCAAGAACTTCTCGACAAAGGAATCATAAGGCCAAGTGTATCCCCATGGGGCGCGCCAGTATTGTTCGTGAAAAAGAAGGATGGTAGTATGCGACTGTGTATTGATTATCGTGAGCTGAACAAGTTAACTATCAAGAATAAATATCCTTTACCTCGCATCGATGATTTATTTGATCAACTAAAAGGAGCAGCATGGTTTTCAAAAATCGACTTACGATCAGGCTATCATCAGTTAAAGATCAAGGCCGAAGATATTCCTAAGACAGCGTTCAGAACGAGGTACGGACATTACGAATTTCTTGTGATGGCTTTTGGATTGACAAATGCACCTGCAGCGTTTATGGATTTGATGAATCGAGTATTCAAGAAGTATCTGGATAAGTTTATCATTGTATTTATTGATGACATCTTGATCTACTCAAAGACAGAAGAAGAACATGCAGCACATTTAAGAACGACATTGGAGATATTACAAAAGGAGCAGCTTTACGCAAAATTTTCAAAATGTGAATTTTGGTTGAAAGAAGTGCAGTTTCTAGGGCATATCATCAGTAGAGAAGGCATTCAAGTTGATCCAGCAAAGATTGAAGCTGTGTTGAATTGGGAAAGACCAAGGACGCCGATAGAGGTTCGAAGTTTCTTAGGATTGGCAGGATATTATCGAAGATTTGTCAAAGATTTTGCGAAGATAGCAACACCGTTGACCAAGTTAACTCGATAAAATGAAAAGTTTGAATGGAATAGTAAGTGTGAAGAAAGTTTTCAAAAGTTGAAGAATCGGTTGGTGACCGCACCAGTATTAGTACTGTTAGACGAGCAAGGAAATTTTGTTATTTACAGTGACGCTTCGTATCGCGGGCTAGGATGTGTGTTGATGCAACATGGTAACGTCATTGTATATGCTTCGAGACAACTTAAACCTCATGAGCAGAAATATCCTACGCATGATCTGGAATTGGCAGCAATTGTATTTGCATTGAAGCTTTGGAGACATTATCTGTATGGTGAAAAATGCGAAATCTACACGGATCATAAAAGTCTGAAGTATATCTTCACGCAAAAGGAACTGAACATGCGACAACGTCGATGGCTGGAATTGATTAAGGATTATGATGTTACAATCAGTTATCATCCAGGAAAAGCAAATATTGTAGCAGATGCGTTAAGTAGAAAAGAAAGATTGAATCGGTTAACTTCATGTGAAGAATTGGCTAAAGAATTCGACAAATTGGAAATTGAGATTCGTATTCCCCATGAATCTGCAGGAACTATCTACTGTTATGGATAAAAAACTAAGATTATTACTTGCTGTATTTAATACTAAGATTCGGGAGCTCAAGGCCTTTAATGGCTGCTCTCGTACTTCGTAGCTTAATTCTGCCTTTACGAGATGCCTACGTATCTCTGTGAATTAGAGAATCAAGCCAAAAAACGTAGTTCTGATTGGTGGGGGTGAGACCCCTTATATAGGTGTTGGGAGTCCTTGAATTGGACTTGGTATAGGAGACTTGGTGGGCAAGTCTCATAATTAGAATGGACTTTGGAGTCCTAGGTAGTAGGAAACCGATTCCTTATCCTTTTAGGTCCCCTTGAGGCTAATCTCCAAGGATTTATATCCTTATCGGGATTCTTTTCAACATCTGATTTGTCCCTTATTAATTAATTATGAATTTAATTAATAATCAGGGCTTTTGGGCCTTTTTTATTCCATCAGGCCGGATCTGGTCCATCAGGCTTAACCTTTCTGGTCTGAGTATCATATATCTTTTTATTGGGCCTAGCAGCCCACAGTTTGTACAATTAATGCAGTTTTAATTATACAATCATAATTTATTTATCCCTATCATTTGCCCCCCAACTTTTGGGAAACATTGATTAGGTTTCGCAGAAGTTAAGTCTATTCGTTCCCTTACAGGGTTTCGTTTTTGCGTAAAGTGTGGAGCGACCTACATATTTACAATGAATCTTCCTTTTATTCAGAAATTATCTTAATTTCCAGGAATTTTTCCCTAATTTTCTGGGATTTTCCCTAATTTCTGGATTTTTCCCTTAATTTCTGGGATTTATCCTAATTTTCTAGGATTTTTCCCTAATTTCTGGATTTTTCCCTAATTTTCTGGGATTTATCCTTAATTTCTGGATTTTTTCCCTAATTTTCTGGGATTTATCCTTAATTTCTGGATTTTTCCCTAATTTCCGGGATTTTTCCCTAATTTTCTGGGATTTTTCCTTAATTTCTGGATTTTTCCCTAATTTTCTGGGATTTATCCTTAATTTCTGGATTTTTTCCCTAATTTTCTGGGATTTATCCTTAATTTCTGGATTTTTTCCCTAATTTTCGGGTTTTTTCCCTAGTTTTCTGGGATTTATCCTTAATTTCTGGATTTTTTCCCTAATTTCTGGGATTTATCCTTTATTTTCTGGATTTATTCCTTATTTCTGAAAATATTAACATTTTTCAGAAATTATTTTAAGGAATTTCCTTATTTTTTTATAATTTTCCAGGATTTTTTTTTTTTTTTTTTTATACAATTTTCGACCAGGAATCCATTCGACCAGGATCCTGGTCGAATTAGCCTTCAGATTGCCCTGGTCGACAGGGTTTCGAGCAGAATGCTTTCGACCTCAATTCCTGGTCGAATTTCGGCCAGGATTTTCACCCCCTTTTTTCCTTTTTTTTTTTGTCGACTAGGAATTTTTGTCCCTTTCGGTCAGGATTCCTGTGTTTCTGACCGAATTAACCATCTTTCTTGCCTTGGTCGAAGCTATTTCGAGCAGGATTGGTTCGGCCAGGATTCCTTCGTATTTCTTGGTCGAATGGGTCTAAATCCTGATCGAATTAAGTCTGGTTTTGAGCCTTGATCGAATTCTATTCGACCTTAAGCATTTCGATCAGGAATTCTTTTGATTTCTGGTTGAGCTGGGTCAAGAAGCAGGGTTAAAAACTATTCCGGTATTTTCGACCAAGAATTTTGGTCAGAATTCTTTTTCTTGACCGAATTAGCCCCTTTTTTCAGCCTTGGTCGAAGGAAATTCGACCTCAATGCATTCGGCTAGGATCTTGGTGCAAGTCCTCCTCGAATGGGGTCAAGAGTTCAGAATATATTTGTTTTGACCTTGACCCATTTGACCTGGGCCCTTAATTTGGGCTGAATTTTCTGGGACCAACCCTTCAATGGGTTTTTAGTTGATTGGGCCCCTCCCTTATTGGGCTAACTTTTGTTTTTAACTGGGCCTAATATAAAGGCCTTTTTACCTGGGCTTTTTAAACACTTTGGGCCCTTAACTGGGCTTGATTTTTTCAAGGTTTTTCTAGAATTGGGCCTTATTTCTGAGCCCAAATTCCAGGTTCTTCTAAGGTTTTTCTGGATTCTTCCAGAATCTTTTTAAAAATTAAAATTTTTCACTTGGTTTTTCCAGGAATTTCCAGGATAATTCCAGAACCTTCTCTTTGTTGGGCCCAAATGGGCTTTTTAAGGCCCAAATCACCTCTTCTTTGGCTATATAAAGGTGGGTGGGGGGAGTGTTCCTACTCACACTCTTCACTCCTCATTTCACACATTTCTTCCAACTTCCTACTCTCTCTCAACCTTCCTCCCCTAGTTTTCAGCCTCCTTCCTTTCAAAGTTTCCAGGCTTTTCCCAGCTTTACTAATGGCTGACAAGAGTTCTGAGAGGGCGGCCAAGATAGCCTCTGCTTCAAAATGAGGTAAGGATATCGAGATCCGCTCTTCATATATGTCTTTAATTGATATGATTAACACTAGGGGGGATGAATATCCCTCCACTGCACATCTCGACTCTTTTAATCATTGTAATACTTGGCACAACATAGATTTCAATAAACTAAATGCTCGTTATAACGTCCTTCCTCCTCTTAGATTAGTTCCAGTCTCTGGTGGTGATCGTACCTGCCACTGGAGACCCGATACTCTCTTCATTTACACAGATGCCCTTAATGCTGGGCTTAGGTTTCCTTTTCACCCCTTTATTCCTCATCTTTTGGCTGATTTACAAATCAACCCGTGTCAGCTTCCTCCAAACGCCTGGAGGAACATTCTATGTTTTATGGTCTGCTGTCTTAGGGAGGGCTTTCCTCTTTCTGTAGCTGTTTTTAGGAAAGTCTTTCAGTGTTACAATAGTTCTTCCAATATCTGTGGCTGGGTCTATGTCAAGCAAAGGCCCAAAAGCAAACATATCTTTAACAGCGCCTCTATTCCTGATAATAATCAAAATTGGAGGAATAGTTTCGTTGGGTTACGTTGGGAGAATGGTGACTGGGGCACACTTTTTCGATCTTCCTTCGGGAAGGTCAGTGATGGTAGCCTCAAATCCATTCACTTAACTCCTGAAGAAACTATTATTTATAATGGGCTTACTCAGGATGATGGCACCACCACCAGCTGGACTCTCTTAGAGGAGTTTTCCCTGATTCATGTGGGACTATCCTCTGTTTCTCAACAGGGTATTTTTCTTCCCTTCTCAATTTTACTTCATTTCATGCATTATTAACATCACTTATTTTGTCCTTTGCTTTGTTTCAGCTGCTAAGGAGATTAACGAGGACAATGTTCCTTTGGTTGAGGAAACAGCTAGGATGAAGAAAGCTCGGCTCGCAGGCCTAGACACCCGGGGAAAGGCCACGGAGCCTATCTTTTTGAAGAAGCACAAAGAGCCTATAGGGGAGGTTTCAACTGAAGGAGCTGGAGGCCATGGTGCTCCTATCACTGCTGCTGCCCCTACTGCTGCTGCCACAGGCGCCTTTCAGCCTCTTTGGGGATTCCGCCGAGGGGACACCGTAGTTGGTTCCACGAAACATGCTTGGGATTGGTCCTACCATAGCGTGACTCCCAAGGATTTTACTGATGTGGTGGCCACCCCTGATCTTGAGAGGATTAAGCTCATGGGAGCTCAGTCTCTGGCTTCGGTATGCCTTCTCTTTTTTAAACTTATTTTTCATTCTTGTAGCATTTTCTTGCCTTATACTTTGTTAATTGCTTTGTTCCAGTCTAACGCCTACTTTCAAGGCGCTGTGAGGCAAGCCAAATCGTGGAAGCGGGCTTCTGATAAGGCCGATAATGCCCTCAGGAGGCAACAGAAGAAGTATGCTACCCTGGAGAAGAAGCTCAAGCGCAAGGAGGAAGAACTCGGAGAGTCTAACGCCGAGCTGGTGGTACTTCGGGCGGAGAAGGATAAAGCTATAGACAACTATCTGGACTCGGAGGAGTTTGCCCAATCCATGAGGATTAGGGATGATTCAGTCTTTCCCGGGTTTTTTAGGACTGGTTGGGACACGACCCTTGGGACCGTGAACGAGGCTTGTCCTGATATTAACCCGGCGGACTACATCTGCCCTGATGACGAGGCTTTGCTACAGAGGTTTCGTACCCGAGTAGTTGTCTCGGACCATGTTCCTCAGGATCCACTCCTTCCTCCTCCCGAGTCTTCTTCCAGACCTGCTGAGGATGACAGCTCTTCCTCCTCCTCCGAGACGACAGAGAGATCCAGCGAGAGAGGAGAGGATGATAATATGGATGCCGAGGGTACTTCAGCTCCTTAGAGCTTTTTCAGCCCTGCGTGGCTTTCTGTTTTTTATCCTATTTTCGAGACTTTATTTATCGAATTTTTGTAATATCTATCATATCTATTTCATTTATCACCTTCTATGCTTGCATCCATGCATTTGACTTTTATTTGTTAGGCCACAAACATACTTTGAAGAACTCATGAATTTTGTAAAATTGTCTGGGATTCGTCCCTTACACAAGTAATAATAAACTTCGTAATAAAACTAAAACATATAAATCCTAAGCAAGCAAAGCTTCAAGGTGCTTTTCAACCTACTCGCCATCCTGACGAGTGAGAATCGTATCCGGCTGCCCTACACATAGTAAACCTTCAGGTTTTGTGCATGCCAAGTTCTCGGGACTTCAAATCCATCTATAGTCTCTAGCTTGTAGGTTCCTCGACCTTGAACACTCTTGACTTTGTACGGCCCTTCCCAATTCGGGGCAAGCTTCCCTTTTTGTCCTACACCAGATGCTTCTATCTTCCTCAAGACTAGATCGCCTTGTTTAAAAAACCTTTCTTTAACCCTTAGGTTGTAGTAAAATGAAGCCTTTTTCTGATATTCTACTATCTTTGCATGTGCCTTATCTCGCACTTCATCGATCAGATCCAGGGCTAACCTCTGCCCTTCCTCATTTTCTTCTGCGTTGAAAGCCTGAATCCTTGGAGAGGAATGTGATATCTCCACGGGAACTACTGCTTCTGCCCCATATGCCAACATGAAAGGAGTTGCTCCTGTCGTGACTCTATAGGTAGTCCTATAGGCCCATAATATGGGAAGTATCTCATCCACCCAATTATTTCTTGACTTCTCGATCCTCTTCTTTAGTCCATCCAGGATTATCCGATTTGCTACCTCTGCTTGCCCATTGGCTTGCGGGTGAGCCACAGAGGTGAATCGTAATTCAATTTCATTTTCTTCACAATACTTCTTGAATTCCTCATTGTTGAATTGTGCTCCATTGTCAGTGACGAGGATACGTGGAATTCCATATCGGCACATAATGTTTTCCCACAGGAATTGTGCAACCTGCTTAGTAGTGATTTTGGCCAAGGGTTTGGCTTCGATCCACTTGGTGAAATAATCAATGGCTACAATCAGAAATTTCCTTTGTGCCGTGGCCATAGGAAAAGGCCCTAGAATATCCATCCCCCACATGGCAAAGGGAATAGGCGAGTTGATAGAGGTCAGCATCTCGGGGGGTTGTCTAACAACTGGTGCATGCTTTTGACAGCGATCACACTTTTTCACATATTCTTTGGCATCAGCCATTATTTCTGGCCAATAGAAGCCTAAACGGGTTATCTTATGAGCCAAGGCCCTGCCCCCCAAGTGCTGCCCACAAATACCTTCATGTACTTCCTCAAGAGCCAAGCGTGCCTCGTCGGGCCTGAGACACCTCAAGTAAGGAACCACGAAAGATCTCTTATACAGAATTCCATCTATCAAGGAGTACCTTAGTGCTCGAATAGTTAACTTCCGTGCCTCAGTTGTATCACTTGGCAACCAACCGGTCTGAATGTGAGCCTTGATGGGATCAATCCATGACGTCCCCAAACCTATGGGAGCCACAAGCTTAACATCTATGCTCCGTGTCTTCAAAACACGGAAGTACACACTTCCTGAACTTTCTTCAATCTCAGACGAAGCGAACTTTGATAGCGCATCTGCTTTAGCATTTTCTTCCCTTGGAATGTGTTCAACATGGCATTCATTAAATTGGGTCATCACAGCCCTTACTAGGCGAACATACTTAGCCATCGTATCATCCCTTGCCTCAAATTCTCCCTTTACCTGGGATATGATCAGTTTCGAGTCTCCACGGACCTTTAAGTTTTTGACTCTAAGTGTCCCAGCTAGACCAAGGCCATCAATCAGGGCTTCATACTCTGCTTCATTGTTTGTGGTTGGGAAGTCTAGCTTCATAGCATACTCAATTAGGAATCCATCAGGGCTTTGCAAAACCAACCCTGATCCACTGGAATTTGTTTTTGATGCTCCATCAAAATAGAGAACCCAATATTCTTTCTCCTTGTCCCCATTGTCGACTCCCTTGTCTTGAGGTATGGTATCTTCCTGCCCCCCGACTTCTTGGTTGGGTATGGTACATTCCACCACGAAGTCAGCTAGTGCCTGGGCTTTTATGGCCGTACGTGGCCTATACTTGAGATCGAACTCTCCCAACTCTATTGCCCACTTAATCAGTCTCCCACTTGCCTTAGGACTGTGAATGATGTTTCTCAGCGGCTGATTTGTTAGCACTTCAATCTGGTGAGCTTGAAAATAAGGACGCAGCTTTCTTGAAGCCATTACCAAGGCTAAAGCAAATTTCTCAATAGTTGAATAATTCAACTCTGCACCATGCAAGATTTTGCTGACATAGTATACGGGTTTCTGGACTTTCAGTTCCTCCTTAACCAACACCGCGCTCAAGGCGCTTTCTAAAACAGCCAAGTACAAGAATAAAACTTCACTCAGAACTGGCTTGGCCAACAACGGGGCCTGGCCCATATACTTCTTTAACTCTTCAAATGCCTTCTGATTTTCCTCACTCCATACAAAGTCTTTAACGTTCTTTAATGACTTGAAGAATGACAAGCACTTGTCTCCTGACTTGGAGATGAA
The DNA here is from genome assembly GCF_009905375.1 of Apium graveolens. Lineage (NCBI taxonomy): Eukaryota > Viridiplantae > Streptophyta > Magnoliopsida > Apiales > Apiaceae > Apium > Apium graveolens. The sequence continues at coordinate 181,723,000 of NC_133655.1, forward strand.
TCGTCCTAGCGCAGCAACCCTTCCTGTGAGTTTCTGAACATCCTTGACAGTTTTTGGGGGTTCCATGTCCAGGATTGCCTTTATTTTATCGGGGTTAGCCTCAATTCCCCTCTTTGAGACCATCAATCCCAAGAATTTTCCAGATCCTACTCCAAAAGCACACTTCGTAGGATTCAACATCATCTTGTGGTACCTCAAGACCTCAAAAGCTTCCCTCAAATGGGTTATATGATCAGTCTTTACTAGACTCTTGACTAGCATGTCATCAACATAGACTTCCATAGTCTTCCCAATAAGATCCTTAAAAATTTTATTCACCAACCTCTGATAGGTGGCTCCTGCATTCTTGAGACCAAACGCCATAACAAGATAACAATAAACACCAAAGTCAGTGATAAATGATACCTTTGGAATGTCATTCTTATGCATTTTGATCTGGTTGTATCCGCTAAACCCATCCATGAAACTCAGCATCTCATGTCCAGCGGTGGCATCAATCAAAGTATCAATTCTAGGCAGCGGAAAACAGTCTTTGGGGCATGCATCATTCAGATCGGTGAAGTCTATACACATCCTCCACTTTCCATTAGCCTTCTTCACCATTACAGGGTTTGCTAACCACTCCGGAAATTGAATCTCCTCGATGAAACCAGCCTCTAAGAGCTTTTCCACTTCCTGCTTTATAGCCTCTTGTCTTTCCGGGGCAAAATTTCTTTTCTTTTGTTTCACTGTCTTCCGGCTTGGATCTACGTTTAGCTTGTGAGTAATTAACTCCGGGTCTATGCCTGGCATATCAGTTGCTGACCATGCAAACACATCACTATTTTCTTGCAAAAATTTCACTAACTTCCCTCTAAGGGGCTCCTCTAATGTGGCTCCAATGAAAGTCGTCCTCTCAGGATTCTCGGGGTCTAAAGGAACCGAGACCAATTCTTCTGCTGGCCTTCCTCTATTCTCATCATTTTCTCGAACATCCATATCTTCAATAGGAAGAACCTGCCCCCCGACTCCATCTGCCCTCAAAGAGGCCACATAACATCTTCTAGCCATTTTTTGATCTCCTCTTTCTTCTCCAATCCCGTTTCGGATGGGAAACTTCATGACTGAGTGGTAGGAAGAGGGGACTGCCTTGAAGGCATGTATCCCTGTTCTTCCCATGATAGCATTATAAGTCGAACTAGCCTTTACCACCACGAAATCCAGCATCTGCGTTGCTTGCCTTGGCTCCGTACCTATGGTGGTTGGCAATTTGATTATCCCTTTCACAGGACATTCTACTCCAGCAAATCCATATATCGGCATGTCGGTTGGTGTTAACTGGGAGTCGTTATACCCCATCCTTAGAAAGGTGTCGTGGAGCAAGATATCCACAGAAGCACCATTATCCACAAGGACCCTCTTAACCGGGCTATTTCCTATTATTGGTGTTATGACCAGCGGGTCGTCATGGGGAAACTTCACACCCTCTAGGTCGGAATCATCAAAAGCCAATGTTACTTCTGTCCTGGCCCTCTTCGGGGCTTCTCCAACAATATGCATAACCTCTCTAGTATATGCCTTTCTGGAATTTTTGGACAATCCAGCAGCAGTTGGACCTCCAAAGATCGTGTTTATCACAGGCCCTCGAGGTCTCGGCCCTCCATAAATGGTGTTTATAACTGGTCCTCTAGGCTGGGGGTTTCGCCCCTGATCGTCTTGGTCCCTCCTACGATCTTCAAAGTTCTTCCTTCCATTATTATTTCTGTCCCCTCCATCTCCAGTATACTTGTTCAATCTTCCTTTTCGAATCAAAAACTCAATTTCATCTTTCAATTGCCTACACTCATCGGTGTCATGGCCAACATCTTTGTGAAACCTGCAATACTTGCCCTTATCTAGCTTGGCGGGATCAGCCTTCAAGGGCTTAGGCCAGCGAATATCTCTGTCTTTCTCAATCTCCATCAAAATCTGACTTCTGGGAGCATTCAGCTTAGCGTATTCAGTGAACTTTTGCCCAGGTCCTCCCTTCTTGGGGGTTGAATCAGGATTTTGTTCGGTTCTAGGATATTTGTCCTTAGCGATATACTCCAAATCAGTTTTTCGTTTCTTGCCTCCAGTGGGCTCATTACTTACTACGGTCTTCCTCATACTTTCTTCAACCTTGATATACTTCCCTGCCCTCTCTTGGAGCTGCAATATGCTCTCAGGGGGTCGTTTGGCCAAAGACATCTTGAAAAACTCATCCCTAGTTCCTTGTTGCAGTGCTATCATGGCTACCTTATCATCAAGGTCTGGGACTTTTAAAGCCTCCTTTGTAAAACGATTCAGGTAATCTCTTAAGGATTCCTTAGCTCCCTGCACAAGACTCATAAGAGATGCTGAACTTTTCTCATGGACTCTTCCACTGATGAATTGCTTAATAAAAGCCTGACTTAATTCTCTGAATGATCCAATAGAATTTGGGGGTAGGCGACTGTACCATCTTTGAGCCATACCCGACAGGGTTTGAGGGAAGGCCCGACATTTTATAGCATCATTCACGGGTTGCAGCAGCAGTGCATTAGAGAATGTCCTAACATGATTAGCGGGGTCTCCTGTGCCATCATAGGCTTTGATAGTGGGCATCTTGAATTTCCTTGAGATATGGGCATTCATTATCTCTTCTGTGAAGGGTGGAGTTGGATCATCAAGATCTCCAAGGGGAAGGAGATTGCTTGGATCAGTTCTTGGGACAGCAGCCCTTCTTCTTACCGGACCATCCAGGTCTATGATAGGAGGAGGATTTCTCCCCCTAGGAGGTATGTGGGGTCTGGTGGCTTGGTGAGCCTCCAAATCACGCCTCAGCCTTTGGATTTCAGCCTCATGAGCCCTGATCTTTTCCTGCACTTCTTGGGGATTCGCCCCTGGGGTGCTTTGGGGGCGTTGCCTTCCATCGGCCATTGGCTCTTTTCCAGGACGCCTCCTTCTCGGGGCCACTTCATCATCCGAAGATTCAGAGTCTCTCTCAGTGTATGGACCAGAAAATTCCCGATCCTCAGGGATAGGATCCAAACCTCGTATATAGGGGGGCGACCACCCTCGTGCTTCGCTTCGCCCAGCATATCCGCTTCCTCCAACCTCAGGGTGAAGGGGCATCCCATAAGTGGGGTTAGTAGTAACAATAGTTGAATATTCATACCCGACGGGTCGAGAATTCACAGGTATATGTATTTGTTGAACTTGAGGATTCGTACCTTGAATAGTCGGGGGAGTTATCCCTTGTGGCTGAGGATGAGTTGCCCCTGTCTGGGCTTCCCCCTGAGTAGATGCATAAGTTGAATGGGGAGGAACCTCCACGGTTGATGAAATCACCTGGGTTGTCTCTAATGGTGTTCCTTCCTCTAGAGCTCCAATTGTTCTCCGTGTTCTCGCCATGGTTGTTGTTGTTTTTCCCACAGACGGCGCCAAATGTTATGGATAAAAAACTAAGATTATTACTTGCTGTATTTAATACTAAGATTCGGGAGCTCAAGGCCTTTAATGGCTGCTCTCGTACTTCGTAGCTTAATTCTGCCTTTACGAGATGCCTACGTATCTCTGTGAATTAGAGAATCAAGCCAAAAAACGTAGTTCTGATTGGTGGGGGTGAGACCCCTTATATAGGTGTTGGGAGTCCTTGAATTGGACTTGGTATAGGAGACTTGGTGGGCAAGTCTCATAATTAGAATGGACTTTGGAGTCCTAGGTAGTAGGAAACTGATTCCTTATCCTTTTAGGTCCCCTTGAGGCTAATCTCCAAGGATTTATATCCTTATCGGGATTCTTTTCAACATCTGATTTGTCCCTTATTAATTAATTATGAATTTAATTAATAATCAGGGCTTTTGGGCCTTTTTTATTCCATCAGGCCGGATCTGGTCCATCAGGCTTAACCTTTCTGGTCTGAGTATCATATATCTTTTTATTGGGCCTAGCAGCCCACAGTTTGTACAATTAATGCAGTATTTAATTATACAATCATAATTTATTTATCCCTATCATCTACGCTATGACTTTTCAACCAGGGTTGCTAGAAAAGATTCGCCATTGTCAAGATAAAGTGATGAGTCAAGACGACAACTTAACGGGAGAGGAGATTACAACTCAGAAAGATAATGAAGGAATTTTACGTTTTGCGTCAAGAATCTGGATCCCTAACGTGGCGGAATTAAAAGAAGAAATTATGCGAGATGCGCACAATTCGAAGTATTCCATTCATCCAGGAAGCACGAAAATGTATCGCGATTAGAAGGAAAACTTTTGGTGGCCGAATATGAAGAAGGAGATAGCAGAATGGGTGAGTAAATGCTACACGTGCCAGCGAGTTAAAGCAGAACATCAACGTCCGAGTGGGTTATTACAACCATTAGACATTCCAGAATGGAAATGGGAACATCTAGCGATGGATTTTGTAGTGGGACTTCCAAGGACGAAAGTAAATCACGATGCAATTTGGGTTATTGTTGATCGATTGACGAAATCAACACATTTTCTTCCAATTAACGAGAGATTTTCACTGGACAAGTTAGTGCACTTATATCTTAAAGAAATTGTGATGCGTCATGGAGTACCAGTATCGATTGTATCGGATCGAGATCCTCGTTTCAATTCAATATTTTGGAGACAATTCCAAGAATGTCTAGGAACGAAGTTGAATATGAGTACAGCCTATCATCCGCAAACTGACGGTCAAAGTGAAAGGACAATTCAAACGATTGAAGACATGCTACGAGTTTGTGCAATCGATTTTGAAGGTAGTTGGGATGAACATTTACCCCTAGTGGAATTTTCTTATAATAACAGCTATCACGCTAGTATTGGAATGCCACCGTATGAAGCATTATATGGGAGGAAATGCAGATCACCAGTGCATTGGGATAAAGCTGGAGAACGCAAGATTTTGGGTCCAGAATTAATTCGGCAGACCAAAAAAAAGATTGAACTTATTCGAAAACGAATCGAGGCAGTGCAAAACAGGAAAAGCAGATATGCAGACCAAACAAGGAAGGATATGGACTATGAGGAAGGAGAACACGTATTGCTCAAAATATCGCCATGGAAAGGATTGACCAGATTTGGCAATAAAGGGAAATTGAAGCCACGATATGTTGGGCCATTTGCAATTTTGAAGAAAATTGGGAAGGTTGCGTACGAGTTAGCTCTACCACCCCATATGCAGCACATTCACAACGTATTTCATGTATCTATGCTTAAGAAGTACAATCCTGATACAAGGCATGTAATAAAATATGAACCAGTAGAACTTCAGGCAGATTTATCGTATATAGAGCAGCCGATAAGGATTTTAGATCGGCAAGAGAGGGTATTAAGAAATAAGTCTGTGTCATTAGTAAGAGTCTTGTGGAGAAACCCAGTGGTTGAAGAATCAACCTGGGAGCTTGAGAGTGAAATGTTAGAAAGGTATCCTCAGTTATTTGCATAGTGTGATTCTGAGGACAGAATCTTGTTAAGGGGGGAGAATGTAACGACCGAGAAATTACGCTTGTATTATATTATAATAATGATAAATTATGTGTATTATTATGTGATTAAATGTGTTAAGTCGTTAAACCCTAACTGCTATGTGTTATGTGTTGGTTGTTTTGATCCAAACGTGTTTTGGATATTTATTGAGCGTTTTATCGTCAATTATATATATATTATATTAAAACCTGTACATCTCAAAACTATGTTTTAAAAGCCCATATTTCAAACAAAATCATTGGCTCTATTTTATTAAAAATGGCCTATACCATATCGCTATTCTGAACCCCTAGACGTTTTACAAATTTACCTTTTTCGCGAAAAATGACTTTTCCGGACCCCTTCGGGTACCAAAAACCCCACAAAAATTATATTTTTATTTTTATTTGATCATAAAATTATCATATATCATTTTTCTTTGTATTTTTGTAATTTTCACAATTTTTGGGAATTTTTAGTATTTATTGGATATTTAAAAATTCAATATTAATACCCAAATATTAGAAAAATTGGGGCCAAATATTTTTATTAGGAGTGTAATTAGACCCTTAATTTTACTTAGGGGTATTATTTTCATAAATATAAATACCTGAATTATTATTAATTAAATCAGTTAATTATACTTAAAAATCAGAAAATAAAAAGAAAACCAGAAAAGTGAATTAGGGTTAGGGTTTTGTGAAGAACAACAACAGAATCAATCGCGAATTTGAGGGTGATTCCGGAGTCCAAATCGTTCATGTAAGTACTCAAATTGAAGCTGGTGATTCGTAGTTTATGATTATGTAACCGTTTTTGTTGTTTGATTTCTTGATTTTTGATTTGTATTTTCGGGTTTAATTCTTGAATTCGGGTTTGATTTTCTGATTGTTGTTTGATGATTTCGTTACCACGAGCGTTTAGATCGTCGATTTTGGAGTCGATTGATACCGGTTTCTTGGTGTTTGGTTTCCGTTTCGAGCTCGTCGGAAAAACGGCGACGCAGCCGTCGTTCTTCATTTCCGGCTGCTGTGTCGATGAACGAGGATGGAGGATCAGAAGGGAACGTCGTGTGGTTGCTGTGGAACGAAAACGGTGAAGAAACGAGATTAAAATCGCTGCTGTGGTCGTGTTTTTGTCTCGCCGGAAATTTCCGCCGGTGTCGGATTCTGGGTGCAGGGCGGTGTTCTTCCCGACCCGATTGGGTTGGGGACGACCCGGTTTGCAACCCGGTTTCGACCCGGGTTTGATCCTAAAAGTCCAACCCCTGTTCCTGTTTTTGTGTTTCTGATTAAATTATTTATTTATTTATATTTTAGTAATTAAAAATTAGTTTTAATAATTCTAAAAATTAATTAAAAATTAGTTTTAAATTCTGAAAAATAATATTAATAATTTCTGAATTATTTTATTAAATTATAAATTCGAATTTATTTATTTAATTAATTATTTAATTATTTATATAATTATTTATTAATTATCTAATTAATTAATAATTGGGTAATTAATTAATAATTAGGTAATTAATTAATAAATAAAGATTAGAAATAATTAAGTAATATGATTAATAATCTAATAATTAGTTAATAATGCGAATAATGATTTGATAATTAGAATTATTATTCGAGCGTTAGTTATTCGAATAATATTGTGGTAATTATTCGTATCGTATAACTAGTTATCGGTAATTATTTGTTTAGCGAATCGTACGAGTAGCAATAATAATAGAATAGTTCGATAATTATGTGGGAATTGCGAGTAGCTCGTAGTTATACGAGTGATTAATCGTTAAGTTGGTTTATAATTCGAGTAATTCGTAGTTATTCGATAAATAGCGTATCGGTTAATTAAATCGATTGATTATTTATAAATAATCGATCTGATCGAATAAGTAATAATAATTTGTAATAAATAATAATAATTCCTAATAATTAGGGATTAATTATTTTAAAATATAATAATTATTAATTAATTATTTAAAAATATAATTAAGGATTGTTTAATTATAATTATTTTTTATAATTAATTATTAATTTATTAAGTCTTGTTTAATTCATAATAATTCAACCGTTAGTCCGATTTGAGCGAAACGAAGACCCCTAGACTCAGAAAAATGAGACGAATCCAATAAAAATAGTTGTAAGTTATAATTTCTTCCGAAAAGAGAGTGGTTTGGTGATAATTGATAGTTCGTAGGTCCTAGTAGGGGTATAATTGAGCCGAATAAATCCCAAAAAATTATAATAAAATCATATAAGACTAGTAATGCAGATATGAGTCCAGAATTGATTCTAAAAATAATTATAAGTCTAGAAATTGATTATGTGCTTTATGTGCTACGTGCTTTACGTGATTATGTGAATAGATGTGCTATATAAATGTATGTGTATATATGCGAGTCAGATAGAAACGCATGGGTAGACCGATAAGGTTGCGTGTTATCAATTCAAGATACACATATATAGTAAGTTATCTAAACGCCTATCTTTCCATGATTTGTTCAGTGTTAGCAAGGCAGAGCAAGCTAGGGTCAGAAGGCGGTGAGTTAAACCAGGTTAAGTACGCGCAAGACAAGTTTTTTCCCCTATTCTAAATTCAGAATAGTGATTTATATTTCTTTTCTATCGTATCAATTCTCTTTGATAATCATTGTTCATATACACTGTTATCCAATTATTATTGCTTGTTTCCAATTTCATTTCAATTCTTGATTCACCCAATTTATTGAATTCCCTGTTCATATTTCAATTCCTTTACCCTTGTTACATATACTCTGGTATATCCTGGTGTTGGGATATATCAATAGCATTCCGATTGTTCCGGATGCTAAGCCTTGGACTGGATGGTTACTATACGGGCTGGGTTTTACCCAGACCATTATTTAATAGGCCATAGTTGCCTGAGTACTCCTTATGTTGGTTGGGTCTATGCAGTTGGGTATAGATCCGCACTATATTCTGACTGATCAGCAGGTTATAGTGCATATGTTGGTTCTTGTTTCCAGTCTTGTTCATTTGGTACTCACCAGCATTGGCAAATTACTATCCTATACAGATTCAGATGGTTGTTCCAACCAGCAGCTTATTGGTTCACTCATTTCTCTTTCTTTATACTATATATATTGTTGCAGGCTTGTTGAGCAATTTTGGCTCATCCCTTTTTATTGTTATTCCTATTGTTTTACAGTTAAGGTAGAGAATGAAACCCATCAGGACCCGCATAGTCAAGAAGCGAGTCAAGCAGGGGGACCCTCTTATACCAAGAGTGTTCCTTCCTATTCCTGAGGAGAGCTTTGAATTGCCAGATCAGGTGTAGCAGGATAAGTAGTAATGTTGAGTTGAATAAAAGTCTTGTATAGTTTGAATAAAAGTTGTGTAGTGAGATTGTAGATAGAATAAAGTTTTGTAACAAAGAGAGTTCTTGAGACAGGTTTTATTTAGTTGGGTTTGTAACAAAGTGTAGTATGTGGTTCTTGTTTTTAACTCAGACCTTAAAAGATCCTGAGTAGTGATAGTTCGGGGTAATTATTATATTTATATTCCGCTTGTGCAGGTTTAGTTGGTAATTGTTGTTAATAACGCCCCAAATCTATACCCCGGATTTGGAGGGTGTTATAGTTGGCATCAGAGCTTAGGTTTGACCTTTGAAAACAAGAACGTTAGGGCTAAGATAAGACAGGAAAATGAGATAGGATAGAAGTAAGAGTGTTAGGATTGTTTGTTTATGTGATTAGAAGTTATGAGTTTTAGGAATTGTGATTTGATTGTTTTTGTGTTATTATTTTTATGTATATTAGATGGCTTCTTTATCATCGTCTAGGGAGAGGACCGAGACAAATCCAGTGGATGCACCGGTATTAGCCCCAGTGTTAGAGCAGATCTTACCTCCATTGCCACTACCTCCACCATTGCCACCTGAGCCAGCACCAGAGATACCACTTCCCCCAGAGGTACCAGGTTTTGCAGATTATTTTCCATATTTTGAGCCAGAGATACCAGATTTTCCACCTTTAGAGTTTCCGACATTCCATTTATACTTGTAAGGAATATCATAGTCTGTACTATGATTATTATCAAATAAAACCTTCTTTAAAGAAAGTTATCATTGTTCCTTCTAGTGTAAGTTCTGATGCAAAGTCTGATAGTGTAAATTCTGATAAGAAAAATGTTAACATAAACTCTGATGCTAAATCCGCTGCAAATGTTAACAGACTTAATAAGGCCAAAGGATCTAAGCATGTCTGGGTCCTTAAAACTAATCATTAGTGGTCTTTGTGATTGCAGGGCAACAGGAAAAACATCCTAGTTCTGGACAGTGGATGTTCAGGACATATGACTGGAAATAAAGCCCTGCTATTAGACTTTATGGAGAAGGCTGGCCCATGTGTTTCTTATGGAGATGGCAACATTGGAAAAACATTGGGATATGGCAATATCAATCTTGGGAATGTCATCATTAAAGAAGTAGCTCTGGTCTCAAGACTTAAACACAATCTGCTGAGTGTTAGTCAAATCTGTGACAGAGGTTATCATGTGGATTTCTTTGAAGAACACTGTGAAGTTGTAAGTAAATCTACAGGCAAAGTTGTTCTGAAAGGATACATGCATGGTAACATCTTTGAAGCCAAGCTTTCAACAAGTACTGATGGTTCTGCAATCTGTCTGATGAGTAGAACATCAATTGAAGAAAGCTGGAATTAGCACAAGAAACTCTCTCATTTAAATTTCAACAATATAAATGAGTTGGTCAAGAAAGATCTTGTGAGAGGACTGCCAAAGTCAGTATTTGCTCCTGATGGTCTTTGTGATTCTTGTCAGAAGACCAAACAAAGGAAATCTTCATTCAAGAGCAAGACTGAGTCATCAATTCTTGAGCCTTATCACCTACTACATGTTGATCTATTTGGTCCAGTAAATGTCATGTCTATTGCAAAGAAGAAATATGTTATGGTCATAGTGGATGAGTTCACCAGAAACACATGGGTGTATTTCTTGCACACAAAAAGTGAAACTGCATCTATCTTGATTGATCATGTCAAGCAACTGGATAAATTGATCAAGGACTCAGTGAAAATAATAAGGAGTGATAATGGTACTGAGTTCAAGAATTTGATAATGGAAGAGTTCTGCAAAAACCATGGAATCAAGCAGAAATTTTCTGCTCCTGGAACTCCCCAGCAAAATGGAGTTGTTGAAAGGAAGAATAGAACTCTCATTGAAGTTGCACGTACAATGTTTGATGAAGCAAAGCTTCCAACCTATTTCTGGGCTGAAGCTGTGTAGACTACTTGTTTTACTCAGAATGCAACACTCATTAACAAGCAAGGAAAGACACCATATGAGATGGTGAAGAAAAAGAAGCCAAATCTGAAGTATTTTCATGTATTTGGATGCAAGTGTTTTGTTCTTAAGACTCATCCTGAACAGCTATCCAAATTTGATCTAAAAGCTGATGAAGGAATCTTTGTTGGATATCCACTTTCCACAAAAGCCTTCAGAGTCTATAACTTGAGAACAAGAGTGGTCATGGAATCTATCAATGTCTCTTTTGATGATAAGAAGATTACTGGACTTGAAGATTTTATTAATCATGAGCAACTGAGATTTGAAAATGAAGACTTAAATTCTGATACTGAAAATCCTGACAATCTAAATCCCGATACTAGAAACTCTGATGGATCAAATTCTGATGTTATTGAAAGTGTGGTGACTACGCCAAAGGAAGATGCACCTATGCAGGGGGAGCATACTCAAGATCTTACCACATCTCAAGAAGCATCAGAACATACATCTGGCTCTTCAAGTTCTGATTCATCAAGTTCTGATAAGCCAAGTTCTGATAGTTCTGAAAATCTAAATTCTGAAGAATCCAACTCAGAGAGCATAGTTTCAGGTGGAGCATCAGAAAATGTTAATGAAGACGACATGGATCATGGGGGAGCATCCAGTTCTAGAGAAAATCTTCCATTTGCAAGGAAGTGGACTAAATCACATACACCTGATTTGATAATTGGAAATCCTGATGCAGGTGTCAGAACTAGAACAGCTACTTTAAGTGAATGTCTTTACAATTCTTTTCTTTCTCAGACTGAGCCAAAGAAAGTGGAATAAGCTCTTCAAGATGCTGATTGGGTGCAAACAATACAGGAAAAGTTAAATGAATTTGAAAGAAACAAAGTCTGGACCCTAGTGCCAAGACCAAAGAATAGATCTGTTGTTGGTACAAAATGGGTATTCAGAAACAAAACTAATAGTGATGGCATAATTACAAGGAATAAGGCAAGGCTGGTTGCAAAAGGATATTCTCAACAGGAGGGAATCGATTATGATGAAACATTTGCACCAGTTGCTAGATTGGAAGCCATAAGGATATTTTTGGCGTATGCTGCTCATAAAAAGTTTACTGTCTTTCAAATGGATATGAAAAGTGCTTTTTTCAATGGAGAATTGGAGGAAGAAGTATATGTCGAACAACCTCCAGGCTTTGTAGATTCCAAATATCCAGATTATGTCTACGGGCTTGATAAAGCACTTTATGGACTTATGCAAGCTCCAAGAGCATGGTATGAGACTTTAGCTCAGTTTCTTCTGGAAAGTGGATTTAACAGAGGAACTATAGACAAAACACTGTTCTACCTCAACCATGGAAAGCACTTACTTTTGGTCCAGATTTATGTTGATGATATCATCTTTGGTTCTACAAATGACAGACTCTGCAAGAAGTTTGCCAAACTGATGCAGTCAAGGTATCAAATGAGTATGATGGGGGAACTTAGCTATTTTCTGGGTCTTCAAGTCAAGCAGAATGAAGAAGGCACTTTTATTTGTCAAACTAAATACACCGAAAATTTGCTGAAGAAATTTGGAATGCAAGATTGTTCAAGTGCATCCACTCCCATGGCCACTGCAACAAAACTGGATAAGGATATTGGTAAATTAGTAGATATTACTGATTACAGAGGTATGATTGGCTCACTACTCTATCTAACTGCTAGTAGACCTGATATCATGTATGTTACCTGTCTTTGTGCAAGATTTCAAGCAGATCCAAGAGAACCTCACTTAACAGCTGTGAAAAGAATTTTCAAGTATCTTAAGGGAACAGCTGATATGGGATTATGGTATCCCAGAGAATCATATTTTATACTAATAGGTTACTCAGATGCAGATTTTGCAGGTTGCAAAATTGACAGGAAAAGCACAAGTGGAAGCTGCCAATTTCTTGGAGGCAGATTGGTTTCTTGGTTTAGCAAGAAACAAAAGTCAATTTCCACATCAACTGCAGAAGCAGAGTATATTGCTGCAGGAAGCTGTCGTGCACAGATTATTTGGATGAAGAATCAGTTACTGGATTATGGGTTAACATATTTCAAAATCCCTATTTACTTTGATAATCAAAGTGCTATTGCTATGACAGGTAATCCAGTTCAACACTCAATGACAAAGCACATCAGCATCAGGTATCACTTCATAAGGGAACATGTGGATGAAGGTACAGTGGAATTGCACTTTGTTCCAACAGATCAACAACTAGCAGATATCTTCACAAAACCACTGTGTAAAGCTACTTTTACAAGATTGGTAAACGAACTTGGAATGGTTTCAGGTTTTTTCTTTAAATCTGCTTAGTTTTGTTCTGATGCATCAGACTTTATGATCAGTATTTACAGAAATTACTCTCTTTGTGTATTCTGTGATTAATTGAAAATTGCTTAAGTACTGACTGGTGTCTGATGTGACTTTCTAAACTCTGACACTGATATGTCTGTTTAAGTAACTATTCTATCCTATGAAGATACCTGTGTTAGATGCTGACCTAGTAGTCTTCAATAAACTAGAGATCCCATGTTAGAAGTAATTATTTCTGTGGAAATCTACTGACACAAGCAAATTCTAATATTGAGCTTAGTTGAGTTTACTTTGTCTATCTTATTACTAAGTCACGAACTAGAATAATTCTTCTCATTTGATAAGTTCTGATGCTAGTAAATATGTTGAATGTACTAAGTGCTGATAAACCTCACTTATCAAAAGAAAAAGAAAAAGAATCAAGGAATTAAAATCAGGTACTCCTTTGAGATCTAGAGTAAAAATATGGAAGGGAAGACCCAAGTGCATTGCTGGTATTAAGTAATATGCATTAGAAAAGCAAATACATATTTTCTTGGTGACTTTTCACACTCTATGATTACTGGAGAAATACTCTGATAATAGCATAAATTCTGATAAGCAGTCGTGACTCACTTACACTGAGAAGCCACTGTCAAATGGAATTTAAAAAGATGCACAAAATTAGCACAAAACAGTTGAGGTGAACTCAAGCATGACCTCATTCAATAGTAGGCTTCAGAATCATGACAGATTTTTAGTAAAGTTTTAGTTATGCCTTATTTCTAAGATGTACTGAAGTGAATCAGACTTTACTCTTTGTCTGATATTTAGCTTAATGCACACACTAAACACTCCATATGAATGATGAAAATTACTGTGGTGATCTATGTTATTTTAGATGAACAGTTTATGTGTCACATTACATAATCTCTGAGGACAAGTTCTGTTGAACATTCTGATGATTAAGTTCTGAAGAATCTATATCAAAATTTGTGTGAAGAATTACAAAGATAGGCATTCATTTTTCGAGTCAAGAAATCATGTTATGATAACTGTTAAGTTCTGATATAAGTCTAAGTTCTGATATTAACTTCTGATCCTTTACTTGACTTATTTGTGGATAAAATCTAAAAACAGTCTCATTTTAAATCAGAATATGTTGGGGAAAAATATTAACAGTCAATATAATTAGGAATAGTGGTACACGTACTTGCACAATAATTTTTACTTGTTTCTTGTGCGCATTAAACCTAGTTTTATCTTTCCAATGACCGTTTTTCGTCTTCCAAGTCTAGGGAGATGAGGTAGAATTAATTCTACCTGTCAGCATTAAATTTTCTTGTGTCTCCTGGCATTCTCTTGCCTATATAAACAAACACTTCGCAACAGCCTACACATCAATTCTTCTCTCACACACTCACCTTCATTTTCTTCATACCAACAAAACCATGGTCAACTACAACATGTTTTTGAACTATGAAACATTCAACATGGAGCTGAGCTGTGAAGCCTGGCATTAGGAATGGCACGTCACTGCCATTCCTGATGAGATTTTGGACTCGATTCCCCAAGAGGTTCTCACCCACCTCCTGTTCTTTTACATGGACTACCATCGCCATCTGGAGCGATTGGAGGAAGAAAGGCTGGAAGCTCTCCGCCAGCAAGAGCGAATCATCAGACTCACTATTCTTTTTGTAGAGAGTAGGAAGAAGAAATAATTTATTTTCTTCTTCCTGTTTTTCTTCATCGTCAGCCTTGCCCTGCTTCTTGAGCTAGGACAAAGGCTGTTGATGTTAGGTTTAGAAGCTTATGACAATCTTGTAAACATCTGATGTAATTGAAATTTCATGAATGTATTATCTTCATATATTAATGGAATTTCTACTTTTTGTAAGTTTTTGTCTCTGAGATGTTTGTAATTTAAATGCACTGATAAATCCTAATATATCCATATTCTGATGACCATTTTAATGTTGATTAAGTTATGATCTTACAATATCAGTACTTATTTACTTGATTTAATTTTGGTCATTCTTATATTTGAATTTCTTCTCAGAATATTGGTTTTGCAGTGAAAAATAATTGAATAAGTGGGAACAGTTTCAATTTTGAATTAAAACTGATTTACCTCGATTAATGGAATTACTGGGTAAGTGGAACGGTTTTTCTTTGAAAAATTGCAAGTGGGTAAGTAATGATTACTGTTTTCCCGTGCCCATTAACTATTCATTATAACTGTATGTCTGATAGGTGTCCAACAGTTATATTTTTTTCAAGTATAAGTAAGACAGAGAGAAGATTTTCCAATCTTTTATTTACTTTTACACTTTATCTCTCTTTCTTTGCTTTTACTCTCTTTCATCTCCTGATGTTGGTTTTTCATACAGACATTTTCTTAAACACCTAATAGGCAACTCTTAATTTTCGATTTTTCTGATGGCACCTAAAGATTTGATCATTGATGGAGCTAAGTTTGTTCCAAATAACTATGCTGTAATTCTCGATCATGCTGAAACTCCGTCTGAGTTGCATTTTGTGCAAGATCTTCTTGCACACAGTGAAATTGGGTATGCATTGACCCAGCCTTCAGTCTTTTCAAGCCAACAAGTTCTGACATTTTGGCGGACTGGGCACTTTGATAATGGTGATACACATGGTACTCCCAGTATTGTTTTCGAAGTGGATGATTCTACGCATGTGGTAACTCCTGGTACAATTCGCAAGGCCCTACATTTACCAGAAGGATGTACTTTTTCAACCCCGGAGGAATCAGCTCTTCAAGAGTTAATGGCCAGTTTGGGGTATGAGCAAAGTTTGGCTAAGCTTGGGCAGTTGAAACGGGCTCATATCAGAAAGGAATGGAGCTTTTTTTCCACTGCATCACTAAAGCTTTTGGGAATAAGTGTTCCAACTTTGATGCCATTCCTATAATGAGTCAGCACATCGGGTATGCTATCATTAACCAAACTCATTTTGATTTTGCAAGTGCTGTGATAGGTTTCATAGGGGATAGGATGATAGAAGATAGAAATGTAGTTTATTTTGCTAGATTCTGTTAGCTTATATATAAATTTTGCTGTACTAATCCCCCTCAACTAGCCAGTACCTTAATTCCACCATTCAAAATTGCAAAACGAGCCTTTAATGACCTGGTAAATGCTGACCTTAAGAAAAAGGTGGTTAGACCTTTACAGATTCCTCAGTCTGTAAAACAGATATTAGTAAATTCTGATCCTCAAACCTATAGATCTGTCTATCCTGATGTCCAACCTACCACCACCTCCCAAACACCACAGCAACTATCAGAACATACCACTCATTCATCTATACCTCAACCACCCCTCAGAACATATCTCAAATCATATCTCTCAACTTCACAGACAGCTCAACCTTCATCCTCAACACCTACTGAGAAGCCTTCATCTTCCAAGCCAAAGAGAACAAAGACTTTTCCTCAAACACCTCAGAAGAGAAGGAGGATTGTTTTGAGAGATGAATCTGATAGTGAGGAACATGTTTCTACATCAGAACCTGTTGTTAAAGAAGCTGAGAAAGGTCCTTCTTAGAAGGATTCTGGAATTGGGGGATCTAAGCTTCTCAAAAGGCTTAGAAGAATAACTTCTGCTGAAACTCCTAAGGAATCCCCACCTTCTAAGAGATACAAGAAATAGAGAGCTAAAAGGCCAGTTTTAGATGATGAGGAAGCAGCAGCTAAGGAAGGGGATCAGGAATCTCTGATCTCACAAGAACCAGAATCTGCTGAAGCCACTACTTCTCCATTAACTCCACCTCAGGAAGCTGCTACTGAAATGGCAAATACACCATCCATGTCTCCAGTTCAAAAGACTGTATCTCCTGTTGATCCAGGCACAAGTGCTGAAATTGATATTCAGAACCTGGTTGTACCTGAGGTACTTTACTTAGAAGCTCCAACAGCAATTCATCCATCAAAATACCTGTCTCTGATGCTACTCAAACTCCAGAAG
The DNA here is from genome assembly GCF_009905375.1 of Apium graveolens. Classification (NCBI taxonomy): domain Eukaryota; kingdom Viridiplantae; phylum Streptophyta; class Magnoliopsida; order Apiales; family Apiaceae; genus Apium; species Apium graveolens. The sequence continues at coordinate 181,740,056 of NC_133655.1, forward strand.
TATCTACTACACCTTCTCTGCATCTAGATGTTGATGATCAGAATATAGGTGAGCATCAGGATTTGGCTGTTGATCAGAACTTGGAAACAGATCAGCACTTAGAGGATGATGCCGAAGCCTTAATTGCTTCTCATACTGTTGTTTTATCAGAAGATGCTGATTCTGTAAGTTTTGATGCTGCAAATGCTGATGAAACTGGTGATGCTACTCCAAATGTAGATGCTGATGAAGCAGGTCCTTCAGGACATGCACCTCAACAAACTGTTCTTAAATCTGAACTAGTTAAGAAGTTTGTTACAAGAGAAGCACCAGTGCCTTGGAGTGAAACTCCTGCAGGACAGGAGTGGACTAATGAATGGAACTCAGTTACCTGTGTTCCATCTGCAAAGAATCTTGCTGAGCACTTGACAAAAGCTGATGAGATGTTAATTACTGATGATTTCAAAACACAACTTCGAGTCACTGCATTGAGTACTAAACATCTGCAAGGTCTTCATTCCACTACTCATGCAGAAATACATAAAATTCAGGAAGAATTACTCAAGCAAGAACAAGTTCAGAAAATTGACAAGAAAAAATTCTTCCAACCTACCTTTGACAGAGTTGCTTATATTGAAAAGACTCAAGAGAAACAACAATCTCAGATTGATGATATTTTGAAAAATCAAGCTTCTCGGCAATCTCAACTTGATGAAATTCAAGCCTCAGTGGAATTGCTTGTCTCTCTTATGTTACCTACTGATGCCAAAAAGGGGGAGAAAGTAATTAAGTCCAAATGCAAAACTGATAAGACACTGAAGGGGAGGGATGATAAAAAAGATGACCAAGGAACCTCTGGAATGGGTGAAGGTCATAGTCAAGGTAGAGGTTTCTCATCAAGAAAAGCTGAAATCATAAGTCACAGAACAAGTTCTGATGCTGGAAAATGAATTACTTCTTCTACTGGTAAAAGGATAAGTTCTGATGAACTTTTAGATCTTGATGAAGAAATGTCAAGACAGTTATTTCTTCAGGAAAATCCAGGAATGGACTTGGAGAGTCTAATGGAAGAAGAAGCCAGACTTAAATCAGAAAAAGTCAAATCTAAATCTGAAGCTTCTGGAAAAAAGAAACTTCCAACACTCAAAGGAATTGTGATAAAAGAAAAGACAAATCCTGAAGCAATCATGGTTAAATCACAACTGCAGATAGATACAAGGTCCAAGGGCAAAGAGAAAGTTGGTGAACCTATCAAGGTTTATGTGCCTCCTGTGAATGAAGAAATTACTGATGAAGATGCTGATCTTGCTCTGACTTTAAGAAAAGTTTCTAAGACAACCTCTGACATGGCTCAAGTTGTTCAGAGTCAAGAGATAGTTAGTTCTGATAAATCAAAGACACTCCTACCAGGATTCACTAAAGCCAAACAGACTCAACCTTTGAAGACTGCTGCAAGTGGTTTTGAAGCAAGAGTGGTTACTGGAAAGGAAGCAAGAGATAAAACTGGATTGGGAAGTGCTGATGAAAGAAGAATACAGAACACTACCAATGATCCAACTTCCTTAAGTGAACCAGGTATTGGAGCAACTCCTGAGAGATTGAATCAACTGGAATCTGTACAAATGGTTTACCATACCTACTTGAAAGAACACATTTTGTTGTACTTCATGATAAATGGTTGGGTTTATCATATAAGGGAAAATGCTATTCCACTGAAGTATTTTGAAGAACTGGAGCATGTATTATTCTTACTTCAAGTGAATGACAGAATAACAGAAAGTGCTGCAAACTATTTGAAGAATCAGATTCGGAGACAGAAAAGGCTTTATTCTGTTAAGTCTGATAGTACATATCTTCCAAAGTATAGAGATCACAAGGGTGATATAGTTGAGATGAAGCCCAACACTGCCAAGATTATAACTACCTTTTTGGGTTACAGGGCTGTGGAATTCAATCTTGAGTCTGATAAGGCATATTTGATCAGACTGGATCAGGACATAAGGAAAGCTAAAATTAATGATCTCAGGGCTGCAATCTTTCAAACTGGTGAAGATTCTGCAGAACTTAAAGATGCTAAAAAGAGGATGATTGATGAACTCAGATATGCTGAGAGATGTTTGTTGAAGAACTATCTCAGAACAACTCTTGACATCAGAGAGATCAGAAGATGAAGCCAAGTCAAGATCTACAACTGCTTAAATTCTGATATGAATACAGACTGAAGTTGTTATCAGAAGTTAAAGATTGGTAAAGCTTTAAGGACTGTAAGTTGTAGTTATCTAGTCAAATTCTCATGCATTTGTACTTAATGTTTTTGACATCATCAAATACCTGTTAAACTTGTATATTATGCTAATTTACAAGTTGGGGGAGATTGTTAGATATATTTGATAATGTCATGGCTAATGTGATTTATGTTTAGTTTTCAGATCTTACTTAAACAGGATAAATCAGTACTTACTGGAAGTCAGGACTTAAGGATATCAGTACTTATATTATCAGGAGATAATCATCAGAAGATGGATATCAGAACTTAAGTACTGAAGGACGTTCAGATAAGAAAGTCAGCTGGTTAAAGGAAAGAAGATCGAGACAAACATAAGAAGAGATATGCATGAAGAAGGAATTCTATGAAGAATAGAATACTTGGAAGAAAAGATATCCGATTGATATATTTTAGGAAGCAGAATTATATTCCATATCAATTAGCGATTATCTTGTAACTGTGTAGTATATAAACACATACATAGGATTTACACTATAAGTGTTATCACAATCGAGAAGATTAATTATTGTAACCCTAGCAGCTCTCATGATATTTGTTCATCACTGAGAGAGAACAGTTCCATACTGTAACAGAGTTTATTGTTCCAATAAAGTTTGTTTTATGTTACTTGAGTTATTAAAGTTTGATTTGATTGTACTATACACTGTATTCACCCCCTCTACAGTGTGTGTGACCTAACAAAGCATATCAGAATTAGGTACCATTTTATAAGGGAACATGTGATGGAAGGTACAGTGGGATTGCATTTTGTTCCAACAGATTAACAACTAGCAGATATCTTCACAAAACCACTATGTGAAGCTACTTTTACAAGACTGGTAAATGAACTTGGAATGGTTTCAGGTTCTTTCTCTAAATCTGCTTAGTTTTTGTTGTCATGCATCAGACTTTATGATCAGTGTTTACAGATTGTTTTACTTTCATATAATCTGTGCTTTAATTGAAATTCATTAAATGCCGATTGTTATCTGATATGGATCTTTAAACTCTTATAGTGTTTTGAATGTTCTGTGACTATTCAATCCAATGAGGATAACTGTGCTAGATGCTGACCTATTAGTCTTTAACATACTAGAAATCCCATATTTTAATTAGTTGTTTATGTGGAAACTCATTAACACAAGCAAATTCTGATTTTGAGCTTAGTCAAGTTTACTTTGTGTATCTTATTACTAAGTCACAAACTAGATTCTTGCTTCTTATCTGTCAGATTTTGATGTCAATAAATCCTAAGGATGAACTAAATACTGATAAGTCTCACTTATCAAAAGAAAAGAAAATGAAAAAAAATCAAAGTTAGGTACTTCTTTGAGATCTAGAGAAAATAATGTGGAAGGGAAGACCCAAGTGCATTACTGGTATTAAGTAATATGCATTAGAAAAGCAAATAATTTTTTTCTTGGTGACTTTTCACAATCTCTGATTACTGGAGAAATACTCGGATAATAGCATAAATTTTGATAAGCAGTTGTGACTCACTTACACTGAGAAGCCACTGTAAAAAGGAATTTCAAAAGATGCATAAAATGAGCACAAACAATTGAGGTGGACTCTTGCATAAATTTGTTCTATAGTAGACTTCATGATTGATGACAAATTTTAAGTACTTTTCTTAGTTATGCCTTATTTCTAATATGTACTGAAGTTTATCAGACTTTAATCTTTATCTGATATTCTGCTGAATGCACACACTTTCACTCCATATGAATGATGAAAATAACTGTGGTGATTAAGTTGTTGTTGACAAACAGTTAAGTGTCATTTGCATAAATTCTGAGGACAAGTTCTGATATAAGTTATGATGATTAAACTCTGAAGAATCAAGTCATTATTTGTATGAAGAATCACAGAAAAAGATATTTACTTTTTGAGTTGATAAGCCATATTCTGATGACTGTTAACATCTGATATAAGTTAAGTTCTGATATTAAATCCTGATGGAATCCTTGATGCTTACGTGGCATTATTCTTTACTTGACTTATTTGTGGTAAAAACTGAAACAGTCATATTTAATCAGAATATTTAGGTGAGATAAAAATAATCATAATCATTAAGGGTTAGTGGTAAACGTTTTTGTCTTGAAAAACTACATGTGCACAGTAATTGTTAATTATTTCCCGTGCCCATTAACTCCTGCTTTAACTTTTTAATGACTGTAATTATTACACATCGGTCTAGGGAGACGAGGCATCATTATTTGTACTCTTAATCGTTAAATAGTCCCGAGTCCTTTGGTATTCCGATGGCTATTTAAACCGACAATTCATGTCAGCCAAATCATCTTCCATTTTCTCACAAACTCACTCTCTCTTTTAATTCTCATCATTTTTCTTCTTCATAAACAAAAATGGTTCTTTTCAATTTGTTCATGAACTATGAAACTTTCAATATAGAGTTGAGTTGTGATGACTGGCAACAGGAGTGGCATGTCACCGCCATTCCTGAAGAGATCTGGAACTCTGTTCCACAAGAGGTTCACACAGACCTCTTGTTCTTTTCGATGGACTATCAGCTCCATCTTGATCGATTGGGAGAAGAAAGGAGAGATGCTCTCCTTCAGCAAGAATGGATCATCCATCTTGCAGTGCTCTTTGTCAGCAGCAGGAGGAACTACTCGATAGGTTTTCTTCTAGGACTAAGGCTGCTGATGTTAAACTTCTTAGACTTGGACTATCTTGTAATTTTTGCATGTAATCTATAAATTTCATGAAATGTACTCATTTGATATATTAATTAAATTTCCTTTAATTGCAAAATTTAGTCTCTGTTTCTCTCATATTATGTGACTGTGAATGATCTAATTATAATTTGTTAATCTTTACTTCATCTATTTTGAACTATATCTTTTGATGAATGTTTTGATTAAAATTATGGTCCATAATAAATTGTGATGATTTGAGAAACAGTTGAAGCAAAGGTTCATGCATGAGAACTTGTGATAATTGGAGCTGAGAATGTTACTTCTCAGAAAGAAACTGCAGCTCAAAGTTTTGATACTTTGAAGAGGAAATCTGTAAGTTCTGTTGCTGCTGAAGCAACTCCTTCATTGGCAAGGAGATTGAAGAAAATGAAAGCTAGGAGGTATTTGGCTAAGGCTCCATCAGAAGATCCTGAAGAAGCTGAGGAAGGGGATCAGAAATCTCTGATCTCACAAGAACCAATTATCATTGAAGCCCTTTCAGCTTAAGCCAAAGACACTGCTAATGATACAGTGGTTACCCCTCACGTCTCTCCTATTAAAGCTACAGATGATGCTAAAGAATAAACTAAAAACTCTGAGATATATATTCACAATTTGAATATACCAACTGTTCTTTATCTGGAAGCTCCATCTACAAAAGCTCAGCAATCTCCAACTCATTCTCCAATTTTAAATGCTGAGATACCATCTACACCAACCACACCAGTTCTGGAGATAAATTATGATGTTCGGAATTTAAATGAAGTTATTCCTAAATCTCTAGTAGCATCACACACTCTTGTGCTGTCAGAACACAATGAGTCTTCCTCAACTTCTGAAGACAGTGTTTCTGTTGAGACTCCAGTTCCTATACTAGGCAAGGAAGAATTGGTGAAGAAATTTGTTGAAAAGGAAGCACCTATTCCCTGGGAGGATACTCACAGAGGTGTGGAGTGGACCAAGAAATGGAATGACACTGATTTCATTCCAAGCTCTAATGTTCTGGCAGAGCATATTGTAAAACTGATGAGTTGCTCACAAATGCTGATTTAAAGACACAACTCAAGATCACTGCTCTATCTACCAAACATCTTCAAGGTCTACATTCTTCTATTCATGACAAGGTTGATACACTAAAGGAACATGCTGATAAGCTAGATCTACAGATCAAGCTTGACAAGAATAGATATATCAGACCTACTATTGAGAAAATTGAAGCCATTGAGAAGATTCAAGAGAAGCAACAAGCCCAAATTGATGAAGTCCTGGCTAACCAAGTTTCTCAGAAAGCTCAATTGGATGAAATCGAATCTTCGGTTGAACTTCTTCTCTCTCTCTCTCTCTCTCTCTCTCTCTCTCTCTCTCTCTCTCTCTCTCTCTCTCTCTCTCTCTCTCTCTCTCTCTTACTTCCTGATGATGCCAAAAAGGGGGAGAAGGTAGTTAAGTCCAAATGCTCACCTACTGAAATACTGAAGAAGAAGGATGACAAAGGTGATGACCATGGAAACTCTGATAAGAGCAAAGGTCAAGGAAAAGTTAAAGGAAAATCTTCTACACAGAACAAGTCAAATTCTGATGCTGTGAATGCCAAAAGTCTGAAGTCATGTTCTGATAAACAAAGTCTGATGTCAAGTTCTGATATTCTGATTCAGTCAGGATCTAAAGACTCTCAAAAGTTTTTACAAACTCTGAAGCTAAAGGGGAAGCAGACTACAGTTTATTACAAAGATCCTAAAATCCAGACACTTGATGAGGAGATAGCTAGAAGATTATTTCTGAAACAAAATCCAGGAATGGATTTGGAAACTCTCAAGGAGGAAGAAGCTAGATTTGCAGCCGAGAAGACAAATCTTAAGTCTAAAGCTTCTGATGCAAAGAAACCTCCAAGGCATAAGGTAAAAGGCATTGTGATAAGGGAAAAGTCAAATTCTGAGACTTCAAAGTCCAAGACTAGATCACAAACTGAGATTGATCCTAAGTCAAAAGGAAAAGAAAAGGTTGGTGAACTTTTAAAGATTGAGAAAAAGATAAGTTCTTCCGTTCCAGTCTATCAAATGCATGATGATGATTTGATAGAAGATGAAACTGTTCAAATTCTGAAGAGAAGAAAGATAATTGAAGAATCTAAAACAACCTCTGACATTGCTCAAGTTGCTCAGAATGAAGAACAACAAGTTACAGAAGAAATAACAAGTTCTGATCAAGTTGATTTGGAAAAGATGACAATTGCTGATAAGAAGAAGCTGTTATGGAAGAAATCTACTCCAGTTGAACCAAAATCCAATCTTATGATGAATCAACTCGCAACATTTGGGTTGAGATCCAAGCAACCTAGAGATAGAGTTGGATTAGGTTCTGATGAAGAGAAGATACAAACAGGAGTAGAAGTTACTCTAAGAGATCCTTTCATGTTGACATACAAACCATATGAACAAATCAAACAAAAGCACCTTGACAAAGTGATGTCTGCTCAAATTGTGATAGATGCTCATGATAAGGATAATCTAAAGGAGAAATTGATTTTATTTCTCAATGATGGATTAACTTACAAACTAGCTGATACTGATGTGCTAAAGAAGTCTGTCAGAGAGCTTCAACATATTCACTATCTTCTGGAAGTAAAATCTGATGTTACAAGAAGATGGTCAAAATACATTTTGAAGGCTATAAGAGATCTATTTAGAATCTCTGGTACAAAGACTTCTCAGTATATACCAATGATTACTGAAGGTGATGGAAGATAAATTCCTATGCTGAAGAATTCTGCTAAAGTGGAGGTTATTCTGAAAGGAAAATGCTTATATTATAATGAAAACTCTTCACATCCTAGAGTTATCATACTTGGTGATGAACTTGAAAGAACATCAATTCAAGCTCTCAGAACAGCCATTTATCAAAGTGGTGATAGTAAAGATGAAGAACTGATGCAGGTCAAAGCACAGTTAGTTGAAGTTCTCAGAAAAGGTGAAGACAAGCTGGTAAGAGATTTTGTTAACAATCATTATGGATTCAGATTGATCCAGTGAAGTTGGTAAAGCTATAAGGACTATAAGTTGTAGTTAATAGTCTTATTAAACTCTCATTGCATTTGAACTTAAATGTTTTTGACATCATCAAATCTATTAACTTGTATATTTTTGCACAATTTACAAGTTGGGGGAGATTGTTAGATACATTTGAGATGTCATGTCTAATATGTTTCATGTTTAGTTTTCAGATCTTAACAAACAGGAAATATTAGTACTTACTGGAATTGGTACTTACTGGAAGTCAGAACTTAGATTATCAGAAGATAAATATCAGAAGATAAATATTAGAACTTAAGTATGGGAGGACTTATAGTTAAGGAATAAAGCTGATTTACAGGAAAGAAGATTGAGACTAATATAAAAGAAGATATGCATGGAAAGAGTTAGAAGATAAGAAGACTTGTATAAGATATCTGATTGATATATTTTAGGAGACATAATTATATTCCATACCAATTAGAAGTTATCTTCGTAACTGTGTACTATATAAACACAGACATAGGTTTACACTATATATGTTTTCATTATCGAGATACATTATTCATTGTAACCTAGAAGCTCTCGTGATATTTGTTCATCACTGAGAGAGAACAATTCCATTGTAACAGAGTTTATTATATTGAATATATCTGTTTACTGTTACTTGTGTTCGAAATCGATTTGATTGTATTAAACACTGTATTCAACCCCCTTCTAAAGTGTTGTGTGACCTTACACTATGCGCAACAATGAGGCAGTTATATATAATCACGATTAAGGAAGAACAGGAAATTAAACCATATAACGAAACAAAACACGAAGGCAAACAAGAAGATCAGTCAGTAACTGAATTGAAAAAGAGAGGATATAATACTTAACCCTAACAGAAGCTTTAACAAATATGAAAGAACTATGAACAACTGTGGCGCCTAGCCTTCGAGAAGTCTAGACTGTTCTTGAAGAGATTATTTCCCCACTTACGCTTTATTGGGTTGGAGCAATATTACTTTCAGGATACAACAATATAGAACAATTCATCCATAATTAGGTAAAGCTCAACAGCGACCTGACCTCAGTTCGCCCTGAAAACCTATGCTAAGATCTGTATGTTATAGAAGAGAGAAAGAGAGAGAGAGAGAGATAACATATAAGGGTTTCACAAGTATGTGATTGACGTACATCTCTTCCCAACGTTTTAGTCTGTATGTTATACAAAATTAAAACGTAACTGAATATATGCATTAATTAAAATAAATATTTTGACTTAATATGCATTTAATAGAATATTTCCAGAATCAGAATCAGGATTAACCACAGCAAATCCTGACCCAACCCAGCCCATCAGTATTTGCCTCAGCAAATCCTGATCAGACATCAGGATTTATCAGCTTGCAAATCCTGATTCAGGGGTATCAGAATCAGTCTCAGCAATATCCATCAATGGATAATGCACAACAAATCCATCAACGGATAATGCACATTATACTTCAACGGATACTGAGTTATGTGCATTAACGGATATTGCTTAACAAATCCTTACTGTTATTCATATTTAATATTCATAATAAAATAATATAATGAGTCAGAAAATATTTTAATTAAACATTAAGTAAAATTCCTCGCCCAGGTCGCCTCGCATACCCAAGATGCCGAAACAATCTCCCAAATCGCCATTCGACCCAACCCGAGTCGTGTCGTGACGTGGTGAGGCGGCGCGTGTGTGCGCGCGCGCGAGAGACACATAATAACACCATGCATGTAATAACCCCAATTTTTGGAAAATTTTTGAAACCCTTATGAATAGTGTTTTTGCTGAATGAGAAAACTTTTCATGCCACACTAGGTAGGGGTTCTTTTATGGATATTCTGAGATTTTATTGGCACTCTATATGGTATATAAGTGTATGTAAAGATCGTCAGAATCCAATTCCGAACACTTTGATTTTTCCCGGAAATCCACTAGATACGGAAAGAATTGAGTATAAGGTAACATGATAAAAAGGATTTAAATTAAAGGATTATAAGAGAGGATCATAAAAGGAATACAATATATTGAGAAAGGTTAAGGGAACCTAAGTAATAAGATCCCGGGTATGATCCCTCAAACGATAAACGAAAACGAAAGTTAAGCGAACCGTATAACAGATCAGCGGTTATTAGGCAAACAATTAGAAGCTAATCAAAGAGATTAGAAGGGATGATGACATAGCAATGTGACATAAGCATGACATAATGGGAAGGAGATGTGGTTGATTTAAAACCACACAAAGTCAAGGCTAGAAAGGTAATTAACCAAAAAACAAAACAAAAAGCAACCAACGAAGCCAAAACATCTCATTTTCATCAAAAAACACAAAACCCCCATTTTCTTCATGAAGCTCTCTGCCCCTTTTCTTAAAAAATGAAGATCCAAGCTCCACCACTTACTATTTAGCAAGGTATTTATCTAAGCTTCCCCATGGATAGTTACATACTTCCTATAAGTTTAAGCTTCTAATTCCAAGCCAATCTTTTTCTATAAATCATGGAAGAAGATGGTGAATAGTACTTTCTTGAAATTAATTTTTGTGTTCTTGATTTCTTTGAAAGAACAAGCTTGTAGGAGGTTAGATTAAGGCTTCCATGGGCATTTCAAGGATCTTTCATGGATTAAAAGCTCCAAGGAAGGTATAAACTCCAAACCCTAGCTTTAGTTTTGAGTAATTAGGAATGAATATGATTGATATAGCATATGTGAAGCATGATGCTTGATTGTTTAAAGTTTGGTTGAGTTTGTAGAGATTAGTTGGTTTTGTGGTATTTTTGGGGTTGTAAATCTTGATAATTAGTTAAGGAACCTAAGTAAAGCTTTTAGTTCATGTTTGAGGGTAGTATAAAGTTGATAATATTGAGTTGTTGGGGCTGTTGGAGTGTGTTTTGGATGGATGTTGGTTGTATGATTGATTTGGGGTTGATTGGTGGTTGTTTTGGAATGGTTTAAATTTGGGAAATCGCGTAAACATAGCCGTCGTAATGCCCAATTTACCGTAGACTGTTTTTGTTCTTAATATCAGAACCCTTGAACTCACTGCTAGGTTTTGACCATTGCCATGTTTAGATAGTTCATGTTACGAGCTTCGTTTTGATATGTGGTTCGTTTGATTCCGATGAACGGTTTAGGAGAAACGGCCGTTTTAAGTAACGACGTTTCGCGAACGAACCCTTACCCCTCGCCTTACTTTGAAACATAGGTTAAAGACCTTAAAGGACTAATTGAAGTATGAAACATTTATGTAAGGTGTAATAGGCAGTTGGTAAGACACTTGCGAAAGAATCGCCTTAAAACTCGTAATGGTTAATTTATTAAAAATGGTGGAGCCGAGGGTACTCGAGTGACTTAAGAGAATCAGTAAGCGCAAAACGAGCGTTAGAGTCTGAGTTGGTTAGAGTATCGATTTACAAGTGACTTTGGTTTAATTCCAACTTACTTGTTGCTTATAGGTTACCAGACTCGTCCCGAGCCATTCGTAACGCCCAGTCGCTCAGGCAAGTTTTCTACCCGTTATACTGTTGTTGTGATGTATATGTGTATATGCATGATCTTGCGATAAATGCATATTTGTTATTAGCAAATTCTTGCGATATATTGTAGCATGTGATATGGTATATATGCATGCCTGTTTCATATTCTTGGATTATATATCTGTTGGTTAAAATGCTTGCAGTTGCATAATACCTATGCTAGAGATAAGCGGTATTTGAATTTACCCTTAGTATAGGGGATCAAAAGGTGAACATATTTCTAAACCGGGAGTCGATGTTCCCGAGTATAATATATATATTTATATATATATATGGTTATAGTTTTCAAAATTATTAATCGAATAAGGTTTATTCGATAACTTTAACTTTATATTATTATTGAATATTATTTCGAATATTCATCCGAGGACTTATGACTCCTTTATTTTATTATTGAATATTATTTCGAATATTCATCCGAGGACTTATGACTCCTTTATTTTATTATTGAATATTATTTCGAATATTCATTCGAGGGCTTATGACTCAGTTTATATTATTTAATGATTATTAATTGGATAGTCATTTGAGGATGTATTGACTCCTTTATTGTATTTAATGAATATTATTTATAATATTCATTCGAGGTATTATGACTCCGCTTATTATTTAATAATATTCTTTATTTTATTAAAGAATAATGTTTCGATAATCAAACTTATTTTTGATTATTCAAATAAAGATAGTTATTTCATATAAGTATATCTTTGGTTATTTAATACTCATTTCAAGTATAAGTTTTAAAACTTCTACTTCAATTATTTTTATAAAGATTATTCTTTATGGGAATATTATTTAAATAATAATATTAAGATATTTTCTAATATATTGGGACTGATTTATTTCATTAAATCAGCATTACTCCAAACACTCTTTAAAGTGTTTTCGAGTCTTCAAAATGATTTTTAAAAGTTAGAGCGGATCCCAAAACTCATTTTTATATTTAAGATCTTTCTTTTAAAGGGGATTTAAATACTCGTTCAAAACTTGAGGGATCCGGCTCAGTGGTGTATTTTACATTCGCAACGAGGTTGCTGTTTTGAGAAAATATCTTGATTACTTGCCCATCGTTCGGGAAGTAAGTTCATCTATTTGAGTCGGCATAAGCAACATGGGCTCAGTGGGCATCCATGAAAGTGTAAGTGGCTCAGTGGGAGTCCATCAAATGCGTAAGTGGCTGAGTGGCAGTCCAGCATAAGGTCCTATTGCGGCCAGGGTGATGACCAGTAGGGAATTCGTCCATCTACTAGTAGAAAAGGTTACTTATTGGTATCTTTGCCTGATCAGCAAGATATCAGGTTTATGCCAAGGTTTTCTCCTTTCCAAATTCATTGGATATTGCAACTCTGTTTATAATTTTCATAACAGAGGTTTTCAAGGAGTGTATGAAATGTATATATATAGGTGTATATATATATCAGGATTTAATGAAGTATCTCGTAACTTCATTATTTATAATGATATTCAAAGATTGAATCTATTCAAATCTTGTCTTGTAGTCTCATCTATGTGATGAACTTTTGAACTGATTATAACTTGAACGGTGGTAGTTCAAGTAATATTTGGAAAAGATATAAGTATATTGGGGTATCTTGTAACTTCAAATTTTCAACTTATATCTAGTTAATGATTATCTTATGCATATCAAAGATTTTCAGAAAAACGTTGAGACAAGGGTAGATATATGAGATCACCTTGCAACGATATTTTTATACAGTTATAAACTGGAACTTTGTGTATATTATGCATGGAAGAGGACTTCCAAGATTTTGAAAAGTATATATGTATATATACTGAATATTTTGTGACTTCATCGCATTAAGATATCAAACTTGGTTAATTCCTTTTGACCAAGACTTTCATGAGTACTATGAGAAGGCTCATATATTGTTAATCATTATACATATTATTTTGGTGGGCTTGCTGCTCACCCTTGCTTTCTTCTTTCATCACACAACAATAGATAGAAAAGATGAACAGGACCAAGCTCCCGATTCGCAAGCGGTTAGAAAACGTTCCGCAGTCTTCTGGAAGCGTTGATGCCGCCGTAGCTGAGGTAGGAGCTACCAATAGGCTAGGTTTTCAACTATTGATGAACCAGACTTATGTATAATATGAATTGTAATAATGGCAAGGAATATGTAAATTTATTCAGAAAACCTTTTAAGGTGTATTGGCAGATAATTGTGGAATAAAATGACTTGTGATTATTTTTTGGATGTTCATCTCTGAGACTATAACGTGTGGTGTGTGTGTTTAGTGTGGGGTCACAGTACAGAGTAGTTGATTAATTATTAAGATTGGGTGTTATTAAGGGAAATGGAACTCGTGACAACCCGGATCCCCGACCCCGGATTTGGGGGTGTTACAATGCACACCCACATGCCTTAGTATTTGGTATACTACTCTTTCATATAATACTATATAAAGCACTACACCCCTCTTTACTTAATCAATGTGGGACAAAACCCATAAACTCCTTTCAAGCTACTAACTTCACCTCAATTTCTATATGGATTACACTAAAAAAATGACTTAGATCCAAACATAAAAGTTTAAGTCCTCATTACAAGGAACAACCTCCAACAATTAGTTTTAGGAAATTACATTAAGAACATGTGTAAAATATGCCTCAAACTTTTCATTTTCTAACGGTCTACTCCTTCAAATCAGTATAATATAATGGACATGTTTGGGGTTTCTTAAAAAATGTAACTTATAACTTAAAGTTGAAAAATGCCGTATAAGTGATATGAATATCGTAACTTGTAATTTATTTTGGCGTTTGGATAATTTTACGTATAAGTTACTTATAAGTTGATAATGTGTCTAGTAAATCGTAACTTATATGTCACAATTATTTTGAAACAAAAATAAAATATAAATTATAAATCACATCAATTAATGATTTTGATACATAATATAAAATAAAAAAGAGAAAATTTTAAAATAAGGATAATGACTTTTGGGTAAAAGCATATAATATAATTTCATCTCGACGAAAATAAAATTATACTATTTATCCAGACTAAACAAATAAAACTAAATATAATTAGATTGATTGGTCTTTATTGGGATATATACGTACACAGATCTACAGAAAAATTACAATAATTTTACAATTTAATTCATCTAATATTTAATAATCCGAAATACTAAATATATACAACCATATAAACAAACTGGACAATTGAACAGACAAACATGTAAACATGTTAGCAAAATAAAAATATCTCCTCAAAAGCGGAAAGCGGGAAGCTGAATGTACATGAATACCAACATTCAAGTTACATACATATATGGTTGAATAATGGGGGTTCTCGTTATTTGTAATGCCCCCAAATCCGGGGTCAGGAATCTGGGTCGTCACGCCATCCTTCACTCATGTGTAACCTGGTATTGATTCAATAATCCAACAGACCCCAATCTCATACTCGCACATACAAGTTATAGCCTTAGAAACGACGTACAAAATGTAATCTTCTTTTATTACACTCAAATGTACTTTACATGATCTCAAACAATTATTTATAACCTCTATATGAAATTACAATAATTACGACTAATATTTATACCTATCTGATACTCTAGCACACCTGAGACAAAGCTGCCAGGGATCCCCCCCATGACTACAAGCAACTAAGTCCCACACCGGCATACTGGTTATCTGTTGTGTTGTGTCATTTAAAAGAAAGCAAGAGTGAGCTATAATACCCAGCATAATAGTGTACAATAAGAAAATGACTGTATGATTAACTCACGTAAAACATCATATTTGATAGTTACGTTTTATTCGAAAATAGTTTCCCTTGGTGATACACACCTTTTACGAAAATAATCCTTTAGTGGATTTTATTAACATGCGAATACCTTAATAGTAAGCCCAACACCTAGGCTTGGGTTACGGTATTGCATCACAATTCCAATTGGAAGAATAGGACATTCACTAGAGCCACCGCATACGATGATCAGTCGTACTGCGATAAAAGTAACCTTTTCTACTAGTAGAAGGATGATTTCCTTTTTATTATTGGTTATCACCCTGGCCGCATTCGGGCCTTTTCTGTGTCCATCCCTCTCAGATACACAATTCGTAGATCCATAGGTACATATTGTACCGTCTCCTACGGAACCAGTAGTCTATCCCTTGTCCTTTAGGAAATCCTATCGTATCTCGAGAACTCGAACCACATCGAAGTTCCTCCAAGCATTTTGCTTGTTGATAGCTTTACTGTATATATATATATGTACTTTCGAAAGTTTCAGAGGAAGTACTACGGATGTGAGTTGACCGTTGTCAACAGATAATCAATAAGGGGGAAAAATTTCTCCTGGAAACTATATTCAAAATATTAATAAGTCGGGATAATATTCACCGACGATCTGAAATTATTCGAATGATAATCCGAAATCAGAAAGTATGTTTTAAATCAGGATCTATGATTTTTAAATCAACAATAAATCCTTTCATAAATAATAAATAATTAAAGGATGATCGATAAATAATTAAACCTCGAATGAGTTTACTCTTTAAAAGAATATTTAAAAATAAAATTCCTCAACTAGTTTGTGTATACATAATTATTAATCTTTAATGATTAATCATGTTTGAAATAAATAATTATTGGGGTATACTACTCCCATGATAAATGAATAAGTGCGTAATATTTATTATTCGAACAATAAAATATAGTTGAGAGAATATGATCGTTGGGGAAATTGTTTTAATAAAAGTTCGAGGTGTTTTAATGTTTCGTAAGTGGACGTTGAGTCCCTTTTTAAAACGTACTACTATGGACTTATAATCGTCCAAAGATCTCCGGGATGATTCCCGGGTTTATACTTTATAAAACAAAACTGACCGACTCTCGGTCTTATGACTTATACATCACGCTCTACTGTAGCATTAATATTCTTAAATAAGCACCTCCGGAATACTTCCAGGTTTTCATCAATTTAACTGACTGATCCTCGATCTAAAATATATACACGCCACGCTACTCGCAAGCGTTAACGTTCTCAATTATAAACTCCTCCGGGATACCTCCGAGTTTTTATAAGCTTACACCGACCGACTCTCGGTCTAAATATAATATTTCGAACTCGGTATGAACATATATTAGAAATTATCAACAATTGAGTAATGTAATACATCTCAAACTTCGTAAAACAGTTTAAAGCAATCTTATGCATATATCACAGTTTTGTAAAATATTCACAACACAACAGTTCTTCAAAGGTAGGGTTTGAAAACTTGCCTGGGTATCTCGAGGTGGAGGATGCTCTAGGTTCCGCTCGGAAATCTATGACCATAAACACAATTTATCTCGTTAGGTCCCGTTCTAATTTACGGTGACTCGCACTTCATGCGTTACTTATTATGCACCCTCTCAGCTTATACTACCCTTATTATTCCTTTAATTTCTTATTCACATTATGGTCGCTTCATTTTTCTAAGTATCTTAGGTTCATTCTTTTTATCGTCGTCGGCTCCGCTTATGGATTCTTACGGTTTCTACTCGCGCGGTCTCGGCTCCGATATTTTTATAAAACTAAAAAATTATTATTTTCACTTGAAATTTTTATGGCAGTTAGGTAACTCAAAATAATACTCTCTGTAAATTTTTCATGATTTATGAACATTCTTAAGTCAATTCTTTATATTTTTAAAGTTCGTGATTTGTAGCAGTTTTTGTCGCGTAAATCACTTTTACTAAAATGACCATAACTTTTGATCCGTAAATCGGAATCAAGCGATTCAAGCGCCTAAACGATCCTTATTCTTGCTCTACAATCTGGTTTGATTTTGTAGTCCAAATAATCCCGTACCATGACGTATCTGGAATAGTAGTAATTAGTAAAACATTTCCTATCATAATCAAGGTTTATTTTTCATGAAACTACAGTTTAAAACTTCGGAACTTTCTGCAGAAACTTAAAGTTACGATTCGTTGGTTTTAACGGAGTTACATTTACGATCGGGGTTTCGTTTACGCCCTAACTCTTAACACAACCACCAATAATCATCATTTCATCATCAACACATAAACTCCTCTCAAGAAAATCATGTTCTTGAGGCAACAACAATCAACCTTAATCTACTTTACTTAAACTTCAAGATCTCAACAATACCACTTCTTAAATTAAGTTTTCTACCACATACTAAATGGATCTTAAAAATGAATCTTAAATAAAGTTGGGCCAAAATTTTTTACCTTTCTTGAAATCTTGAGATGTGTTCTTGAGGATGGTGGAGGCTTGGAAGTGCTTGGTATGATTTTTGGAAGCTAAAACCACCATTGAAATCAAGAAACCAAGGAGGGGTTACTATTCATACTATTCACTAGTGACTTTCTTGATTTTATTTCATTCATCAAACCTTGATAAAAAGAGATGAAAGCATTTTCTTACCTTAGTTTAATTGCTAGGAGGCTTGAGAATTAATGGGATGATTTTACCATGGATAGATTTTGAGATTTGAAATTGAATTTCCCCTTCTTTTTCTTCAAGGCCGAATGGAACAATGTGCAGGGGGGGGGGGTTATTTATACTTGCTTCCCTTGGTTACTTAGCTTGGTTGATTTGCTAGGTTGCTTCTAGGAAATAGGGTGGAAGATCTTGCACTTGATTTTTATTCTCCTAGGTTGAATCCTACGTTTATTCTTGTTGCAAATCTTAGGGACAAATCTTTGGTAGCTTCCTGGAAACTACTTGTGTTAGCTTTCTTAGCACATTATTTGGATAGCTTGCTTGATAATCCTATGGTTAGCTTACTATTTGATAAAGTAACCATGGTTACTTTCTTACCATGGTTTAGTTAGTGTGTTACGTTTATTTAATCGTTTACGCGTTCGCTCAGTTGCTTAAATGTTTTCGTAATACTTACTCGTAAATGGTTCACGACGTAATTCCTTTCATATTTATTCCTTATATTTTAATTATCATACTTGAATATAAATCCGTAGGGTTTTAATCTCGTAATTATATTGTGATTCCCGTAATCCTCGATGAGTCGTAAATACGGTCATTTTTCAAAGTTCGTTTTCTTTGAAAACTAATAGCATTTACATACACTCATTTAGTACGTATAATCGTAATATCAACTCCGAAACTCATTTTCTCATGCACTACATAGTGTGGGCTCAAAAGTTTTTCCCGTCCGCCAGGGTTACTATTCATTAAACGTTTTACAAGGTCTCAAAAATTTAAGTTATTATATTACCATTCATAAAGGTCTTTTACCGATGTCAAAAATTTGGGTTCTTACAGTCTTCCCCTCTTAAAAGGTGTAACACCCCCAAATCCGGGGTCGGGGATCCGGGTTGTCACGAGTTCCATTTCCCTTAATAACACCCAATCTTAATAAACAATCAACTACTCCGTACTGTGACCCCACAATAAACACACATACCACAAGTTATAGTCTCAGAGATGAATACCTAAAAATAGCACAAGTCATTTTATTCCACAATTATAAACCATTACACCTTAAAAGGGTTTCGGAATAAATTTACATATTCTTTTCCATTATTACAATTCATAAGTATACATAAGTCTGGTACATCAAAAGTTGAAAGCCTAGCCTATTGGTAGATCCTACCTCAGCTACAACGGCATCAACGCCTACAAGAAACTGCGGAACGTTTCCTATCCGCTCGCGAATTGGGAGCTTGATCCTGTTCATCATGTCTATCTGTTGTTGTGTGATGAAAGAAGAAAGCAAGGGTGAGCAACAAGCCCACCAAAATAATATGTATAATAATTAACAATATATGAGCATTCTCATAGTACTCATGAAAGTCTTGGTCAAGAAGAAATGAACCAAGTTTGACCTCTTAATGCGACCAAGTCGCAAAATATTTAGTATATATGTACCTATATACTTTTCACAATCTTTGAAATCCTCTGACATGTATAATATACACAGAGTTCCAGTTTATAATTGTATAAAAATATCGTTGCAAGGTGATCTCCTATATCTAACCTTGTCTCAACATTTTTCTGAAAACCTTTGTTATTCATAAGATAATCATTAACTAGATATAAGTTGAAAAGATGAAGTTACAAGATACTCCAATATACTTATATCTTTTCCGAATACTGCTTGAACTACCACCGTTCAATGTATAAATAGTTCATCCCATAGATTAAGCTACAAGATAAAACTTGTATAGAATCAATCTTTGAAATATCATCAAAATGAAATGAAGTTACGAGATACTTCATTTGATGAAAACATCATTTTAAAAACTCGACCCTGCCAACACTCAACAATCGCCCAGCCGTAGCCTTTCTATCGAAGGGCTCTGGGTAGTGTTGCAGAAATATCCAATTGAATGATGAACTCATTAAGGGAGTTTGCCGCGCCAGGAAGACAACTCACGATGATCAGTCACAGTAGTGCAACCCCACCATTTTCTACATGTAGAGGAGAACAGTCGGATTTACTTGTCAACCGAACACTGGACTCCTAAGGAATGGACCGTCTTAGCGGAACTTCCGGGCCATTTGGGCCAATAAATAAGGGTGGGCCGACGCCACTCGACCACTTACGCCACTCCTAGTTCAGATGAAATCCATGACTCTGAAACGTAAAGCTCGTCTCCCCTTTCCCCAAGTAGGAACTTGTTGATACGACTCAACCAAGAAATCGCATCTAGTTGGAAAGGAAAACTCACCGATATTTCCCAGGCGATGCCTGTTAATGGATTAACTTATTCCAATAATTTTACTTCCCGAGTGTTGGGTAAGTAATCAAAAACTCTTTTATCAAAACAGCAACCTTGTTGCGAGTATATAAAAATACATCACGAAGCCGGATCCCTCAGATTTTTGAGCGAGTATTTAAATCCCCTTCAGAAGGAAGATCTTAAATTTGAAAACGAGTTTTGGGATCCGCTCTAACCTTTAAAATCATTTTGAAGACTCGAAACATTTTTAAGAATGTTTGGAGAAATGCTGATTTAATAAAATAAATCAGTCCCAATATATTAGAAAATATCTGAATATTATTGTTTAAATAATATTCCCATAAAGGATGATCTTTATAAAAATAGTTGAAGTAGAAGTTTTAAAACTCATACTTGAAATGAATAATAATAATTAACCAAAGATATACTTATACGAAAGTACGATCTTTATTTGAATAATCGAAAATAAGTTTGATTATCGAAATATTATTCATTAATAAAATAAAGAAAATTATTTAATAAAATAAGCGGAGTCATAGGTCCTCGAATGAATATTCAAAATAATATTCATTAAATAAAATAAGCGGAGTCATAAGTCCTCGAATGAATATTCAAAATAATATTCATTAAATAAATAAAGTTATCGAATAAACCTTATTCGATTAATAGTTTTGAAAACTATTTATATATATATAAATATGCATATATTATACTCGGGAACACCGACTCCCGGTTTAGAAAAATGTTCACCTTCGGGCCCCCTATACTAAGGGTATATGTAATTACTGCTTATCTCTAGCATAGGTATTATGCAACTTATAAGCAATTGAATAAACAATTAGATATCAAGATTACGAAACAGGCATGCATATATCATATCAACATGCTCCAATATATCGCAAGATTTGCTGATAACAATAATGCACTGATCACAAGATAATGCATATACATATATACATCACAATAACAGTATAACGGGTAGAAAACTTCACTGAGTGCTCCGGGGTAGACTTAAGCTTAGAGTGGGTCCGGTAACCTATGAACAACAACATAAGCCGAAATTAAACCACAGTCGCTTAAGAAACTAGACTTTAACTAATTGAACCCTAACGTTTGTTTATGGTCATTTCTACGCTTAACAAATCACATAAGTTGTTCGAGTACCCTCGGCTTCACCATTTTTAATAAATTAACCATTAAGAATTTTAAGACGATTCTTTTGCGAGTACCCTACCAACTGCCTAATCCACTTTACATAATTGTTTCATACTCCAATTAGTCATTTAAGGACCTTAACCAAGGTTTCAAAGTAAGGTGAAGGGTAATGGTTCGGTCGCGAAACGCCATTACTTAAAACGGTCGTTTCTCCTAAACCGTACATCGGATTCAAGCGAACCACACATCAAAATGAAGCTCACAACATGAACTATCTAGTAATGGAAATGGTCAAAACCTATCAGTGAGTTCACGGGTCCTGATGGTAAGAACAAAAGCAGTCTAAGGTAAATCAGGCATTACGACGGCTATGTTTACGCGATTACCAAAGTTTAAACTACTCCAATCAATCCACAAATCAACCCCCAATCAACATCACAACCAAACTCCATCCATACTTCATTACAACAGTCCCAAAATCTCAAGATTTTCCAATTTATACTACCCCTAAACATGAACTAAAACTATACTTAAGTTCATTAACCAATAATCAAGATTTACAACTCCAAACTCATTATAAATCCAACCCAACTCTAAATATACATGAATCATACTTCCCAAGAACTAAACCAAGCATAAAAATTCTAAATATTCAAAATTAGGGCTAGGGTATGAGATTATACCTTCCTTGGTGAGTAGAAGTAACTAAGGAGCTTGGAACAACCCTTTAAAATCCTTACCAAAGCTATATCTAAACAAAAATACAAGATCAAAAGTTTCAAGTTCTTGAAAATACTATTCACCCTCTACTAAAATGATTTGTTTGAGATAGAAAACCTTTGATTCAAGCACTCAAACTACTTGCTCTTCTTAGTTATGAAATATAGGATCCAAAGAAACAAACCTTATAATTTTCCATGGAGTATAGCTTGTGTTTTGAATTTCTAATTCACCATTTGGTGAAAAATTCGAAGTGAAGAAGATGAAGGGGGGTGGAGAAGCTAGTTTTTTTTATTGATCTTTGTGCATAAAAAGGCTTGGTTGATATCCTTTTATTTTGTTAATTAACCTTTTAACCATGGTAAAATTTGTGTGGCTTATAATCAACCAACAATTCCTTCCCTTTTGGTCATGCTTATGTCATCCTCCTATGTCATCTTCCCACGTCATCTTCCCAGGTCATCTTCCCACACTTGTCTTATTCTTGTTGGTGTGATGACATCATCATCACTAACCTCTTTGATTAACTCCTAATTACTTGGCTAATGATCGCTGATCTGTTATACGGTTCGCTTAACTTTTGTTTTCGTTTATCGTTTGAGGGATCATACCCGGGATCTTATTACTTGGGTTCCCTTAACCTTTCTCAATTCATTATATTCCTTTTATGATCCTCTCTTATAATCCATGAATTTAAATCCTTTTTATCCTGTTACCTTATACTCAATTCTTTCGGTATCTGGTGAATTTTTGGGAAAAATCTAAGTGTTCGAATTTGGATTCTGACGATCTTTACATATACTTATATACCATATAGAGTACTAATAAGATTTCAGAATAAAAATAAAAGAATCTCTACAAAGTGTGGCATGAAAAGTTTTATTATTCAACATAATCAGCAAAATCACTATTCATAAGGGTTACAAAAATTCCAAAAATTGGGGTTATTACGGTCTCCCCTCCTTAAAAGGATTCCTATTACGACCGACATTTTATGTAATATTATATGTGGATTTTTCAAAGTGAATATATGATTTTTCAAAGCGAGAGTTTATTTATTTCCCTTATTTTTAATTTATAAGGAATATTCTAAACCTTGGAGAAATTTTATTCACAAATTTCAAAAGTGATTTTATAAAATTTCTAAAAATCCAAGTTATTTTATGGTATAAATTTTATAATTTTTGAACTTGTATTTTATTTTATAAAAATAAATCTTTACAAATTTTATTAGTTAAAATTATCAAATTACATAAGAGACCTTGCATGCAAATCACCCTTCTATTCTCTCAAAGGGCAAATAAGACTTTTCCAACCCCACTAACTCATTTGATTATTACCAAATTACTACATTAGCCTTGCATGCAAAATGGCCTAACTTTAGCTAAATGACATTTTTGTAAGTTCTCACTTCCACTCATTATTTGTCAACCAAAAAGCATAAAACAAAAGTTTAAGTGGGAGAAGTCATTCCACTCATTCCACACTCCAACACCCCACAAATTTTTCTCCTCCCCCCTCCCACCATTGCTCTCGGCCGAAGGCCTATTTCCCCACCCCCTTCCATTTTTCAATTCATTCTTCATCTTCCCAAGTGTAAATCTTCTACTTACATTCATCTTATATACTTTCCAAGTGTTTTGTGACTTGGAAGTTGAAGTTCCATGGATGCATGTGTAGTTCTTATGTGATCTCCAAAGAGAAACTCTTGATTCTTGTGAATTCAAGAGCTCTCTATGAGATATATTATGTATGTGTGCTAACTTAGTGTTTTATGGAGATATCATGCTTTAAAATCCTTTGCATGCTACTGAAATTTCATTATATATTTATGTTTAGCCATGCATGCTAGTTTTAAGACATTAAAATGATGATCAACCATGTTTTGCATGCTACTCTTTTCGAAATCATGTTGTTATGTTTAAAAATCTATAAATTCGAAATATGTGTGCTTAAAATAGATTGTTTCCATGATAAATTTCTTATTAATAGTTAAAAGAAGTTATATTTCATAATTATTAAGGATGAGTAATAGGTGCAAGTCGATTTTGCAAGCATTTAAAACATTATGCCTAGCCGAAATCTTGTTATGTGTTTTCCATGAGTTGCATGTCATATTTTTAGTTGCATGTTGTTAATTTTTGGGCATAGATGATCTCCCCTTCTGTTGAGACACTATTTTAGGACATTAAGACACTAGGTTTGCTTTGGAAAGAGTTGGGTGCTTGGTTTTTAAGTTGGAGTTAAGGTGAAAAGGGATTAGTTGGTGTTTTCATTTTTTTCCAGATTTGATGCACTAGTTTATGGGGAAGATTTGAATGAGCATTTGTTGTGCACTTTGAGGCCCAAGCCACCAGAAGTTAGTATTGGGAGTATATAAAAGGTTTTAGGAGTTGGTTGGAGGTTTGCATGTCGTTTGGTTAGGTGCACAAGTAGAATCACAAAATCTGTCCAGCAGGGGACAGTTTTGTTGCAACTTAGAAATAGGGAGATTTGCAGCAGGAGAGTCTTGTGTAAGAGTTTTGAAGGAAAAGTTTTAGTTTAAGAGTGTCTAATGCACTCAAGAAACCATAGTTGTCATTCTGAAATTTACACCAGTGAGCACTTTCAATTAACACATAGTTTTAGAACATTTAGGAGTGAGATCTAGGTTGACCACCATAGTTGTAAGATAGTATAAGGTCATTAGAGCAAAAGGCCCAAGTGAGGGTCAATAGGTCTTGGATAGTTTAGTAAAGGCACATCGAGTTAGGAAGCCAAAATTAGAAGACTTTGTCTAGTTTAGCGGCCAAGTGACTTAAGTTGTGAGTCGAGATCATCCAAGCCTAGTGTTGCACTATGGTGTATATGGTGTTATTTGGTATTAATATATGATATGTGAGTATATGTGGCTATGTGTGTGCAATTATATTTATAAGGTGAATATAAATTAAGTGCATATAGGCCTAAGTGCCATCTGTGTTTAAATTCGGGTTGTAAATAGGTTAAGTTGGTGAGAATATATTATAATGAGGATTATTATTATTTATGTAGGATCTCGAGACGAGGGTAAACTTTTTTAAAGGTCGAGTGAAGCTTCCAGTTGCTCCTACCAGTCAGACCAGACCAGCCTTTCTCAAGGCAAGTGATTCAACCTATCTTCGTATTCACTGCAATTGTGTAACAAATAGTTCATATATATTGACACAACCATCCTGAGTCATTTTAATATATTTAAATCAACATATCTTATGTTCATCTTTGAATTATATAGAAATTCCATGAACCCTCGAGTACGTATTGCAAAGTAGTCTTATCATGATAGTATATTAAAGTAAGATGAATGCCATGATAAAATAAAGGGTTGTTATAATACTTGATTGATCCTCTTGATTAACATGCTAATGATTCCTAAAGTGCTGATATCTCACCCTGATGCTTGAACCCTTATAAAAACTTCACCTCGATACCTAAAAGCCAGATATTTATCAAAGTTGTTCCTCATTGATTGATACCCCTCTTTCTTATTTTAAAGCTTAACAATTCTGAGATATCCTGAGTTAAAGATCATTCTTCATACCTTAACACCCTTAGTATTCATGAAGCTTATCTTCTTGATGATCTAGCACTTGCACCTTGACGAGAAACCATTGCTTAAAGCCCAGTTTGGCACTACCCCTTCATAATATCCAATAGCCTCACTAAACTTCCTTGTCCAGGTTTTATATATATGAAATCCTTTCAGTTACCCTAATAGAGTAAAGTTTAGTGGATCATGGCCCTGAGATTTAGTACCATATTTCCAGTGTTTCGAGTTGAACTATAATCCCTTGATAAAAATGTTTACTGTTAAAAGAGATTTTTGGTCATAAATCGGCATCAGTTTTTGAAATAAATAAAATGTGGATTTTCACTCCCAAAGGGGGATAAATGTTTTCTTTGAATAGTGGATCTGGACTGAGACGCGAGTCCTTTCCACACTTACATTGTAGGCTTAAAAGTTGCCTAGGGATCCCATTAATGTTTTAGAACCCAGCGAGGTTCGGGATTACTTCGCGGCTGATCACCGGCAGTAATCCGTAGCGTCATAAAATGATTTTGATTAAGATATGATTTTAAAATTATTTTGATACAAGCAAAATGATGCCATCACCCATAGTTTTATCTCTCGTTATCATTGGTTATGTCTTTCCATTGTCATTCTTTAATGTATATCTCGATTTATGTTTTGTATCGTAGTGTTTAGCACTTGTTGAGCATTTGGCTCACTCCTTGCTTTACCCTGATATTACAGCTAACAGCTATGGTTAGATTCAAGCAGACTGCCCGTAAGACATGTGATGCTGATACTGATGTTCGAGCTCAGGTAGAATAAGAGATAGTAGTTTTGTGTGAGGACTCGCTATTTAAAATCAGTTGTAATAGATGGTAGTGTTGGGCTGTTCCAAACCCTAAACTGTAAGATCTTGGAGTTGGTTATGTTTACTTCTTTTTAAAATGTTGTAATAGTTATATTTAATTTGCTGTTTAAGTTGGGGGCGTGACAATTCCGTCCCGAAATCAGATAGAAAATGAATAGGGATACTCTCTTAGCATTGCACATTCTAACTCTCAAGTAAATTTTCCCATATTATGGTTCTACCACCAATTCTAACTAGTTTGATAACCCTTCTCCTAAGCACTTGTCCCTTTTCGATCTATAACCCTTCCTGGTTGCTCCATATAGGTTACGTCTGGTTGCATGTCTATGCACTCATATGCCCCTATTTGTCTGGCATCCGAATTACACTTCCTTAATATTGATACGTGGAACACGTTATGAACTTGCTACATGTTCGGGGGTAGGGATAGCTCATATGTTAACTTCCCAATACGTCTTAATATATCCAAGGGTCCAACAATTAGTAGGTTTAGCTTTCCTTTCTTTCCGAACCTCATCCATCCTTTCCAAGGGAATACCTATAACAGCACTAGTCCCCTACTTCCTATTCTTTGTCCTTTTGTGTCAAATCAACATACTTCTTATGTCCATCTTGTGCTACTACCAGCCGTCCTCTGATTAGATCTATTATATCCTTGGTCCTTTGGACCACTGCTGGTCTGAGCATCTTGCACTCTGCAACATCATCCTATTATAAGGGAGATCGACATTGTCTTCCCTCAAGGATCTCATAAGGCGATATCTCAATACTGACATATGATCTATTATCGTAAGAAAACTTAATCCATGTTAAGTGATCATTCCAATTTCTCTCAAGTCTATTGCACAGACTCTCATCATAGCTTCTAGCATTATAGCTTTTGTTTCTCAATACCCATTCTTTTCCAGTTCGTAGTCATTACTATCTTCCGTACATAATACTATACTGGTTACACTTTTGCTCGTTAGCATTCTATAACCTTTTAATAATTGCGTCAACCTTAGTATCACGAATGCGTTAGATTCGGAATACCACCGCACTGATACTACTCCTTTCTAGCTGCTTCTATCTTTGAAAGCTTGATCCATCGTATAGAAGTAAAAGAATTTATTGAGAGATCACTATGATCATGAACACTTGTTATATCGCATAGTTAGAACAGAAGGTGGCCAACTTTTAGTACTTGACAAGCAATTAAACAATATGTGGTATCCTATTAGGCTTCTATCACACAGATAGATAGTCATTCGACAATACCTCCCCTTCTGGAAGGGTTGTTCTTCTCAGCTTACATGAAATAAAAAGAAGAGAAAAGAACAAACTGAAGAGTATTGTATATACGTAAAAATATTGCTATAAAATATCTGGCTTGGAATCTACCTCTGAACTATAGAGGTTTGTCATAGGAGAACAAAACATATACGTATATATATCAACATCAAGTATTATAGCATCGTATTTCACATGCCTAAATATTTTTTTGCTATTCTGTCCATCATTCTATGGACCCATGCTCTTCCTCGAGCTTATACACAATCACCTTTAAAACTCCCTCGACATCGAAAGTCGAATCTGGGATCTCATTTTAGACATCACTGTTACTAGAATTCTATGCTTGCACCGCAACCTTCCTCGTATAGTAATACGACTCTCTATTGATAAGAAGGAATAAATATTCAATAGGTAAATAATCGACCTAGTTTTTCTATCAAAGATAACTTATACGTTAACACGACCCGATTAGTGGTACTCAATCTCAACATCCATTCCAATATAACTCTCACGGTTGTAATCAGCTCATTACTCGCAGAATCATTGCTGCATTACTATGGTCCACCACTGATCTACTGTCATCATTTACTTTCCATGAAATCTTAATATCTAACCATACGGAGTCCATACATGTTGTATAGAATTCTTCTAAGGAGTTAACATAATCACCATTCATAATTCATGAAGAACACTCCAGATTCTGACGTACTTTCATGACATGAAGCAGATAAAATTGCAGAAGAGTTTCAATAAAAGCAACGATAGCGGGTTAATACCATTATTAACCACATGTCTTTATTAGGAGATATGGAGCTCAAAGGTTCATTTAGTCCTTTCGTAACATGGTCCTGGCTTATCTCGAGATATGACCTTTTAAGATAGATAGCCCGCTCACGGCGATTTCATAAATTAAATCTTTACCAAACTACTATCACGGTTGAGTATCGCACAATCATCAGAAAGAATGTCAATCTTTCAAACCATAATACAATCTTCACGGCTTTAACCATTATCACTGTATTCCTCTGGCACGAGCGCCGATAATTGTCTTCTTACACTTAAAGTGTCGGCCACCTCTTTGGCCTTTTTTGATAGTAATATTTCCTTACAATCAATGTCATTTTAACCACCTTCACTAAAATTTTCTACCTCATTTCAAATCACTGCTTATGTGAAAATGCTTTTCTTAAGTCCTTGTGATAAAAAAAAATCACCATTTTCCATAAGTCACTGCCTTAGTCTTTAAATATAAACATTATAATAGCTGACTCTCGATCGTACTTAGGACGTTTTTTATCTTGGGCCCTTCTTGCTTTAACAATTCTGACCTTCATTGGTTCAATCTGTACTTCTTATGGTTTAACTCGTGCCCACCTGGCATTATTATAATTACGCCATTTTTCCTTTATCACATTTCTATTCTTGAGAACTTCGAATATTACCTTTCTCCTTATAAAACCTCTAAGGTTATCCTTAAATCGTTCCTCCTGTATTCCCTAGAAACAGGCATATCAAAATATCATTTACTAATACTAGAACCATTGTTTATACACTTCTGAAAAATTTCTCCGCTGATCCTTAAAGGTTGTTGTTGCCTTAGTTCTTCATTCTGTACTACCCAAACTCATAATGTCCCTATTAAGGGTGAAATGCCAACCTTTATGCATTCCTCTATGGTTCATCTCAAATTATCGAGGTTCCATCCTTAATTCCACTTTTTTTAAAAAGGTACTTGCATTCGTCCATAGATAAATCAAGTCATGTATCCCTGATAAGGGTGTCTTATTCAATCATTCCTACCTCGATAGTCTATACCAATTTTCACAATAGCATCTTTATTCAAGTTGAGGTCAATCCATATGGCCTCCAAAAGATAAAAATGGTTATCCGTTTTTCTTTCCTGATTTGGTATTGATCACATGGATGTTCTGGAAGATATTGGTCGTGTTCAACGTGAACTCCTTCTTAATAAATCCTTATTTACTTTTGTTGTTTATCTCACAGTCATCTCAATGTTGGGATATCTTTCATACCTGACGTCTCCCTTTCTGGGTATCATGCCCCCGGTCTTACACTTCACATTTTTGAAGGTCACTCCTTCATCCAATTTTCCTAATGTCTTACTTTCTTGTCTCCTCGGTCTATCCGCGTCTCATTAATTATCCTTCGAACTATCTCAAGGTTTCTCGAATCCTCCCAACTTAAAGGGGATAAAATATATGTATCTCTTATGCCTTCAACCATCAATTTTTAACTCATGGTGAATCACCTCATCCTGACGATTACATACTTTTCTATTTCTATTACTACGAGCCTATAGGGTTTCCTCATACACAACTCCCTTATCATTCCTCAAACTCTATTGCCTTTATATTCCTTTCCACTTCAATTTTTTTTCTTTATTTTCCTTTCTCTTACAATCATTTCATGAACCCACTAATCATTTACTTTAAATATCACGTCATTCTGGGATTCATGTCCTCAGAACGAATTTTGACAACTTTTACAACTTAGATTCATAATTCATCATACTCGTCCACCTTTGTTTCGGCTCTAAAGCTTTTACACTATCTCCATAACCTTGGGAAGTACTTTCCCGAAAACAATTGACTGAATTTTAATCAGTTTATTATAACCTCTGGCTCCGTGCCTTCCTTGGACTTTCACCAGCGGGTGGCCTCTCTCTTAGGAGGGTAAGTGACAAAAACAGTCTTTTGTGATTCGTAACTTATTTAGAATCTCAAATGATTCTTATATTTCCTTTAGCCAAGCTCTTGCCTCGACTGGGTCAGCTTGTTCGTTGGAACTCTGAGAGCTTAGCGACTTAAAGGACCAGAAAGAATTTCTCACCGCATTATTTCCTCAGGGTGGTGGTTGGGGTTAATAGTCTAAGTTCTGTTTAGGCAGGTCCATGAATTGCCCAATAGGAGTACCATCCTGGTTCTCCCTATCTTTTTCGACTTTTGTTTTCTCAGTATGAAATGTTCCAACCTTCTCCCATAACCGAGGTTATCTTATACGTTAAAAATCCTTGTTTTTCATTTCATTATATTATGGGTTCTTTCTTTCTTGATGGCGACCTCCCTGACTATCACATTCAGGGTTTGCCCTAAATCTTATTCCCCGAACTATGGCTTTCATCTAAGGTCTCGTCCTTAAGCTTTTGAACGTTTGGAACCCAAATTCTGTAGGAATACCTCATTATTCCCTTATCATCTTTCTCGATATCAATATCTTCTCTATTTGTTGGCTCTCTGCCTTCATTCATCACTTTTTCTTGGCACAATATGATCTTTTCCAATAATTCGGACCGCATTACAATCTCAAACAGCATATCGATACCGTCTCCGGTTACCTTCACTTCTATTTCCATTTTCTCGAAATCTCTTATCAATTCTCCCAAAGAAATTATCATCTTGAGTCTCTCCTTTCTATTATGGCATTAGCCAACATATTGGCTTTCCCTGGATGATAAAGAATCTCATAATCGTAATCCTTAATTAGCTCTAACCACCTCCTCTGGCGCATGTTGAGCTCTTTCTGCGTGAAAATGCACTAGAGCACTTATGGCTTGTATAAATCTCGCACTTCTCTCTATACACGTAGTGCCTCCAATCTTTAGGGAAAAACTATTGCCACGAGCCCAAGCTCATGGGTGGGGATATCAAATTTTATATTCCCTTAATTGTCTTGATGCGTACGCGATTACCTTACTGTGCTGTATAAGAAGCACCCTAATTTCTTATGCGAAGCGTCACTACACTTCATAAAATCTCATTTTCCATCCGGCAACGCCAACATAGGGGCCGTCACCAACCTTTGCTTCAGTTCTTAAAATCTTTTCTCGCATTTCTCTGTCCATTCAAACTTCTCAGTCTTACGAGTAAGTCGCGTTAAAGGGGCTACTGTCATTACAAACTTGAACGAACCTCCGGTAGTTACCGGCCAATCCTACCTCTGGTAGTTTCCCTAACCATGGTCATCAATTCCTCAGTGGTCCTTTATTCATTCTTGTCAGGATCCTCCACGGGATCCTCCTCAGCAACAATCCCTTCTAGGAGAACATCCTCAACCGCTACATCCTCAATATGAACATCATCCGGTCCTGCGTGAGGACGCTCTATCGGATCCACAATCCGATCCCCAATTAGTAATAAAACATCATCGCGCTGTTACTCCTCAACCTCAGGGTTCAGAGTCCCGCTACCATATACGATAACGAACTACGCTTCTATCACGATATTTATAAGGGTTCCCATAAGGGTTTTAACTGTTAGTACTACGTTAGGTAGCCCGACTATGAACTTGGCAAGAGTTCTTATTATCTTAGCGAACTTATTATCTTAACGTCACATTATCTCTGAGTATATAACGCTTAGCTCTGATACCATTTCTATAACACCCCCAAATCCGGGGTCGGGGATCCGGGTTGTCACGAGTTCCATTTCCCTTAATAACACCCAATCTTAATAAACAATCAACTACTCCGTACTGTGACCCCACAATAAACACACACACCACAAGTTATAGTCTCAGAGAAGAATACCCAAAAATTACACAAGTCATTTTATTCCACAATTATAAACCATTACACCTTAAAAGGGTTTCAGAATAAATTTACATATTCTTTGCCATTATTACAATTCATAAGTATACATAAGGCTGGTACATCAAAAGTTGAAAGCCTAGCCTATTGGTAGATCATACCTCAGCTACAATGGCATCAACGCCTACAGGAAACTGCGGAACGTTTCCTATCCGCTCGCGAATTGGGAGCTTGATCTTGTTCATCTTGTCTATCTGTTGTTGTATGATGAAAAAAGAAAGCAAGGGTGAGCAACAAGCCCACCGAAATAATATGTATAATAATTAACAATATATGAGCATTCTCATAGTACTCATGAAAGTCTTGGTCAAGAAGAAATGAACCAAGTTTGACCTCTTAATGCGACCAAGTCACAAAATATTTAGTATATATGTACCTATATACTTTTCACAATCTTTGAAATCCTCTGACATGTATAATATACAAAGAGTTCCAGTTTATAATTATATGAAAATATCGTTGCAAGGTGATCTCCTATATCTAACCTTGTCTCAATTTTTTCTGAAAACCTTTGTTATTCATAAGATAATCATTAACTAGATATAAGTTGAAAAGATGAAGTTACACGATACTCCAATATACTTATATCTTTTCCGAATACTACTTGAACTACCACCATTCAATGTATAAATAGTTCATCCCATAGATTAAGCTACAAGACAAAACTTGTATAGAATCAATCTTTGAAATATCATCAAAATGAAATGAAGTTACGAGATACTTCATTTGATGAAAACATCATTTTAAAAACTCGACCCTGCCAACACTCAACAATCGCCCAGCCGTAGCCTTTCTATCGAAGGGCTCTGGGTAGTGTTACAGAAATATCCAATTGGATGATGAACTCATTACGGGAGTTTGCCGTGCCAGGAAGACCACTCACGATGATCAGTCGCAGTAGTGCAACCCCACCATTTTCTACATGTAGAGGAAAACAGTCGGATTTACTTGTCAACCGAACACTGGAGTCCTGAGGAATGGACCGTCTTAGCGGAACTTCCAGGCCATTTGGGCCAATAAATAAGGCCGGGCCGACGCCACTCGATCACTTACGCCACTCCTAGTTCAGATGAAATCCATGACTCTGAAACGTAAAGCTCGTCTCCCCTTTCCCCAAGTAGGAACTTGTTGATACGACTCCACCAAGAAGTCGCATCTAGTTGGAAAGGAAAACTCACCGATATTTCCCAGGCGATGCCTATTAATGGATTAACTTATTCCCAGAATTTTACTTCTTGATTGTTGGGTAAGTAATCAAAAACTCTTTTATCAAAACAGCAACCTTGTTGCGAGTATATAAAAATACATCACGAAGCCGGATCCCTCAGATTTTTGAGCGAGTATTTAAATCCCCTTCAGAAGGAAGATCTTGAATTTGAAAACGAGTTTTGGGATCCGCTCTAACCTTTAAAATCATTTTGAAGACTCGAAAATATTTTTAAGAATGTTTGGAGAAATGCTGATTTAATAAAATAAATCAAACCCAATATATTAGAAAATATCTGAATATTATTGTTTAAATAATATTCCTATAAAGGATGATCTTTATAAAAATAGTTGAAGTAGAAGTT
The DNA here is from genome assembly GCF_009905375.1 of Apium graveolens. Lineage (NCBI taxonomy): Eukaryota > Viridiplantae > Streptophyta > Magnoliopsida > Apiales > Apiaceae > Apium > Apium graveolens. The sequence goes on from NC_133655.1 coordinate 181,773,986, forward strand.
TTAAAACTCATACTTGAAATGAATAATAATAATTAACCAAAGATATACTTATATGAAAGTACGATCTTTATTTGAATAATCGAAAATAAGTTTGATTATCGAAACATTATTCTTTAATAAAATAAAGAATATTATTTAATAAAATAAGCGGAGTCATAGGTCCTCAAATGAATATTCAAAATAATATTCATTAAATAAAATAAGCGGAGTCATAACTCCTCGAATGAATATTCAAAATAATATTCATTAAATAAATAAAGTTATCGAACAAACCTTATTCGATTAATAGTTTTGAAAACTATTTATATATATATATATAAAAATATACATATATTATACTCGGGAACACCGACTCCCGGTTTAGAAAATTGTTCACCTTCGGGTCCCCTATACTAAGGGTATACGTAATTACTGCTTATCTCTAGCATATGTATTATGCAACTTATAAGCAATTGAATCAACAATTAGATATCAAGATTACAAAACAGGCATGCATATATCATATCAACATGCTCCAATATATCGCAAGATTTGCTAATAACAATAATGCACTTATCACAAGATAATGCATATACATATATACATCACAACAACAGTATAACGGGTAGAAAACTTGCCTGAGTGCTCCGGGGTAGACTTAAGCTTAGAGTGGGTCCGGTAACCTATGAACAATAACATAAGCCGGAATTAAACCACGGTCGCTTAAGAAACTAGACTTTAACCAATTGAACCCTAACGTTTGCTTATGGTCATTTCTACGCTTAACAAATCACATAAGTCGTTCGAGTACCCTCGGCTCCACCATTTTTAATAAATTAACCATTAAGGATTTTAAGGCGATTCTTTTGCGAGTACCCTACCAACTGCCTAATACACTTTACATAATTGTTTCATACTCCAATTAGTCATTTAAGGACCTTAACTAAGGTTTCAAAGTAAGGCGAGGGGTAATGGTTCGGTCGCGAAACACCGTTACTTAAAACGGTCGTTTCTCCTAAACCGTACATCGGATTCAAGCGAACCACATATCAAAACGAAGCTCGAAACATGAACTATCTAATAATGGCAATGGTCAAAACCTATCAGTGAGTTCAGGGGTTCTGATATTAAGAACAAAAGCAGTCTAAGGTAAATCGGACATTACGACGACTATGTTTACGCGATTACCAAAGTTTAAACTACTCCAATCAATCCACAAATCAACCCCCAATCAACATCACAACCAAACTCCATCCATACTTCATTATAACAGTCCCAACATCTCAAGATTTTCCAATTTATACTACCCCTAAACATGAACTAAAGCTATACTTAAGTTCATTAACCAATAATCAAGATTTACAACTCCAAACTCATTATAAATCCAACACAACTCTAAATATACATGAATCATACTTCCCAAGAACTAAACCAAGCATAAAAACTCTAAATATTCAAAATTAGGGCTAGGGTATGAGATTATACCTTCCTTGGTGAGTAGAAGTAACTAAGGAGCTTGGAACAACCCTTGAAAATCCTGACCAATGCTATATCTAAACAAAAACACAAGATCAAAAGTTTCAAGTTCTTGAAAGCACTATTCACCCTTTACTAAAATGATTTGTTTGAGATAAAAAAACCTTTGATTCAAGCACTCAAACTACTTGCTCTTCCTAGTTATGAAATATAGGATCCAAAGAAACAAACCTTATAATTTTCCATGGAGTATAGCTTGTGTTTTGAATTTCTAATTCACCATTTTGGTGAAAAATTCGAAGTGAAGAAGATGAAAGGGGGGGGGGAGAAGCTTGCTTTGTTTTATTGATCTTTGTGCATAAAAAGGCTTGGTTGATATCCTTTTATTTTGTTAATTAACCTTTTAACCATGGTAAAATTTGTGTGGCTTATAATCAACCAACAATTCCTTCCCTTTTGGTCATGCTTATGTCATCCTCCTATGTCATCTTCCCACACTTGTCTTCTTCTTGTTGGTGTGATGACATCATCATCACTAACCTCTTTGATTAACTCCTAATTACTTGGCTAATGATCGCTGATCTGTTATACGGTTCGCTTAACTTTCATTTTCGTTTATCGTTTGAGGGATCATACCGGGATCTTATTACTTGGGTTCCCTTAACCTTTCTCAATTCATTATATTCCTTTTATGATCCTCTCTTATAATCCTTGAATTTAAATCCTTTTTATCCTATTACCTAATACTCAATTCTTTCGATATATGGTGGATTTTTGGGAAAAATCGAAGTGTTCGAATTTGGATTTTGACGATCTTTACATACACTTATATACCATATAGAGTACTAATAAGATCTCAGAATAACAATAAAAGAACCTCTACAAAGTGTGGCATGAAAAGTTTTCTTATTCAGCATAATCAGCAAAATCACTATTCATAAGGGTTACAAAAATTCCAAAAATTGGGGTTATTACAAAAGGATTCCGACCCGGAATCTGTTCAGAAACAGGTAGGGATATGCTTCACGCATGACAACCTCGAGTTCTCACGTTGACCTTGCAATATTTGATCTCTTCATAAAATTTACACTCATCCATCCAATATATTTTCGGGTACTCGTCCTTGTAGTCTTATGACCTCTACACGTTACTCGACATACGCTAAGTCTGGCTACGAGTTTATTAGCTCATTTTCAATCATATGTTTGGTTTTGACGGTTAAATTTCCTAACCTTGATTCGTGGTACTCGTTATAAACTTGGTGACCATTCGATGATGGTGCTAATTTATAAGTCAACTTTCTTAGTCCTTAAATCCTTTAACTGATCCAATAAATCTTGGGTTCAACATTTCTTTCCCTTTCGAATCTCATCACTCCCTCCTCGGGAGGTACTTTCAATCATACTTGGTCCGCTACTTCGTACTTTCTGTCTTTATAGTTCTAATCCGCATATCTCTATTGTTCGTCCTGGGTTGCCACTTTTAGGAATTCCTTTGGTCTGTTGACTCAACTATGGTACAATATCCTCTGCTTACCAATTTCTTCCCAATATAAAAAAAACGATTCTTTCTTCCGTACAAAGCTTTGTAGTCGTCCCAATGCACGGATAATAACTCGTTATTGTCGATAATTCGATTAACGTCAACTGGCCACTTTATTTCCCTTAAAAACTGATAACATGGACGATTAGCGCATCTTCTAGTGTTTGGAATCATCCTTCAACTCATTCGCTTCCCCCTACATCGCTCCTACTAGTGCTAGAGTTTCATTCCTTAACGTTTTCCCATTTTGGGTGCATCATCTCAGTCGATTATTCTATGTACGAAGTTTTTGTCGCATTTCTACACGCTCATCTCCTGCTACACGCTTAGCGCCAGTTTTAACATTTCTTCCCGTAGTAGCATAAAGCACGTCATCGTCCTGTTGCCATCTTGAAGGAAGCACCATTTCATACGCAATTTATTGACACATTTTAGGATCGTGCAACGTTCATCTTCCGTCATCGGTCAGACTTCTTTAATCATTCCCCATATAATATCTATAGTACTACGACACTTTCTGGGTCGTACTTGTTATTCTCGCTAGCGGCTTAGACGTATTCACGTTTATTGGTACCTGCTACTAGTGGCCTTTATAGGGCGTGTACGATCTTCTTTGTTTTCTATCAGTTCTGATAATGACATCCTTCATTCTTTTACGTTGCCCTTCGTAAGGGATATTGGTGACTATTTTTCGTATGCTAGCGTGGTAAGTACATCTACACGAATTATCAGTCAATAATAGGCGATTCCCCAAACCTTTCCAAATAAAAGGTAAACCGCTAGACGTATCTTCAATGATCAAGATAGTCCTCTCGTTCTACTTGTTGATTTGAGAACCCTAAGTCATTCCTCTGTCCGTTCTTTTTCGCAAAATATCTTGGGAAATAGTCCCGTTAATTAAATCTTAGGTACTTGCGTACGCAGTCGTCACAGGGTCTCTCTGTCCCAATTATCTCTTCCGCGTTCATATCAATTTTGTAGAGTGGACATCTATCGTTTGCATAATAAAGTAAGCAATCTTATTTAATCTATCACCCAAAATCCTCAATTAACACGACGGCTAACTTGGTTCTTGATAATCCTCCTTCAAAATTTATTATAATTAACTCTTACTCCTATTTGGGTCATCTACAAGTCGAAATCGCCAAAATTTTAACCCCCGCCTTCCGTTTTCATTTTCCAACTACGTCGAATACTTACTTACCTACTTGATGACATCCCCTTTCATATTCTATCACGACTAATATCCGTTTACGTTTTTAGGCATCTTTAAGTCTTCTTGTTAAGTAATAAAGCGTTCTTTTCATGCGATCCTTCTCATCGGTTATTCTGAGTTTTGTCATCCTCCACATATCTTTTCCTACTTAAAGTGTCGGCCACCACATTGGCCTTTCCTTGATGATAATATATTTCTCAATCATGGCCTTTGATCATTTTGACTATATCATCTATCTCGTGTTTAGTGTAATTTTTTTTTTATTTTTTTTCCAAATTTCCTCATAAGTAAACTCCTTGTCCCTTTCAGTCTGAATCTTATCGCAATTATTCTAGATTATTATTAGAAAGCCTTATGTCACGGTCCTTAAGCTGCGTAGACATATCATTAAACTTCATGCAACATCCTATTTTTATCATCGAGTATTTCTAGCACGGGATTGCTACTAACCTTACCTTTACCTTTTAAAAATCTTATTCCTCAATTTTATACATGCTTGGTCTTTCCCAAATTTATTAGCACCTATCCCGATAATGTTTCATAGAAGTATACCTCACTAATCACGTCGTATCCCTATTTTCGTTCTTCTATACTATCTTAAAGATACTTATGATAATAACTAAATATGGTATTCTTCTCTTTAAAACAACTTACTCATCACGATGCTCCGATTGCACCATCATAGCACTTAGCTTTCAGTCTCATATTACAAAAACCGGTTCTCAACTATTCCTCTCTATGTTGGGAAGGCAATTAGCCTTGGAAAAATGATTTTCACGGTATCGATGAAGTTTAGACAACCTTAACAAGATTTCAAAATCTAACATCTGAACAAATAATGAGCTTTGAATAAAAGAGTCACAACACTCTGAAAATTTATAACTTGGAAGGAAGAATACAACAAGGATTATCCTTCCATGTCCTTAGAATTTTATATTGTGATATTATGGAGAATATCCATTGAAAGCAATGATTGCTGAATAATAACATCATATGAATGATATTTGTAAGATTTTCCCATTGAAAGAATACTTTTCTTCCCGAAAAATGAAAGAAATATCGAATAACATCCTCAACCAAAGGTTAACCATTTAGGTCTCCAAGAGGTGCTATTTTGAAAGAAGGAATTTTATCCAATGATTAATAAATAAGGAAGTATATTGTTCTTCAATCACTTTATAATTTTAATTGGATATTCGTTATACAAACGAAAGAATAAAATATTTCATGAACAAAATATTTCATAAAACTGAATGTGAATTCTCGTTTGAGTGGGCGACCTAGTTAGGTCTCAATTAAATCATTCTTTGAAAATTTCGTCAACAATTAACTTTGGCATATGTAATGCACTATAGAATAATCAAAATTTTATTGGAAGTGGAACTAGCAAAATAATAACTAGTCCATATCAAGCAATATTATCAACCGGCTAAGAAAATGGCCAGCACAATTGGTTTGGCCCATAGCAACTAGCTAGGACGATTAGCTAGGCTTTCATCGTATTAATTAAAATTTTGACTAGTTAGGACAATTAACTAGTCATTCATGAGAACATATGCAACTAGGCATATTTCAGTTTGTTTGAAAAAAAAATCTGAACATCGTAACCACTGAAGAAATTGTGGTTACCTGGATGACGATTTTGAAATAAAGAGTTTTTAAATTTGGGCCGAGAAAGACAATTATAACTCTGAATCAAGTGGTCTTGGCATCGGAACAATCGATAGCCTCTTATCAAATATTTCTTTCCAAATAAAGGGTACACTCATAGGTGCCCTAATTCACATACTTTATCAGATCTTTAAATAGAATTGAATCGGAATACCAACATCAAATTGATACCCTTACTATGATTTCAAAGTTCAATATATAATTTCATCCCGATTAGAGGAAAAGGATTCCCGAGGAATATATGGATATTAGATCATCCATATTTTTAACAATTTGTTAGATATTTACAATCTCGACTTAGAAGAGTAAGTATGAAAGAAGAATCAAATGAAGATACTCATTATGAATATTTATCGATGAATTGAGGGAAAATTTATATACAAAAATCTCTTGGATAATTGAAATGAAGTATAAATATCTCTGAGTTGAACAAGAAGATCATAATCTATGAATGAAAGTTCATGGCTTAACTAAAAGAATTGAACAAGTCCTGATGCGGAGAAAGACTATTCAAGATGGTCACATCAGAAGTTCAAAGTAGGGAACAAAAAGGATTTCCTGATATGACTTATCAAGGCATTACGAATGATCAACAATTTGGAGGGAGTAACGTGACAGTGGGTAGGTTCCAAAATAATTCACTGATTATCTTAACTCTTGTCATTATCCATCTGAGGATGATCCCACCTCTTTTTCTTCGTAATTCCATGTTTCAAATAGTTTCTCTTTTAACATTATTTTAAAATCGTTTACTAACTTGACTTTCCCACGTATATCTGTCATTCAGGTGTTTTACCTCGACGACCTTACTCAAAAATATTCCAAAACATCCATTAAGACAATAGTTGCCTGCTACACGCATCCGTTACTAACTATAAGTGGCCAGTCCCCCCTGAGAACAGATCAAAGAGATCTCTTAGGGATCTCAATGCAGTCCATAAGTTCAGTGACATGTGTGTGTAATTGAACATACGTTACCGAATATATTAGAGGTCTACGTGTATATATACGTTGCCTCTGACATCATTTCTACCAAAGAATTCCGCTCTATACTCATTGGTCTATCCTTTTAAAAGGTTCTAAGATCAAACCATCGCTCGTTGTAATCTTATGCCATTTAATTATAGACATGCTATCAATTCTCAATGCTCTCGATTTTTCAGCTAAACCATCATAACCTTACATGTTAAGCGCACTAATAATATTATGTAGTGTACTTGTCTTACAATGATATTTGTATATCATATTCAAATCTTCCTTAATGGAAATAAAAATCCTCAAGGGTATATCAGACACTATCTCTGTTGAATTCGTTATTAATACGATATTCCCCTTCTCATTGGTAAAATGACACTGTCAACTAGTTTGGGCCAATAACCTCAACTGTATACTAATAATTAGACTTCATGATCCTCACATGTGATGCCCCTTCACGGGCAACCTATAAAGAACTACGAGTAACAAGGCTCGTGATATTAAAATTTACATATGGTGTTGGTAATATCGTCTTTACCCCAAATACTCTAGAGACTCAGCTCCAAGTTCTACATCCATATCCTTACCAAATCAAATATGATTCTAATTTTTCTCCTCATCATTCTGATAATCTCCAATGGTCTCATTAGTCATACCTTAATACCTCAAATATACACTTATCCTAAACTACACATTGAGGCTACATCCGGTAGTCCAATGATGAACTCTATATGAGCTCTTACGCAATTTCGCATCTAGACAGATTCCTAACACTCTCATCTCTAAGTACTATAACTTAAGGCTCTAATACCATTTCTATAACGCCCCCAAATCCGGGGTCAGGAATCTGGGTCATCACGCCGTCCTTCACTAATGTGTAACCTGGTATTGATTTAATAATCCAACATACCCCATTCTCATACTCGCACATACAAGTTATAGCCTTAGAAACGACGTACAAAATGTAATCTTCTTTTATTACACTCAAATGTACTTTACAAGATCTCAAACAATTATTCATAACCTCTATATGAAGTTAAAATAATTACGACTGATATCTTATACCTATCTAATACTCTAGCACACCTGAGACAAAGCTGCCAGGGATCCTCCCCATAACTGCAAGCGACTAAGTCCCACACCGACATACTGGTTATCTGTTATGTTGTGTCATTTAAAAGAAAGCAAGAGTTTGTGACGCCCTCCAAACCCGGGGTCTAGATTTGGGGGTCACTAGCCACTAAACTAAAATAAAATAATCACAATGGAATAATATAATAAATATGACCCCTTTATTTGCACTGGATTGATCACAGGTTATAGTATGGAATAGGTACTAATACAAACCAACTGTTATTACAAATCAAATGTCTAATTAGTTTTACAACTTATTCAAATTTTATTACAAACCTTTATACTATTCAAGCGTCCCAAAACAGTCTACCTGGAATACACACCACACTATTTACAAGCACTCGACTTCTGATCAAACCTGGATCTCAAGCCTGCTCTGGCTTAGCTGCAAGATTAGATTGATAAACAAGTATGAGCGAAAGAAATGCTCAGCAAGCAGTATAAAATATGCTTGAAATGATGAACCACATTCTTATAATAACTGAACAACAGGATAAAATCAGTAATATTTGACCAATAATAAAAGCTTCACGAGCTATCAACAATAAAAGATAATTTTTAGATTGGAATATAACTCCGATGGACGTACTATCACATGCTGATCAGCCCGTGTGATAGCACAAGGTCATGATTCATAGAAACATGTCCCCAAAACACGAGTACACAAGTAAAAAGGCAATATACCTGCCTGTGGCAAAAATGATGTCATAATATTTCATATAACACATAGAAATAGCCCTCCGCTGGACCGTCCGTCCCGGTCACTTACGCATTCATCCAATCCATAAAACATTTTGATCAAAGGAGCCGAATCAAAGGACATCCTTAACCATATAACTCCCCATTTCTAATGGTCCAGAGCTATCTCAACAATCAATGGCAAAATAACTAGAAGAATTAGTTATTCGCTAATCTCAATTCAATGTTCCACCGTATAGAGTAATTTATAGCGAAATATAAAACGTTTAACTATTCTGAACATAGAATAGTATGGAAATTGAAAGAATATAGTTCAGAGTCAATATCAATTGAATGATAAATAAAGATATAATATTTGCATAATATGATTCAAAATAAACGTCACTTGAACAATAAGTGAAGTTAGGGGTACTTGCCTGGTATGCTCGATAACCTCTTACTATAACTCTGCTAATAACTGCTGGCTACTATCTCCGTCTAACACTTGACCGCACTCCTTGCTACTCGATTCTATAAACAAAAGGACTATCTTAATTGACAGAACCAAACTCAATCGACGTAACTATACGACTTGACATCTACCCGATCGTTTATAACTAAGCATGACATTTTAAAACTGTAAACAAATAGCATGCATATCAAATAACATGTAATCATGGCATTCATACAACACGTAATTACATATTACTAATACAAACCAACTGTTATTACAAATCAAATGTCTAATTAGTTTTACAACTTATTCAAATTTTATTACAAACCTTTATACTATTCAAGCGTCCCAAAACAGTCTACCTGGAATACACACCACACTATTTACAAGCACTCGACTTCTGATCAAACCTGGATCTCAAGCCTGCTCTGGCTTAGCTGCAAGATTAGATTGATAAACAAGTATGAGCGAAAGAAATGCTCAGCAAGCAGTATAAAATGTGCTTGAAATAATGAACCACATTCTTATAATAACTGAACAACAGGATAAAATCAGTAATATTTGATCAATAATAAAAGCTTCACGAGCTATCAACAATAAACGATAATTTTTAGATTGGAATATAACTCCGATGGACGTACTATCACATGCTGATCAGCCCGTGTGATAGCACAAGGTCATGATTCATAGAAACATGTCCCCAAAACACGAGTACACAAGTAAAAAGGCAATATACCTGCCTGTGGCAAAAATGATGTCATAATATTTCATATAACACATAGAAATAGCCCTCCGCTGGACCGTCCGTCCCGGTCACTTACGCATTCATCCAATCCATAAAACATTTTGATCAAAGGAGCCGAATCAAAGGACATCCTTAACCATATAACTCCCCATTTCTAATGGTCCAGAGCTATCTCAACAATCAATGGCAAAATAACTAGAAGAATTAGTTATTCGCTAATCTCAATTCAATGTTCCACCGTATAGAGTAATTTATAGTGAAATATAAAACGTTTAACTATTCTGAACATAGAATAGTATGGAAATTGAAAGAATATAGTTCAGAGTCAATATCAATTGAATGATAAATAAAGATATAATATTTGCATAATATGATTCAAAATAAACGTCACTTGAACAATAAGTGAAGTTAGGGGTACTTGCCTGGTATGCTCGATAACCTCTTACTATAACTCTGCTAATAACTGCTGGCTACTATCTCCGTCTAACACTTGACCGCACTCCTTGCTACTCGATTCTATAAACAAAAGGACTATCTTAATTGACAGAACCAAACTCAATCGACGTAACTATACGACTTGACATCTACCCGATCGTTTATAACTAAGCATGACCTTTTAAAACTGTAAACAAATAGCATGCATATCAAATAACATGTAATCATGGCATTCATACAACACGTAATCACATATTACTAATACAAACCAACTGTTATTACAAATCAAATGTGTAATTAGTTTTACAACTTATTCAAATTTTATTACAAACCTTTATACTATTCAAGCGTCCCAAAACAGTCTACCTAGAATACACACCACACTATTTACAAGCACTCGACTTCTGATCAAACCTGGATCTCAAGCCTGCTCTGGCTTAGCTGCAAGATTAGATTGATAAACAAGTATGAGCGAAAGAAATGCTCAGCAAGCAGTATAAAATGTGCTTGAAATGATGAACCACATTCTTATAATAACTGAACAACAGGATAAAATCAGTAATATTTGATCAATAATAAAAGCTTCACGAGCTATCAACAATAAACGATAATTTTTAGATTGGAATATAACTCCGATGGACGTACTATCACATGCTGATCAGCCCGTGTGATAGCACAAGGTCATGATTCATGGAATCATGTCCCCAAAACACGAGTACACAAATAAAAAGGCAATATACCTTCCTGTGGCAAAAATGATGTCATAATATTTCATATAACACATAGAAATAGCCCTCCGCTGGACCGTCCGTCCCGGTCACTTACGCATTCATCCAATCCATAAAACATTTTGATCAAAGGAGCCGAATCAAAGGACATCCTTAACCATATAACTCCCCATTTCTAATGGTCCAGAGCTATCTCAACAATCAATGGCAAAATAACTAGAAGAATTAGTTATTCGCTAATCTCAATTCAATGTTCCACCGTATAGAGTAATTTATAGCGAAATATAAAACGTTTAACTATTCTGAACATAGAATAGTATGGAAATTGAAAGAATATAGTTCAGAGTCAATATCAATTGAATGATAAATAAAGATATAATATTTGCATAATATGATTCAAAATAAACGTCACTTGAACAATAAGTGAAGTTAGGGGTACTTGCCTGGTATGCTCGATAACCTCTTACTATAACTCTGCTAATAACTGCTGGCTACTATCTCCGTCTAACACTTGACCGCACTCCTTGCTACTCGATTCTATAAACAAAAGGACTATCTAAATTGACAGAACCAAACTCAATCAACGTAACTATACGACTTGACATCTACCCGATCGTTTATAACTAAGCATGACATTTTAAAACTGTAAACAAATAACATGCATATCAAATAACATGTAATCATGGCATTCATACAACACGTAATCACATATTACTAATACAAACCAACTGTTATTACAAATCAAATGTCTAATTAGTTTTACAACTTATTCAAATTTTATTACAAACCTTTATACTATTCAAGCGTCCCAAAACAGTCTACCTAGAATACACACCACACTATTTACAAGCACTCGACTTCTGATCAAACCTGGATCTCAAGCCTGCTCTGGCTTAGCTGCAAGATTAGATTGATAAACAAGTATGAGCGAAAGAAATGCTCAGCAAGCAGTATAAAATGTGCTTGAAATGATGAACCACATTCTTATAATAACTGAACAACAGGATAAAATCAGTAATATTTGATCAATAATAAAAGCTTCACGAGCTATCAACAATAAACGATAATTTTTAGATTGGAATATAACTCCGATGGACATACTATCACATGCTGATCAGCCCGTGTGATAGCACAAGGTCATGATTCATGGAATCATGTCCCCAAAACACGAGTACACAAATAAAAAGGCAATATACCTTCCTGTGGCAAAAATGATGTCATAATATTTCATATAACACATAGAAATAGCCCTCCGCTGGACCGTCCGTCCCGGTCACTTACGCATTCATCCAATCCATAAAATATTTTGATCAAAGGAGCCGAATCAAAGGACAATCTTAACCATATAACTCCCCATTTCTCATGGTCCAGAGCTATCTCAACAATCAATGGCGAAATAACTAGAACAATTAGTTATTCGCTAATCTCAATTCAATGTTCCACCGTATAGAGTAATTTATAGCGAAATATAAAACGTTTAACTATTCTGAACATAGAATAGTATGGAAATTGAAAGAATATAGTTCAGAGTCAATATCAATTGAATGATAAATAAAGATATAATATTTGCATAATATGATTCAAAATAAACGTCACTTGAACAATAAGTGAAGTTAGGGGTACTTGCCTGGTATGCTCGATAACCTCTTACTATAACTCTGCTAATAACTGCTGGCTACTATCTCCGTCTAACACTTGACCGCACTCCTTGCTACTCGATTCTATAAACAAAAGGACTATCTAAATTGACAGAACCAAACTCAATCAACGTAACTATACGACTTGACATCTACCCGATCGTTTATAACTAAGCATGACATTTTAAAACTGTAAACAAATAACATGCATATCAAATAACATGTAATCATGGCATTCATACAACACGTAATCACATATTACTAATACAAACCAACTGTTATTACAAATCAAATGTCTAATTAGTTTTACAACTTATTCAAATTTTATTACAAACCTTTATACTATTCAAGCGTCCCAAAACAGTCTACCTAGAATACACACCACACTATTTACAAGCACTCGACTTCTGATCAAACCTGGATCTCAAGCCTGCTCTGGCTTAGCTGCAAGATTAGATTGATAAACAAGTATGAGCGAAAGAAATGCTCAGCAAGCAGTATAAAATGTGCTTGAAATGATGAACCACATTCTTATAATAACTGAACAACAGGATAAAATCAGTAATATTTGATCAATAATAAAAGCTTCACGAGCTATCAACAATAAACGATAATTTTTAGATTGGAATATAACTCCGATGGACGTACTATCACATGCTGATCAGCCCGTGTGATAGCACAAGGTCATGATTCATGGAATCATGTCCCCAAAACACGAGTACACAAATAAAAAGGCAATATACCTTCCTGTGGCAAAAATGATGTCATAATATTTCATATAACACATAGAAATAGCCCTTCGCTGGACCGTCCGTCCCGGTCACTTACGCATTCATCCAATCCATAAAATATTTTGATCAAAGGAGCCGAATCAAAGGACAATCTTAACCATATAACTCCCCATTTCTCATGGTCCAGAGCTATCTCAACAATCAATGGCGAAATAACTAGAACAATTAGTTATTCGCTAATCTCAATTCAATGTTCCACGATATAGAGTAATTTATAGCGAAATATAAAACGTTTAACTATTCTAAACTTAGAATAATATGGAAATTGAAAGAATATAGTTCAGAGTCAATATCAATTGAATGATAAATAAAGATATAATATTTGCATAATATGATTCAAAATAAACGTCACTTGAACAATAAGTGAAGTTAGGGGTACTTGCCTGGTATGCTCGATAACCTCTTACTATAACTCTGCTAATAACTGCTGGCTACTATCTCCGTCTAACACTTGACCGCACTCCTTGCTACTCGATTCTATAAACAAAAGGACTATCTTAATTGACAGAACCAAACTCAATCGACGTAACTATACGACTTGACATCTACCCGATCGTTTATAACTAAGCATGACATTTTAAAACTGTAAACAAATAGCATGCATATCAAATAACATGTAATCATGGCATTCATACAACACGTAATTACATATTACTAATACAAACCAACTGTTATTACAAATCAAATGTCTAATTAGTTTTACAACTTATTCAAATTTTATTACAAACCTTTATACTATTCAAGCGTCCCAAAACAGTCTACCTGGAATACACACCACACTATTTACAAGCACTCGACTTCTGATCAAACCTGGATCTCAAGCCTGCTCTGGCTTAGCTGCAAGATTAGATTGATAAACAAGTATGAGCGAAAGAAATGCTCAGCAAGCAGTATAAAATGTGCTTGAAATAATGAACCACATTCTTATAATAACTGAACAACAGGATAAAATCAGTAATATTTGATCAATAATAAAAGCTTCACGAGCTATCAACAATAAACGATAATTTTTAGATTGGAATATAACTCCGATGGACGTACTATCACATGCTGATCAGCCCGTGTGATAGCACAAGGTCATGATTCATAGAAACATGTCCCCAAAACACGAGTACACAAGTAAAAAGGCAATATACCTGCCTGTGGCAAAAATGATGTCATAATATTTCATATAACACATAGAAATAGCCCTCCGCTGGACCGTCCGTCCCGGTCACTTACGCATTCATCCAATCCATAAAACATTTTGATCAAAGGAGCCGAATCAAAGGACATCCTTAACCATATAACTCCCCATTTCTAATGGTCCAGAGCTATCTCAACAATCAATGGCAAAATAACTAGAAGAATTAGTTATTCGCTAATCTCAATTCAATGTTCCACCGTATAGAGTAATTTATAGCGAAATATAAAACGTTTAACTATTCTGAACATAGAATAGTATGGAAATTGAAAGAATATAGTTCAGAGTCAATATCAATTGAATGATAAATAAAGATATAATATTTGCATAATATGATTCAAAATAAACGTCACTTGAACAATAAGTGAAGTTAGGGGTACTTGCCTGGTATGCTCGATAACCTCTTACTATAACTCTGCTAATAACTGCTGGCTACTATCTCCGTCTAACACTTGACCGCACTCCTTGCTACTCGATTCTATAAACAAAAGGACTATCTTAATTGACAGAACCAAACTCAATCGACGTAACTATACGACTTGACATCTACCCGATCGTTTATAACTAAGCATGACATTTTAAAACTGTAAACAAATAGCATGCATATCAAATAACATGTAATCATGGCATTCATACAACACGTAATCACATATTACTAATACAAACCAACTGTTATTACAAATCAAATGTGTAATTAGTTTTACAACTTATTCAAATTTTATTACAAACCTTTATACTATTCAAGCGTCCCAAAACAGTCTACCTAGAATACACACCACACTATTTACAAGCACTCGACTTCTGATCAAACCTGGATCTCAAGCCTGCTCTGGCTTAGCTGCAAGATTAGATTGATAAACAAGTATGAGCGAAAGAAATGCTCAGCAAGCAGTATAAAATGTGCTTGAAATGATGAACCACATTCTTATAATAACTGAACAACAGGATAAAATCAGTAATATTTGATCAATAATAAAAGCTTCACGAGCTATCAACAATAAACGATAATTTTTAGATTGGAATATAACTCCGATGGACGTACTATCACATGCTGATCAGCCCGTGTGATAGCACAAGGTCATGATTCATGGAATCATGTCCCCAAAACACGAGTACACAAATAAAAAGGCAATATACCTTCCTGTGGCAAAAATGATGTCATAATATTTCATATAACACATAGAAATAGCCCTCCGCTGGACCGTCCGTCCCGGTCACTTACGCATTCATCCAATCCATAAAACATTTTGATCAAAGGAGCCGAATCAAAGGACATCCTTAACCATATAACTCCCCATTTCTAATGGTCCAGAGCTATCTCAACAATCAATGGCAAAATAACTAGAAGAATTAGTTATTCGCTAATCTCAATTCAATGTTCCACCGTATAGAGTAATTTATAGCGAAATATAAAACGTTTAACTATTCTGAACATAGAATAGTATGGAAATTGAAAGAATATAGTTCAGAGTCAATATCAATTGAATGATAAATAAAGATATAATATTTGCATAATATGATTCAAAATAAACGTCACTTGAACAATAAGTGAAGTTAGGGGTACTTGCCTGGTATGCTCGATAACCTCTTACTATAACTCTGCTAATAACTGCTGGCTACTATCTCCGTCTAACACTTGACCGCACTCCTTGCTACTCGATTCTATAAACAAAAGGACTATCTAAATTGACAGAACCAAACTCAATCAACGTAACTATACGACTTGACATCTACCCGATCGTTTATAACTAAGCATGACATTTTAAAACTGTAAACAAATAACATGCATATCAAATAACATGTAATCATGGCATTCATACAACACGTAATCACATATTACTAATACAAACCAACTGTTATTACAAATCAAATGTCTAATTAGTTTTACAACTTATTCAAATTTTATTACAAACCTTTATACTATTCAAGCGTCCCAAAACAGTCTACCTAGAATACACACCACACTATTTACAAGCACTCGACTTCTGATCAAACCTGGATCTCAAGCCTGCTCTGGCTTAGCTGCAAGATTAGATTGATAAACAAGTATGAGCGAAAGAAATGCTCAGCAAGCAGTATAAAATGTGCTTGAAATGATGAACCACATTCTTATAATAACTGAACAACAGGATAAAATCAGTAATATTTGATCAATAATAAAAGCTTCACGAGCTATCAACAATAAACGATAATTTTTAGATTGGAATATAACTCCGATGGACATACTATCACATGCTGATCAGCCCGTGTGATAGCACAAGGTCATGATTCATGGAATCATGTCCCCAAAACACGAGTACACAAATAAAAAGGCAATATACCTTCCTGTGGCAAAAATGATGTCATAATATTTCATATAACACATAGAAATAGCCCTCCGCTGGACCGTCCGTCCCGGTCACTTACGCATTCATCCAATCCATAAAATATTTTGATCAAAGGAGCCGAATCAAAGGACAATCTTAACCATATAACTCCCCATTTCTCATGGTCCAGAGCTATCTCAACAATCAATGGCGAAATAACTAGAACAATTAGTTATTCGCTAATCTCAATTCAATGTTCCACCGTATAGAGTAATTTATAGCGAAATATAAAACGTTTAACTATTCTGAACATAGAATAGTATGGAAATTGAAAGAATATAGTTCAGAGTCAATATCAATTGAATGATAAATAAAGATATAATATTTGCATAATATGATTCAAAATAAACGTCACTTGAACAATAAGTGAAGTTAGGGGTACTTGCCTGGTATGCTCGATAACCTCTTACTATAACTCTGCTAATAACTGCTGGCTACTATCTCCGTCTAACACTTGACCGCACTCCTTGCTACTCGATTCTATAAACAAAAGGACTATCTAAATTGACAGAACCAAACTCAATCAACGTAACTATACGACTTGACATCTACCCGATCGTTTATAACTAAGCATGACATTTTAAAACTGTAAACAAATAACATGCATATCAAATAACATGTAATCATGGCATTCATACAACACGTAATCACATATTACTAATACAAACCAACTGTTATTACAAATCAAATGTCTAATTAGTTTTACAACTTATTCAAATTTTATTACAAACCTTTATACTATTCAAGCGTCCCAAAACAGTCTACCTAGAATACACACCACACTATTTACAAGCACTCGACTTCTGATCAAACCTGGATCTCAAGCCTGCTCTGGCTTAGCTGCAAGATTAGATTGATAAACAAGTATGAGCGAAAGAAATGCTCAGCAAGCAGTATAAAATGTGCTTGAAATGATGAACCACATTCTTATAATAACTGAACAACAGGATAAAATCAGTAATATTTGATCAATAATAAAAGCTTCACGAGCTATCAACAATAAACGATAATTTTTAGATTGGAATATAACTCCGATGGACGTACTATCACATGCTGATCAGCCCGTGTGATAGCACAAGGTCATGATTCATGGAATCATGTCCCCAAAACACGAGTACACAAATAAAAAGGCAATATACCTTCCTGTGGCAAAAATGATGTCATAATATTTCATATAACACATAGAAATAGCCCTTCGCTGGACCGTCCGTCCCGGTCACTTACGCATTCATCCAATCCATAAAATATTTTGATCAAAGGAGCCGAATCAAAGGACAATCTTAACCATATAACTCCCCATTTCTCATGGTCCAGAGCTATCTCAACAATCAATGGCGAAATAACTAGAACAATTAGTTATTCGCTAATCTCAATTCAATGTTCCACGATATAGAGTAATTTATAGCGAAATATAAAACGTTTAACTATTCTAAACTTAGAATAATATGGAAATTGAAAGAATATAGTTCAGAGTCAATATCAATTGAATGATAAATAAAGATATAATATTTGCATAATATGATTCAAAATAAACGTCACTTGAACAATAAGTGAAGTTAGGGGTACTTGCCTGGTATGCTCGATAACCTCTTACTATAACTCTGCTAATAACTGCTGGCTACTATCTCCGTCTAACACTTGACCGCACTCCTTGCTACTCGATTCTATAAACAAAAGGACTATCTTAATTGACAGAACCAAACTCAATCGACGTAACTATACGACTTGACATCTACCCGATCGTTTATAACTAAGCATGACATTTTAAAACTGTAAACAAATAACATGCATATCAAATAACATGTAATCATGGCATTCATACAACACGTAATCACATATTACTAATACAAACCAACTGTTATTACAAATCAAATGTCTAATTAGTTTTACAACTTATTCAAATTTTATTACAAACCTTTATACTATTCAAGCGTCCCAAAACAGTCTACCTAGAATACACACCACACTATTTACAAGCACTCGACTTCTGATCAAACCTGGATCTCAAGCCTGCTCTGGCTTAGCTGCAAGATTAGATTGATAAACAAGTATGAGCGAAAGAAATGCTCAGCAAGCAGTATAAAATGTGCTTGAAATGATGAACCACATTCTTATAATAACTGAACAACAGGATAAAATCAGTAATATTTGATCAATAATAAAAGCTTCACGAGCTATCAACAATAAACGATAATTTTTAGATTGGAATATAACTCCGATGGACGTACTATCACATGCTGATCAGCCCGTGTGATAGCACAAGGTCATGATTCATGGAATCATGTCCCCAAAACACGAGTACACAAATAAAAAGGCAATATACCTTCCTGTGGCAAAAATGATGTCATAATATTTCATATAACACATAGAAATAGCCCTCCGCTGGACCGTCCGTCCCGGTCACTTACGCATTCATCCAATCCATAAAATATTTTGATCAAAGGAGCCGAATCAAAGGACAATCTTAACCATATAACTCCCCATTTCTCATGGTCCAGAGCTATCTTAACAATCAATGGCGAAATAACTAGAACAATTAGTTATTCGCTAATCTCAATTCAATGTTCCACTATATAGAGTAATTTATACCGAAATATAAAACGTTTAACTATTCTAAACTTAGAATAATATGGAAATTGAAAGAATATAGTTCAGAGTCAATATCAATTGAATGATAAATGAAGATATAATATTTGCATAATATGATTCAAAATAAACGTCACTTGAACAATAAGTGAAGTTAGGGGTACTTGTCTGGTATGCTCGATAACCTCTTACTATAACTCTGCTAATAACTGCTGGCTACTATCTCCGTCTAACACTTGACCGCACTCCTTGCTACTCGATTCTATAAACAAAAGGACTATCTTAATTGACAGAACCAAACTTAATCGACGTAACTATACGACTTGACATCTACCCGATCGTTTATAACTAAGCATGACATTTTAAAACTGTAAACAAATAGCATGCATATCAAATAACATGTAATCATGGCATTCATACAACACGTAATCACATATTTCATGTAACACATAAGTCAAATCATTAAAAGATACGTCTCAGGGCGTTCAGAACTAAAATGAGGTCAAGATTAGCATTTATCGATCAAATACCGACTCAAACTGATGCACAAATCAAATGACATTGCAATACAAAAGAAATTAGGACTCAAAAGTATTTTTCTAAGTCTATACGCGTTCGTTTCGTATTGAACGGACGAACAGTTTATTTATTATGAATAAAATAAGAAATAAATGGAATTAAATCAATTAATAATAATATTAATTGTTTTTTAAATACCAAAATATTATTTTTAAAAGCCCAAAATAATTTTTAGAAATTATTTGAATTAATTATAAATAATTTACATTTATTTAACTATTTATAAATAAAATTAATTGATTAATTAATTTTTAATCAATTAATTAAATTCATAAATAATTAACTAAAATGAATTATAAATAATTAAATTAAATAGTATTTTTGAAAATAATAAATGAAAATAATTTTAGGAATTTAAGTAAATAATTTTTAGTATTTAAAATAATTATTAAATAATTTTTAGAAATAAAATAAATGATTTTTAAAAATAAGAAAATGAATTTTGAAATAAAAGTAAAAAGGAATTAACAAAAACAGATTTTGAATTGTAGTCTTCTTCTTCGCTGAATCAAATGACGGGCTTGGGGGGTGGGACTTCGCCGGTTATACGAAGAACACGGCCAGCGGTTCGCCGGTTTCTGGAATTTCCAGATTCCGGCCGAACATCCGGCCATCTCTGGCGAGTCCTACCGTTACCAAAACAGCACCATTCCCATCGGTTTCTGCTCCCAAACACATCCTCGTAACTCCAGGAGCCTAGATTCGCCTTCATCCCCTTCAAACCACCCCGGGAAAACGTTCCCTGGCCGAAACTCGCCAAAACTCCGGCGACTTCCACCAAACTACTGAAAAGCTTCATTTTCAAACCAAATTCGATGGTTTAACTACCAAAATGAAGCTTAGAATAATTATAATCTATCTATATCATCAACCATCATCAAGAACATCCCAATAACCAAGAAAATCAATTTGAAAAAAATCAAAAAACTTAGAACTCGACTTAAACATTCCGGAAATCAAACAACACAAATTTATAATCAAACCGACTGGAAATCATCATCTAAAGCTATTGGTAACAACAAAATCAACCAACAATCATCACAAATCAAAAACGATTCTCAAGAACAAAAATACCCAAAAATTTCGACTTTTATAAATACGGTACCTCAGATCAAGATATTGATACCAATAGAAAGCTCTCGTCGAGAGGATGATTTTGACTACTAGAACGTCTGATTTGGTTCCTTAAATCGATCAAAAATCACGACTGAAGGTGCTGCCTAGAATCTCGCCCCCACAAACTGTTCTTGATTTTATGAATTTTCTGATTTTTAATAGAATAATAATAAATAAATAAAACCAGTTCAGCTATTTATATTTTTACAAAAATTATATCCCAAAATAAATTAAGGGTGTTTTTATCCCCTAATTATAATAATTAGGGCCCCAAAATAATAATTATGGGGAATAATTTTAAAAACGATAAAATACAACATTAATGTCAAAATTTCCCAAAAATTGCGAATAATTCAAAAATACAAAAATAAAGGGTATTTGAAATACGAATAATTTTATAAAAATGAAAACACGGATTTTGTGGGGTTTGACGTCCCGGTGGGGTCCCGGTCCGTTAATTTTTGAAAAACAGAAACGATCCCTAAATTACCAGAAAAACCCGAAAACACCTAAAATGCATTCAGACGCGTATAAATCGAAATAAAACGAGTATCTTAATAAAGACGCTAATAAATACGCATCCCGATTGCAGATAAAGTCATATAATTGCAGTTTAAGCATATATTAATTAATCGAAAAATTTCTAGCCCACACGAAAACACGCATAATAGCTATAACATCTAATAGCATGACAATAACGACTTTAAATTTATAAAACACATAATATTTATTTATTTAACACATAATCTTCACATAATTTTTCCGGATATTACATCTTCCCCCTTAACAGGATTCTGTCCTCAGAATCCGCCTAGGAAAACAAATGAGGATACTTGGATCGCATTTCGCTTTCCAACTCCCAAGTCGACTCTTCAACCTTGGGATTCCTCCACAAGACTCGCACTAAAGACACAGACTTATTCCTAAGCACTCTTTCTTTCTTATCTAAAATCCGCACTGGTTGCTCTACCAAAGATAAATCTGGCTGAATCTCGATTGGCTCATATTCTAACACATGGTTCGAATCAGGCAAATAACGCTTCAATATCGACACGTGAAACACGTTGTGAATATGCTGCATGTGAGGTGGTAACGCTAATTCGTAAGCAACCTTTCCCACACGCTTCAAAATCTCAAAAGGGCCAACATAACGCGGACTCAACTTTCCTTTCTTTCCAAATCTTGATAAACCTTTCCAAAGGCGAAACCTTTAATATCACTGCTTCACCAACTTCAAATTCCATATCCTTTCTGGCAGGATCAACATATTTGCGTTGATGATCTGGAGCTGCTATTAATCTTTTCCGAATGAGTTCTATTTTCTCCTTCATCTGCTGGATCAATTCTGGACCCAAAATCTTTCTCTCACCAACTTCTTCCCAACAGATTGGAGATCTGCATCTTCTCCCGTACAAAGCTTCGTAAGGCGGCATTCCAATGCTGGCATGATAACTGTTGTTGTAGGAAAATTCAACTAATGGCAAATGCTCATCCCAACTCCCTTCAAAATCTAGTGCACATACCCTTAGCATATCTTCAATAGTTTGAATCGTCCTTTCACTTTGACCATCTGTCTACGGATGTTACGCGATACTCATGTTCAGCTTCGTTCCGAGACAATCTTGAAAACTTCTCCAAAATCTTGAATTAAATCGAGGATCTCTGTCTGAAACTATGGATACTGGAACTCCATGTCGTGTCACAATTTCCTTAAAATATAATTGAACCAATTTATCCATTGAGAATCTTTCGTTGACAGGAAGAAAATGTGCTGACTTCGTCAATCTATCGATAATAACCCAAATAGCATCATGATTTGCCCTGGTCCTCGGTAATCCAACCAAAAATCCATCGCTATATGCTCCCACTTCCATTCTGGAATGTCCAATGGCTGTATCAGTCCACTGGGACTTTGATGTTCCACTTTGACTCACTGGCAAGTGTAACACTTACTTACCCATTCTGCAATTTCCTTCTTCATGCCTGGCTACTAAAAATTTTCTCTTAAGTCTCTATACATCTTCGTACTCCCGGGATGAATTGAATATCTGGAGTTGTGAGCGTCTCGAAGAATTTCATCTTTCAGCTCGGCTACGTTGGGTATCCATATTCTGGAAGAAAATCTTAATATTCCTTTATCATCCTTTTGACTCTCTATCTCTTCTCCTGTCAAACTGTCTCGTTCATGGCTCATAACTTCTTCCTGACATCTTCTTATATTCTCTAATAGCTCTGGTTGAAAAGACATTGCACACAACACATCTGCAGACATACTTGGGGTACTGACCTCTATTTCAAGCTTCTCAAATTCCTTGATCAATTCCTCAGATGAAATTATCATATTTAGCCTTTTTTTTCTGCTCAGCGCGTCGGCCACCATATTTGCTTTGCCTGGATGATAGTTGATAGTACAGTCGTAGTCCTTGATTAGTTCTAGCCATCTTCTCTGCCTCATGTTCAATTCCTTCTGGGTGAAGATATACTTCAAACTCTTATGGTCCGTGTAGATCTCACACTTTTCCCCATAAAGATAATGCCTCCAAATCTTCAATGCAAACACTATAGCTGCCAATTCAAGATCATGAGTTGGATACTTTTCTTCATGTGGTTTCAACTATCTTGAAGCGTAGGCTATCACCTTGTCATGCTGCATCAAAACACACCCCAATCCTTTGTATGGCGCATCACTATAGATCATAAAATTTCCTTGTTCATCTGGCAAGACTAACACTGGAGAAGATACTAATCTATTCTTTAATTCTTGGAAACTTTCTTCGTATTTCTCGTCCCATTCGAACTTTTGGTTCTTCCTGGAGAGCTTTATCAACGGCGTAGTCTTGCACGAATCTTCTATAGTAACCTGCCAGTCCCATGAAACTTCGTACTTCCGTTGGTGTCTTTGGCCTCTCCCAGTTGATTATGGCTTCAATCTTTGCTGGATTCACTTCCACTCCTTTATTGCTAATCACGTGCCCAAGAAATTGTACTTCTTTTAACCAAAATTCATACTTTGAAAACTTTGCGTACAATTTCTCCTGTTACAGTATCTCAAGAACTATCCTCAAGTGCTCTGCATGCTCTTCATCTGTTTTAGAATAGATCAAGATGTCGTCTATGAACACGATCACGAATTTATCCAAATACTTCTTGAATACTCGATTCATCAGATCCATGAAAGTTGCTGGTGCGTTGGTTAATCCAAATGCCATCACTAGAAACTCATAATGCCCATATCTGGTTCTGAATGCGGTCTTTGAAATGTCTTCAGGCTTGATCTTCAGTTGATGATATCCGGATCTTAAATCAATTTTAGAAAACCATACAACGCCTCTCAATTGGTCAAACAAATCATCGATCCTTGGTAACGGGTACTTGTTCTTAATGGTCAGCTTATTCAGTTCTCGATAGTCAATAAATAGTCACATACTCCCATCCTTTTTCTTGACAAACAGTACTGGTGCGCCCCACGGAGATACACTGGGTCTTATAACTCCTTTCTCCAAAAGATCTTGCAGCTGAATTGCCAATTCCTTCATCTCCACTGGTGCCATCCGGTACGGAGCTTTAGAAACTGGTTCTGTTCCGGGTGCTAGATCAATCGCAAATTCAATTTCTCTATCGGGAGGTAATCCTGGTAGATAGTCTGGAAAGACATCTGGAAATTCATTGACAACTGGAATCGCTTCTAGTGCTGGAACTTCTTTGCTGGTGTCCACAACATGGGCCAAATACGCTTCGCAATTCTGACACAATAACTTCTTCACTTGAGCTATCGTTAAGAACTTCTTCTCTTGCTTATTTCCTCGAAATATTATCTTCTTCTTACTATCTAAGGTTTAAAGTCTTACTTTCCTATTCTTACAATCAATCTGAGCGTTATTTTCTGACAACCAATCCATTCCTAAAATAACATCAAATTCTCCCAACTTGAAAGGTATCAAGTTGGCATAGAAATGATGTCCTCCTATCTCAATATCACACCTCGGGCATACACGGTTGACGGAAACTTGGTCCTTATTAGCTAATTCTATCATTAATGCTTGTTCTAACCACTTAACTTCGTAATGCAGTTTATCGACAAAACTTTGAGAAATAAATGACCTTGTAGCTCCAGAATCAAATAAAACTTTAGCATCTACGGAGTTGACTGGAAGCATACCTGCAACCACGTCTGAACTCTGAACAACATCCTTCATAGTCATATTGAATGTCCTGGCCTTGGGCTGGTTCTTTGCTGGTGGTCCTTCAATCCTTGGCACATTCTGAGATGGAGCACCTGTAAGCCTTGGGGTGTTGCTCGTCGTATCTTGTGTTGGGCAATTTCTGGCGATATGTCCTGGCTTTCCACACTTATAACAACCAGTTCCCAAATTCTGACCTTGAGTCAGATTCTGACACACATTAGCAAAGTGTCCTTTCCTGCCGCACTTGAAACACATCACATTAGCATTACAATTCCCAAAGTGCTTTTCACCACAAAACTGGCAATCCGGTACTGGTGGACGATTGGGCCTCTCCTGATTTGAATTCTGAAAATGGTTGCTTTGTTCCCCATTCCCTGATTGTGGTCTTCTGAATCCCACATTCTTATTACCCTGAAATTCTGGCCTTTTGTTGAAATGGCCCTAAAAATTACCCTGCTGCTGACCTCCTTCTGAGGTTTCTATTTTCCTTTTCTTCCCATCCTTTCCTTTCTGAGACATGTCACTTTTACTTTCGATCACCATTGCTTTCTGAACCACTACCATATATGAAGTCAATTCAAACATGGCCACTCTGTTCTGAATTCAAAACTTCAATCCCTGTTCAAACTTTCTTGCTTTCCTTTCGTCTATATCAACCTGGTCTGGCACGAACCTTGCTAACTCAGTAAACTTAGCCTCGTACTCAGCCACAGTAAGATCACCCTGGGTCAGGTTCAAGAATTTGATCTCCATTTGGTTCTTCATATACCTCGGGAAATACTTCTCCAGGAACAGCTCGGTAAACCTTTCCCAAGTTATAAACTCTCCTCCTTCCAATGCTCGCGTATATTCCCACCAATAGTTTGCCTTGCCCTTCAGAAAGTAGCTTGCAAACTTGGTCTTTTGTTCAGTCCCTGCTCCGACTAATTCAAAAGCCTTTTCCATCTCCTTGAGCCATGCATTGGCTTCCACAGGATCAGCACTTCCTTTAAACTCAGGTGGCTTTACTGCTTGAAATTGCTTAAAAGTCACTGCAGGTGGTGCTACTGCTTGCTGCTGCTGTTGCTGCTATTGTTGCTGCTGCGTAAGATGTAACATCTGCTGCTGCATCAGTCCCAACATCTGGACAATCACTAGATCTGTCCGACCCTCGGTACGATCCTCTCCTGAATTATTCCTTCTCTTTGGTGCCATTATTCTGGTAAGAAAACAAGTAACTTATATAATAATCTGTCAAGCATTGTGTCAAATATGTAGCAATTCCTTAGCATATCAAAATTCACAAACATTATCTCTTCCCAAAATATCATAAACTTGCTACCATATTAACACAAGCGACATGATTATCACATAATCCTGCTTATTATCTTGAGAATAGCAACACAAAGAAATTTTACGAAGAATTATCCAAACCTTTTAAATCCTTGCTCCAAATCTCAAATAAACCCATAAACAATGGATAGGGTTGCAACAAAACCTCCCAAACTCTTTTCCAATACTTCTTACCATTCTCAAAACCAACACAATAGCAGGGCTATAACACAAAGGCCTAAGGCTAAATGCAAAATAGGAAACCTAAACAACTTAACTATAACCCAGCCCAATAACCTAAAATTAACCCTATAAGAGCTAAACCACACGCGCCTATCTTATGTGATCTTCCTATGACTCACATATGACAATCCTAAGCCTGTTTCAGTGACCATAACGTGTAGCTCCGATACCAACCTATGACGCCCTCCAAACCCGGGGTCTAGATTTGGGGGTCACTAGCCACTAAACTAAAAAAAAATAATCACAGTGGACTAATACAATAAATATGACCCCTTTACCTGCACTAGATTGATCACAGGTTATAGTATGGAATAGGTACTAATACAAACCAACTATTATTACAAATCAAAAGTCTAATTAGTTTTACAACTTATTCAAATTTTATTACAAACCTTTATACTATTCAAGCGTCCCAAAACAGCCTACCTGGAACACACACCACACTATTTACAAGCACTCGACTTCTGATCAAACCTGGATCTCAAGCCTGCTCTGGCTTAGCTGAAAGATTAGATTGATAAACAAGTATGAGCGAAAGAAATGCTCAGCAAGTAGTATAAAATGTGCTTGAAATGATAAACCATATTCTGATAATAACTGAACAACATGATAAAATCAGTAATATTTGATCAATAATAAAAGCTTTACGAGCTATCAACAATAAATGATAATTTTTAGATTGGAATCTAACTCCGACAGATGTACTATCACATGCTGATCAGCCCGTGTGATAACACAAGGTCATGATTCATGGAAACATGTCCCCAAAACATGAGTACACAAATAAAAAGGCAATATACCTGCCTGTGGCAAAAATGATGTCATAATATTTCATATAACACATAGAAATAGCCCTCCGCTGGACCGTCCGTCCCGGTCACTTACGCATTCATCCAATCCATAAAACATTTTGATCAAAGGAGCCGAATCAAAGGACATCCTTAACCATATAACTCCCCATTTCTCATGGTCCAGAGCTATCTCAACAATCAATGGTGAAATAACTAGAACAATTAGTTATTCGCTAATCTCAATTCAATGTTCCACTGTATAGAGTAATTTATACAGAAATATAAAACGTTTAACTATTCTAAACTTAGAATAGTATGGAAATTGAAAGAATATAGTTCAGAGTCAATATCAATTGAATGATAAATGAAGATATAATATTTGCATAATATGATTCAAAATAAACGTCACTTGAACAATAAGTGAAGTTAGGGGTACTTGCCTGGTATGCTCGATAACCTCTTACTATAACTCTGCTAATAACTGCTGGCTACTATCTCCGTCTAACACTTGACCGCACTCCTTGCTACTCGATTCTATAAACAAAAGGACTATCTTAATTGACAGAACCAAACTCAATCGACGTAACTATACGACTTGACATCTACCCGATCGTTTATAACTAAGCATGACATTTTAAAACTGTAAACAAATAGCATGCATATCATATATCATGTAATCATGGCATTCGTACAACACGTAATCACATATTTCATGTAACACATAAGTCAAATATTTAAAAGATACGTCTCAGGGCGTTCAGAACTAAAATTAGGTCAATATTAGCATTTACCGATCAAATACCGACTCAAACTGATGCACAAATCAAATGACATTGCAATACAAAAGAAATTAGGACTCAAAAGTATTTTTATTGGAAGCACAATATTTTTCTGAGTCTATACGCGTTCGTTTCGTATTAAACGGACGAACGGTTTTGTTTATTATGAATAAAATAAGAAATAAATGGAATTAAATCAATTAATAATAATATTAATTATTTTTTAAATACCAAAATATTATTTTTAAAAGCCCAAAATAATTTTTAGAAATTATTTGAATTAATTATAAATAATTTACATTTATTTAACTATTTATAAATAAAATTAATTGATTAATTAATTTTTAATCAATTAATTAAATTTATAAATAATTAACTAAAATGAATTATAAATAATTAAATCAAATAGTATTTTTAAAAATAATAAAAGAAAATAATTTTAGGAATTTAAGTAAATAATTTTTAGTATTTAAAATAATTATTAAATAATTTTTAGAAATAAAATAAATGATTTTTAAAAATAAGAAAATGAATTTTGAAATAAAAGTAAAAAGGAATTAATAGAAACAGATTTTGAATTGCGGTCTTCTTCTTCGCTGAATCAAACGACGGCCTTGGGGGGTGAGACTTCGCCGGTTATACGAAGAACACGGCCGGCGGTTCGCCGATTTCTGGAATTTCCAGATTCTGGCCGAACATCCGGCCATCTCTGGCGAGTCCTACCGTTACCAAAACAACACCATTTCCATCGGTTTCTGCTCCCAAACACATCCTCGTAACTCCAGGAGCCTAGATTCGCCTTCATCCCCCTCAAACTACCCCGGGAAAACGTTCCCCGGCCGAAACTCGCCAAAACTCCGGCGACCTCCACCAAACTACTGAAAAGCTTCATTTTCGAACCAAATTTGATAGTTCAACTACCAAAATGAAGCTTAGAACAATTATAATCTATCTATATCATCAACCATCATCAAGAACATCCCAATAACCAAGAAAATCAATTTGAAAAAAATCAAAAAACTTAGAACTCGACTTTGTTAGATATATTTGATAATATCATGACTAATATGATTTATGTTTAGTTTTCAGATCTTACTTAACAGGACAAATCAGTACTTAACTGGGAATCAATACTTATACTGGAAGTCAGGACTTAAGGATATCAAGTACTTATATTATCAGGAGATAATCATCAGAAGATGGATATCAGAACTTAAGTGCTGAAGGACGTTCAGATAAGGACATTAGCTGATTAAAGGAAAGAAGATCGAGATAAATATTAGAAGAGATATGCATGAAGAAGGAATTCTATGAAGAATAGAATACTTGGAAGAAAAGATATCTGATTGATATATTTTAGGAAGCAAAATTATATTCCATATCAATTAGCGATTATCTTGTAACTGTGTAGTATATAAACACAGACATAGGGTTTACACTATAAGTGTTATCATATTCGAGAAGATTATTCATTGTAACCCTAGCAGCTCTCGTGATATTTGTTCATCACTGAGAGGTAATAGTTCCATACTGTAACAGAGTTTATTGTTTCAATAAAGTTTGTTTTCTATTACTTGAAATATTAAAAGTTCGATTTGATTGTATTTTACACTGTATTCACCCCCTCTACAGTGTGTGTGACCTAACAAGTGGTATCAGAGCTTATCTGTTAACACACATACAGTTAAAGATCCAAACACAATCATGTTTGACACAGAAACTCCAACTAAGCCTACCAAAACTGAAGAACCTCCAAAGACACAAATTCAAAGTCGGTATGAAACCATCAGAGTTCCCATACTGAGACCATCTGAATATGCCATATGGAAGGTGAGTATGACCATGTTTCTGGAAGCTATAGATCCAAAATATCTTGATAGAATCAAGGAAGGGCCTCACAAACCAACCAAGCTCGATGGTGCAGTTGCAGGTGAAGCAGTAAAGACCGTACCAAAGGAAAAGAGTGATTATACTGCTGAAGATATCGCATCAATTACTAAGGATGCTAAGGTACGACACTTACGGCATAGTGCCATTGATAATGTAATGTCAAATAGGGTAATTAACTGCAAGACTGCTAAGGAGATATGGGATGCTCTGGAAACAAGGTGTCAGGGAACTGATACAATTAAGAATAACAGGAAGACAATACTCACTCAAGAGTATGAACACTTTGAATCAAAGTCTAATGAATCATTGACTGATTTATATGATAGATTTGTCAAACTCTTGAATGATCTGTCACTGGTTAAAAAGGAGTATGATCTTGAAGATTCAAACCTTAAATTCCTGTTAGCTCTTCCTGAATGTTGGGATTTGAAGGCAACAACAATAAGAGACAACTACAGTCTTAATGAAACAACTCTTGATGAAATTTATGGAATGCTCAAGACTCATGAACTTGAGATGGAACAAAGAAGCAAGAGGAAAGAAGGAAAGTCAAGGACAGTTGCTCTTATGGCTGAAGAAGAATCCCCCAAGGCAGCTACCTCAAGGAAAGACAAGGGTAAAGCTCTTTTCACAAAGTCTGATACTGAGTCATCAAGTTCTGAAAGTGATGATGACTCAAATTCTGAAAGCTTGCCTGAGACTGATGCTGATGAGGAGATGATGAAGCTGTGTGCTCTTATGGAGAAAGGGATCACATAGCTTGCATACAGGAAGTTCAGGAACGGAAAGAAGTTTTCCAGGAAAGGCATAAGTTCTGATAAGAAGAATTTCAGAAGATCTGAAGGCAGAGGAGGAAAGTCTGATAGAGGAGATTATACCAATGTCAAATGCTATAACTGTGGTGAGAAATGCCACATATCTCCTGATTGCAAGAAGGTAAAGGGTGACAAAGGCAAGGCTCTTGTCACAAAGCAGAAAAGCTGGACAGACACCTCAGACTCTGAAAGTGAGGAGAACTATGTATTGATGGCAAATGTTGATAAAGAAAGTGCTGAGAGCAGTTCTGAAGCTGCTGAAACAAAGGTACCTCAGACTACTTATGCTTTTCATACTGATGATATTAATGAGTTGAGAAGATATCTTAAAACCATGTTTGTTAGTTATAGAGATCAAACTTTAACATGTGAAAGATTAACTTCTGAAAATCTTGCTTTTAAGAAAATAAATGATTTCTTAGAAAAAGAGTTAGTTATGTTCCATCAAACTCAGAAGGATAGAGATGATGCTTTTTATGTTAGGGATGAAGTGCTAAAAATGAATGAATCTCTAAAAACTGAGTTAGAAAAGGAAAGAGAGATAATCAGGACTTGGACTAACTCTGGCAGAACAACTCAAAATTTGCTAAGTAGTGAAAATTGGAAAGAGGGCTTAGGTTATGGAGAGGATAAGAATGATAAAGGAACTGTAGAAATTAAGACTGTTGTTAAGCAAAAGCCAAAGTTAAAACCTGTTAAGTTTGTAACTGTAAAGTCTGATAATGATAAATCAGAAGTTAGAGAGGGATTAACTTCTGACAAACTAAAACAAGAAAAGACAGCTGAAGTAAACATAGGCTTAATGATGAAGAAGCAGCTTGAGCATAAGCTGAAAGATGTTAAGAATGTAAACAAGGTAAAATAACCTAGGAAAAATAGGAATGGAAAGGAAGGTGTGAATAAAAGCAATGATTATAAACCTGTTCCTGATGCTCCTAGGAAAACATGTCATAACTGTGGAAGTTCTAACCATCTGGCTTCTTTTTGCAGGAAGAATAAGAACATTAACTCCTTACCTTCAAAATCAGGAGTTAAGAGTCAGTCTGTTAGATATAAACCACAAAATCCTTGTTTTCATTGTGGTAGTTTATGACATTCCATTTATACTTGTAAGGAATATCATAGTTTGTACTATGATTATTATCAATTAAAACCTTCTTTGAAGAAAGTTTCCATTGTTCCTTCTAGTGTAAATTCTGATTCAAAGTCTGATAGTGTAAGTTCTGATAAAAAAAATGTTAACATAAACTCTGATGCTAAATCCGCTGCAAATTTTAACAAACTTGATAAGGCCAAAGGATCCAAGCAAGTCTGGGTCCTTAAAAATAATAATTAATGGTCTTTGTGATTGCAGGGCAATAGGAAAAATATCCTAGTTCTGGACAGTGGATATTCAGGACATATGACTGGAAATAAAACCCTGCTATCAGACTTTGTGGAGAAAGCTGGCCCAAGTGTTTCTTATGGAGATGGCAATATTGGAAAAATATTGGGATATGGCAATATCAATCTTGGGAATGTCATCATTAAAGATGTAGCTCTGGTCTCAGGACTTAAACATAATCTGCTGAGTATAAGTCAAATCTGTGACAGAGGTTATCATGTTGATTTCTTTGAAGAATACTGTGAAGTTGTGAGTAAATCCAAAGGCAAAGTTGTTCTAAAAGAATACAAGCGTGGTAACATTTATGAAACTAAGCTTTCAACAAGTACAGATGGTTCTGCAATCTGTCTGATGAGTAGAGCATCAATTGAAGAAAGCTGGAATTGGCACAAGA
Source organism: Apium graveolens (assembly GCF_009905375.1). Classification (NCBI taxonomy): domain Eukaryota; kingdom Viridiplantae; phylum Streptophyta; class Magnoliopsida; order Apiales; family Apiaceae; genus Apium; species Apium graveolens. The sequence goes on from NC_133655.1 coordinate 181,807,068, forward strand.
AACTCTCTCATTTAAATTTCAACAATATAAATGATCTTGTCAAGAAAGATCTTGTGAGAGGACTGCCAAAGTCAGTATTTGCTCCTGATGGCCTTTGTGATTCTTGTCAGAAGGCCAAGCAAAGAAAATCTTCATTCAAGAGCAAGACTGAATCATCAATTCTTGAGCCTTATCATCTACTACATGTTGATCTATTTGGTCCAGTGAATGTCATGTCTATTACAAAGAAGAAATATGCGTTGGTCATAGTGGATGAGTTCACCAGATACACATGGGTGAATTTCTTGCACACAAAAAGTGAAACTGCATCTTGATTGATCATGTCAAACATCTGGATAAATTGGTCAAAGATTCTGTGAAAATAATAAGGAGTGATAATGGCACTGAGTTCAAGAATTTGATAATGGAAGAGTTCTGCAAAAACCATTGAATTAAGCAGGAATTTTCTGCTTCTGGAACTCCACAGTAAAATGGAGTTGTTGAAAGGAAGAATAGAACTCTCATTGAAGCTGCACGTACAATGCTTGAAGAAGCAAAGTTTCCAACCTATTTCTGGGCTGAAGCTGTGCAGACTGCTTGTTTTACTCAAAATGCAACACTCATTAACAAGCAAGGAAAAACACCATATGAGATGGTGAAGAAAAAGAAGCCAAATCTGAAGTACTTTCATGTATTTGGATGCAAGTGTTTTGTTCTCAAGACTCATCCTGAACAGCTATCCAAGTTTGATCTAAAAGCTGATGAAGGAATATTTGTTGGATATCCACTTTCCACAAAAGCCTTCAGAGTCTATAATTTGAGAACAAAAGTGGTCATGGAATCTATCAATGTCTCTTTTGATGACAAGAAGATTAATGGTCTTTGTAACACCCCCAAATCCGGGGTCGGGGATCCGGGTTATCACGAGTTCCATTTCCCTAAATAACACCCAATCTTAATAAATAATCAACTACTCTGTACTGTGACCCCACAATAAACACACACACCACAAGTTATAGTCTCAGAGATGAACACTAAAAAATAACACAAGTCCTTATATTCCACAATTATAAACCGTTACACCTTAAAAGGGTTCTGAATAAATTTACATATTCCTTGCCATTATTACAATTCATATTATACATAAGTCTGGTTCATTAATAGTTGAAAACCTAGCCTATTGGTAGCTCCTACCTCAGCTACGGCGGCATCAACGCTTCCAGAAGACTGCGGAACGTTTTCTAACCGCTTGCGAATCGGGAGCTTGGTCCTGTTCATCTTTTCTATCTGTTGTTGTGTGATGAAAGAAGAAAGCAAGGGTGAGCAACAAGCCCACCAAAATAATATGTATAATAATTAACAATATATGAGCCTTCTCATAGTACTCATGAAAGTCTTGGTCAAAAGAAGTGAACCAAGTTTGATATCTTAATGCGATGAAGTCGTAAAATATTCAGTATATATACATATATACTTTTCAAAATCTTGGAAGTCCTCTTCCATGAATAATATACACAGAGTTCCAGTTTATAACTGTATAAAAATATCGTTGCAAGGTGATCTCATATATCTACCCTTGTCGCAACGTTTTTCTGAAAATCTTTGATATGCATAAGATAATCATTAACTAGATATAAGTTGAAAATATGCAGTTACAAGATACCCCAATATACTTATATCTTTTCCAAATATTACTTGAACTACCACCGTTCAAGTTATAATCAGTTCAAAAGTTCATCACATAGATGAGACTACAAGACAAGATTTGAATAGATTCAGTCTTTGAATATCATTATAAATAATGAAGTTACGAGATACTTCATTAAATCCCGATATATATATACACCTATATATATACATTTCATACACTCCTTGAAAACCTCTGTTATGAAAATTATAAACAGAGTTACAATATCCAATGAATTTGGAAAGGAGAAAACCTTGGCATAAACCTGATATCTTGCTGATCAGGCAAAGATACCAATAAGTAACCTTTTCTACTAGTAGATGGACGAATTCCCCACTGGTCATCACCCTGGCCGCAATAGGACCTTATGCTGGACTGCCACTCAGCCACTTACGCATTTGATGGACTCCCACTGAGCCACTTACACTTTCATGGACGCCCACTGAGCCCATGTTGCTTATGCCGACTCAAATAGATGAACTTACTTCTCGAATGATGGACAAGTAATCAAGATGTTTTCTCAAAACAGCAACCTCGTTGCGAATGTAAAATACACCACTGAGCCGGATCCCTCAAGTTTTGAACGAGTATTTAAATCCCCTTTAAAAGGAAGATCTTAAATATAAAAATGAGTTTTGGGATCCGCTCTAACTTTTAAAAATCATTTTGAAGACTCGAAAATACTTTAAAGAGTGTTTGGAGTAATGCTGATTTAATGAAATAAATCAGTCCCAATATATTAGAAAATATCTGAATATTATTATTCAAATAATATTCCCATAAAGAATAATATTTATAAAAATAATTGAAGTAGAAGTTTTAAAACTTATACTTGAAATGAGTATTAAATAACCAAAGATATACTTATACGAAAGTACTATCTTTATTTGAATAATCAAAGATAAGTTTGATCATCGACACCTTATTCTTTAATAAAATAAAGAACATATCTCAGCAAATAATCGGAGTCATAGATCCTCAAATGAATATTCAAATAATATTCATTAAATAATATAAACTGAGTCATAAGCCCTCGAATGAATATTCAAATAATATTCAATAAATAATATAAAAGAGTCATAAGCCCTCGAATGAATATTCAAATAATATTCAAATAATAAAATAAAAGGAGTCATAAGTCCTCGAATGAATATTCAAAATAATATTCATTTAATAAAATAAAGAAGTCATAAGCCCTCGAATGAATATTCAAAATAATATTCATTTAATAAAATAAAAAAAGTCATAAGCCCTCGAATGAATATTCGTAATAATATTCATTAAATAAAATAAAGGAGTCATAAGCCCTCAAATGAATATTCGTAATAATATTCATTAAATAAAATAAAGTTATCGAATAAACCTTATCAATTAATAGTTTTAAAAACTATATCAATATATATATATAAATATATATTATACTCGGGAGCCTTGCCTCCCGGTTTTAGAAAAAGTTCACCTTTTGATCCCCTATACTAAGGGTATACGCAAATACCGCTTATCTCTAGCATATGTATTATGCAACGAATAAGCATTTGAACCAACAGATATATAAATCAGGAATATGAAACAGGCATGCATATATACCATATCACATGCTACAATATATCGCAAGAATTTGCTAATAACAAATATGCATTTATCACAAGATCATGCATATACACATATACATCACAACAACAGTATAACGGGTAGAAAACTTGCCTGAGCGACTGGGGGTTACAAATGGCTCGGGACGAGTCTGGTAACCTATAAACAACATATAAGTTGGAATTAAACCGAAGTCACTTGTAAATCTATACTTTAACCAAATTAGACTCTAACGCTCGCTTTGCGCTTACTGATTCTCTTAAGTCGCTCGAGTACCCTCGGTTCCACCATTTTTAATAAATTAACTATTACGAGTTTTAAGGCGATTCCTTCGCGAGTGTCTTACTAACTGCCTATTACACTTTACATAAATGTTTCATACTCCAATTAGTCATTTAAGGTCTTTAACCTATGTTTCAAAGTAAGGCGAGGGGTAATGTTTCGTTCGCGAAACGTCGTTACTTAAAACGGCCGTTTCTCCTAAACCGTACATCGGAATGAAACGAACCACATATCAAAACGAATCTCGTAACATGAACTATCTAAACATGGCAATGGTCAAAACCTAGGAGGGAGTTCTCGGGTCCTAATGTTATGAACAAAAGCAGTCTAAAGTAAATCGGACATTATGACGGCTATGTTTACGCGATTTCCAAATTTTTTACCATTCCAAATCATATCAATCCAACTACCAATCAAAAACAACTCAAGATACACATCAATGCTACTTATTTCAGTCATAATAAGCTCAAGGATCTCAATCCAATCATATATTATAACATCTCCAAATTCAACTAAACTACTTAACAATTAAGCTCGAATCATGCTTATCATTCAAATTACTACTCATCCATCCAAACCATCTCCAAACTTCAACATTCAAACTTATTACTAAAGAGTGTGAAGATTTATACCTTTCTTGGAGGGTGGAAAGTTACTAGGAAGCCTTATGGAGCCTCCTACAAGCTTGATCTTTCCAAAGAAATCAAGAACACAAAGTTAGGCTTTGAAGTTTCTAAAAGTCCGATTTAAAGAACTGTAAAAATGAGGGTCTTACAATGCTTATTTGGAAGAGACTTGTGAACAAGAGTTGTAGGCCATCTCAATACCTTTCCAACGAGCTATAGAACACAACATTTGAGTGAGTATTGAAGGAGATGTGGCAGTTTGAAGTTGCTGGGTTTGTTTTAGCCGAGAGCTTTCTTCTTTAAATGGGAAAGTCAACTTTCAGTTTGTATTTGTGTTATGATATTTGTTGGTTGGTTGCTTCCTTTTGTCTTGGAATTAAATTAAATTTTTACCATGGTGAAAAATGTGTGGCTCACAATCAACCAACCAATCCTTCCCACTTGTCATGCTTAGGTCATCAAGCTTAGGTCATCTTGTTACACTTATCTTCTTCTTGTTGGTTTGATGACATCATCATCCCTAACCTCCTTGATTAACTCCTAATTGCTTGCCTAATGACCGCTGATCTGTTATACGGTTCGCTTAACTTTCGTTCTCGTTTATCGTTTGAGGAATCATATCCGGGATCTTATCACTTGGGTTCCCCTAAACCTACCTCAATATTTTATATTCCTTTTTATGATCCCCTCTTAAAATTCTTGAATTTAAATCCTATTTATCCTGTTACCTTATACTCACTTCTTTCTGTATCTGGTGGATTTCCGGGAAAAATCAAAGTGTTCGGAATTGGATTCTGACGATCTTTACATACACTTATATACCATATAGAGTTTTAATAAAATCTCAGAATATCAATAACAGAACCCCTACATAGTGTGGCATGAAAAGTTTTCTTATTCAGCATAATCAGCAAAATCACTATTCATAAGGGTTTTAAAAATTCCAAAAATTGGGGTTATTACAGTCTCCCCTCCTTAAAAGGATTCCGTCCCGGAATCAGATAGAAAATGAATAGGGATACTTTCTTAGCATTACACTTTCTAACTCTCAAGTAAATTTTCCCACATTATGGTTCTTCCATCAAACTCTGAATAGTTTGATAACCCTTCTCCTAAGCACTTGTTCCTTTTTCAATCTATAACCCTTCCTGGTTGCTCCATATAGGTTACGTCTGGTTGCATGTCTATGCGCTCATATGCCCCTATTTATCTGGCATCCGAATTACACTTCCTTAACATTGATACGTGAAACACGTTATGACTTGCTACATGTTCTGGGGTAAGGCTAGCTCATATGCTAATTCCCAATACTTCTTAATATATCCAAGGGTCCGACAAATTGTGGACTTAGCTTTCCTTTCTTTCCGAATCTCATCAATCCTTTCCAAGGGTTTCCAAGGGGATACCTTTAACAACACTAGGTCCCCTACTTCCTATTCTTTGTCCTTTCGTGTCAAATCAACATACTTCTTATGTCCATCTTGGGTTACTACCAGCCGTCCTCTGATTAGATCTATTATATCCTTGGTCCTTTGGACTACTGCGGGTCCGAGCATCTTGCGCTCTACAACTTTATCCTAACATAAGGGAGATCGACATTGTCTTCCCTCAAGGATCTCATAAGGCGATAACTCGATAATGACATAAGATCTATTGTCGTAAGAAAACTCAATCCGTGTTAAGTGATCATTCCAATTTCTTTCAAGTCTATTGCACAGACTCTCATTATAGCTTTTAGCATTAGAGCTTTTGCTTCTCAATACCCATTCTTTTCCAGTTCGTAATCGCTACTACCTTCCATTCCTAATATTATACTGATTATACTTTTGCTCGTTAGCGTTCTATAACCTTTTAATAACCTCGTCAACCTTAGTATCATGAATGTGTTTCCATTCCGCATACCACCGCAACTTTACTACTCCTTTTTCAGCTGCTTCTATCTTCGAAAGCTTAGTCCTTCTTATAGAAGTAAAAGAATTTATTGAGAGATCACTATGATCATGAACACTTGTTACATTGCATAGTTAGTACAGAAGGTGGCCAGCCTTTAGTACTTGACAAGCAATTAAACAATATATGGTATCCTACTCGGCTTCTATCACACAGATAGATAGTCATTCGGCAATACCTCCCCTTCTGGAAGGGTTGTTCTTCTCAGCTTATATGAAATGAAAAGAAGAGAAAAGAACGAATTGAAGAGAATTGTATATGTGAAAAAAAAAATATACTGCCACCAAATATCTGGCTTGGAACCTACCTCTGAACTATAGAGGTTTGATATATGAGAACAAAACATATGTGTATTTATATCAATATCAAGTATTATAGCATCGCATTTTACATGCTTAAATATTTACTATTCCATCCATCATTCTATGGACCCATGCTCTTGCTCGAGCTTATACACAATCACATTTAAAACTCCCTCGACATCGAAAATCGAATCTGGGTTTTCATTCTAGACATCACCGTTACTAAAATTCTATGCTTGCACTGCAACCTTCCTCGTATAGTAATATGACTCTCTATTGATAAGAAGGAATAAGTATTCAATATGTAGATAATCGACTTAATTAGTCTATCAATGATAACTTATACATCACCACAACCCGATTAGTGGTACTTAATCTCAACATCCATTCCAATACAACTCTTACGGTTGTAATTAATTGGCTCATTACCCGCATAATCATTCCTGCACTACTAGGGTCCATCGTTGACCTACTGTATTCATTCATTTTCCATGAAGTCTTAATAGCTAACCATACGGAGTCCATACATCTCGTATCGAATTCTTCTAAGGAGGTAACATGATCACCGTTCATGATTCATGAAGAACACTCCTGAACTTGACGTACATATGACATGAAGCAGATAAAATTGCAGAAGAGTTTCAATGAAAGCAATGATAGCAGGTTAATACCATTATTAACCATATGTCTTTATTAGGAGACATGAAGCTCAAAGGTTCATTTAGTCCTTTCGTAACATGGTCCTGGCTTATCTTAAGATATGACCCTCTAAGATAGATAGCCCGCTCATGGTGATTACAAAAATTAATCTTTACCCAACTACTATCACGGTTGAGTATCGCACAATCATCAGAAGGAATGTCAATCTTCCACACCATAATACAACCTTCACAGCCTTAACCATTATCACTATATTCCTCTGGCACGAGCGCCTATAATTGTCCTCTTACACTTAAAGTGTCGGCCACCTCTTTGGCCTTTCTTGATAGTAATATTTCCTTACAATCAATGTCATTTCAACCACCTTCACTAAATTTTCTACCTCATTTCCAATCACTGCTTGTGTGAAGATGTTTTCCTTAAAATCTGATGAGTAAAAAAAAATATCACCATTTTTCCATAAGTTATTGCCTCAGTCTTTAGAGGTTAATCACTGTCACGACTGACTCTCAATCATACTTAGAACATCTTTTATCCTAGGCCCTAATTGCCCTGAACAATTTCGACTTTTACTGGTTCGATCCATACTTTCTTGTGGTTTAACACGTGCCCCACTTGGCATCATTATAATTATGTCATATTTCCTTTATCAACATTTTTATTCTTGAGAATTTTGAATATTACCTTTCTCCTTGTAAAACCTCTAAGGTTATCCTCGAATCGTTCCTCCTGTATTCCCTAGATACAGGGCATATCAAGATACCATTTATTAATACCAGAATCATTTTCTATATACTTCTGAAAAATTTCTCCACTGATTCTTAAAGGTTGTTATTACCTTAATTCTTTCCAATTCATACTGTCAAAACTCACACTATCCCTATTAAGGGTGAAATTCCAACCTTTATGCATTCCCCGAGGATTCATTTTAAGTTACCGATGTTCTATCCTTAATTCCACCTTTAAAAGGTACATGCATCCTTCCATGGATAAAGCAAGTCATATATCCCTGATAAGGGTATCTTATTCAATCATTCCCACCTCGATAGTATATGCCTAATTTCACAATAACATCTGTATTCAAAATGAGGTCAATCAATATGGCCTCCAAAAGATAAGAACGGTTATCCGCTTTTCTTGCCTGATTCAGTAATGATAACAGGGATGTTCTAGAAGATGTTTGTCGTGTTCAACGTGAACCTTTTAGTTCTAACTACTCATTTACCTCTTTTATTTATCTCAACAGTCATCTCAATATTGGGATATCTTTCATACCTGGCGTCTCCCTTTCTGGGTATCATGCCCCCGGTCTTACACTTCACATTCTTGAAGGTCACTTCCTTCATCCAATTTTCCTAATTTCTTACTTTCTTGTCTCCTCAGTCCATCCGTGTTTCCTTATTAATCAATCGATCTATCTCAAATTTTCATCGAATACTGTCGACTTCAAGGGAATTAACTTTACATATCGCTTACGCCTTCAAACCTTGAATTTATCTCATGATCAGTCACCATCGCGCTGATGATGACACACTTCTCTATATTTATTGCAAGGGTTTCTTAGGGTTTCCCATACCTAACTCCCTTATCACTTCTCAACTCTATTTCCTTTATATCCCTTTATACTCCTTCCCTTTTCAGTCTTTTATTTTCGTTTCCATTACAACCATTACATGAACTAACACAACATAAGCATTGATTTCAAACATCCCGTCATTCTGGATTCGTGTCCTCAGAACGAATCTTGACAACTTTTACAACTTAGATTCATAATTCATCATACTCGTCCGCTTTTGTTCTGGCTCTAAAGCTTTTACACTACCTCCATAACCTTGGGAAGTACTTTCCCGAAAACAATTGTCTGAACTTTAATCAGTTTATTATAACCTCTGGCTCCGTGCCTTTCTTGGCCTTTCACCAACGGGTGGCCTCTCTCTTACGGGGGTAAGTGACAAAAATAGTCTTTTGTGCTTCGTCAATCATTTAGAATCTCAAATAATTCCTATATTTCCTTTAGCCAGGCTCTTGCCTCGACTGGGTCAAACTGTTCCTTGGAACTCTGAGAGCTTAGCAACTTAAAGGTCATGAAAGGATTTCCTACCGCGTTGTTTCCTCAAGGTGGTGGTTGGGAATAAAAGTATAAGTTCTGTTTAGACAGGTCCATGAATTTCCATATAGGAGTACCGTCTCGGGTCTCCTTATCTTGCTCGACTTCTATTTTCTCAGTATGAAATGTTTCATCCTTCTCCCATACTTGGGGTTATCTTATACGTTAAAATCCTCATTTTCCACTTTATTATGTTATGGGTTCCTTCTATCTTGATGGCGTCCTCCCTGACTATCACATTCAGGGTTTGCCCTAAATCTTATTCCTTGAACTATGACTTTCATCTAGGATCTCATCTTTAAGCTCTTAAACATTTGGAACCCAAATTCTATAGGAATACCTCATTATTCCCTTATCATCTTTCTCGGTATTAATCTCATATCTATATGTTGGCTCTCTGCTTTCATTCATCACTTTTTCTGGCACAATATGTTCTTTTCCAATAATTCGGTCTGTCTTGCAATCTCAAACAGCTTTTCGGTACCGGCTCCGATTACCTTCACTTTTATTTCCATTTTCTCAAAATCTCTTATAAACTCTCTCAAAGACATTATCATCTTGAGTCTCTCCTTTTTACTAAGGGCATCAGCCACCACATTGGCTTTCCCCGAATGATAAAGAATCTCATAATCGTAATCCTTGATTAGCTCTAACCACCTCATTTGGCGCATGTTGAGCTCTTTCTGCATGAAAATGCACTAGAGCACTTATGGCTTGTGTAAATCTCGTACTTCTCTCCATACAAGTAGTGCCTCCAATATTTAGGGCAAAACTATTGCCACGGGCCCAAGCTCATGGGTGGGGATATCGAATTTTATATTCCCTTAATTGTCTTGATGCGTACGCGATTACCTTGTTGTGCTGTATAAGAAGCACCCTAATTCCTTATGCGAAGCGTCACTACACATCACAAAATCTCCTTTTCCATTCGGCAACGCCATCATAGGGGTCGTCACCAATCTTTGCTTCAGTTCTTGAAAGTTGTTCTCGTATTTCTCTGTCCATTCAAACTTCTCAGTCTTACGAGTAAGCCGCGTTAAAGGGGGCTACTATCTTTACAAACTTGAACGAACCTCCGATAGTGACCGACCAATTCTACCTCTGGTAGTCGACCTAACCATGGTCATCAATTCATCAGTGGTCCTTTATTCATTCTTGTCAGGATCCTCCATGGGATCCTCCTCAGCAACTATCCCTTCTAGGACAACATCCTCAACATGAACATCATTCGATCCCGCGTTAGGACGCTCTATCGGATCCATAATCTGATCTCCAATAAGTAATAAAACATCATCGCATTGTTGCTCCTCAACCTCAAGGTTCGGAGTCCCGCTACCATATACGATAATGAACTACGCTTCTATCACGATATTTATAAGGGTTCCCATAAGGATTTTAACTGTCAGTACTACGTTAGGTAGCCCGACTAGGAACTTGGCAAGAGTTCTTATTATCTTAGTGAACTTATTATCTTAACGTCACATCATCTCTGAGGTTTATAACGCTTAGCTCTGATACCACTTCTGTAACACCCCCAAATCCGGGGTCGGGGATCCGGGTTGTCACGAGTTCCATTTCCCTTAATAACACCCAATCTTAATAAATAATCAACTACTCTGTACTGTGACCCCATAATAAACACACACACCACAAGTTATAGTCTCAGAGATGAACACTCAAAAATAACACAAGTCCTTATATTCCACAATTATAAACCGTTACACCTTAAAAGGGTTCTGAATAAATTTACATATTCCTTGCCATTATTACAATTCATATTATACATAAGTCTGGTTCATTAGTAGTTGAAAACCTAGCCTATTGGTAGCTCCTACCTCAGCTACGGCGGCATCAACGCTTCCAGAAGACTGCGAAACATTTTCTAATCGCTTGCGAATCGGGAGCTTGGTCCTGTTTATCTTTTCTATCTGTTGTTGTGTGATGAAAGAAGAAAAGAAGAAAGCAAGGGTGAGCAGCAAGCCCACCAAAATAATATGTATAATAATTAACAATATATGAGCCTTCTCATAGTACTCATGAAAGTCTTGGTCAAAAGAAATGAACCAAGTTTGATATCTTAATGCGATGAAGTCGCAAAATATTCAGTATATATACATATATACTTTTCAAAATATTGGAAGTCCTCTTCCATGCATAATATACACAGAGTTCCAGTTTATAACTGTATAAAAATATCATTGCAAGGTGATCTCATATATCTACCCTTGTCTCAACGTTTTTCTGAAAATCTTTGATATGCATAAGATAATCATTAACTAGATATAAGTTGAAAATATGAAGTTACAAGATACTCCAATATACATATATCTTTTCCAAATATTACTTGAACTACCACCGTTCAAGTTATAATCAGTTCAAAAGTTCATCACATAGATGAGACTACAAGACAAGATTTGAATAGATTCAATCTTTGAATATCATTATAAATAATGAAGTTACGAGATACTTCATTAAATCCTGATATATATATACACCTATATATATACATTTCATACACTCCTTGAAAACCTCTGTTATGAAAATTATAAACAGAGTTGCAATATCCAATGAATTTGGAAAGGAGAAAACCTTGGCATAAACCTGATATCTTGCTGATCAGGCAAAGATACCAATAAGTAACCTTTTCTACTAGTAGATGGACGAATTCCCCACTGTTCATCACCCTGGCCGCAATAGGACCTTATGCTGGACTGCCACTCAACCACTTACGCATTTGATGGACTCCCACTGAGCCACTTACACTTTCATGAACGCCCACTGAGCCCATGTTGCTTATGCCGACTCAAATAGAAGAACTTACTTCCCGAACGATGGGCAAGTAATCAAGATGTTTTCTCAAAATAGCAACCTCGTTGCGAATGTAAAATACAACACTGAGCCGGATCCCTCAAGTTTTGAACGAGTATTTAAATCCCCTTTAAAAAGAATATCTTAAATATAAAAATGAGTTTTGGGATCCGCTCTAACTTTTAAAAATCATTTTGAAGACTCGAAAATACTTTAAAGAGTGTTTGGAGTAATGCTGATTTAATGAAATAAATCAGTCCCAATATATTAGAAAATATCTGAATATTATTATTTAAATAATATTCCCTTAAAGAATAATATTTATAAAAATAATTGAAGTAGAAGTTTTAAAACTTATACTTGAAATGAGTATTAAATAACCAAAGATATACTTATACGAAAGTACTATCTTTATTTGAATAAGCAAAGATAAGTTTGATCATCGACACCTTATTCTTTAATAAAATAAAGAACATATCTCAGCAAATAATCGGAGTCATAGATCCTCAAATGAATATTCAAATAATATTCATTAAATAATATAAACTGAGTCATAAGCCCTCGAATGAATATTCAAATAATATTCAATAAATAATATAAAAGAGTCATAAGCCCTCGAATAAATATTCAAATAATATTCAAATAATAAAATAAAAGGAGTCATAAGTCCTCGAATGAATATTCAAAATAATATTCATTTAATAAAATAAAGAAGTCATAAGCCCTCGAATGAATATTCAAAATAATATTCATTTAATAAAATAAAAAAAGTCATAAGCCCTCGAATGAATATTCGTAATAATATTCATTAAATAAAATAAAGGAGTCATAAGCCCTCGAATGAATATTCGTAATAATATTCATTAAATAAAATAAAGTTATTGAATAAACCTTATTCGATTAATAGTTTTAAAAACTATATCAATATATATATATATATATATATATATATATATATATATAAATATATATTATACTCGGGAGCCTCGCCTCCCGGTTTTAGAAAAAGTTCACCTTTTGATCCCCTATACTAAGGGTATACGCAAATACCGCTTATCTCTAGCATAGGTATTATGCAACGAATAAGCATTTGAACCAACAGATATATAAATCAAGAATATGAAACAGGCATGCATATATACCATATCACATGCTACAATATATCGCAAGAATTTGCTAATAACAAATATGCATTTATCACAAGATCATGCATATACACATATACATCACAACAACAGTATAACGGGTAGAAAACTTGCCTGAGCGACTGGGGGTTACAAATGGCTCGGGACGAGTCTGGTAACCTATAAACAACATATAAGTTGGAATTAAACCGAAGTCACTTGTAAATCTATACTTTAACCAAATTAGACTCTAACGCTCGCTTTGCGCTTACTGATTCTCTTAAGTCGCTCGAGTACCCTCGACTCCACCATTTTTAATAAATTAACCATTATGAGTTTTAAGGCGATTCCTTCACGATTGTCTTACTAACTGCCTATTACACTTTACATAAATGTTTCATACTCCAATTAGTCATTTAAGGTCTTTAACCTATGTTTCAAAGTAAGGCGAGGGGTAATGTTTCGTTCGCGAAACGTCGTTACTTAAAACGGCCGTTTCTCTTAAACCGTACATCGGAATCAAACGAACCACATATCAAAACGAAGCTCGTAACATGAACTATCTAAACATGGCAATGGTCAAAACCTAGGAGGGAGTTCTCGGGTCCTAATGTTATGAACAAAAGCAGTCTAAAGTAAATCGGACATTACGCCGGCTATGTTTACGCGATTTCCAAATTTTTTACCATTCCAAATCATATCAATCCAACTACCAATCAACAACAACTCAAGATACACATCAATGCTACTGATTTCAGTCATAATAAGCTCAAGGATCTCAATCCAATCATATATTATAACATCTCCAAATTCAACTAAACTACTTAACAATTAAGCTCGAATCATGCTTATCATTCAAATTACTACTCATCCATCCAAACCATCTCCAAACTTCAACATTCAAACTTATTACTAAAGGGTGTGAAGATTTATACCTTTCTTGGAGGGTGGAAAGTTACTAGGAATCCTTATGGAGCCTCCTACAAGCTTGATCTTTCCAAAGAAATCAAGAACACAAAGTTAGGCTTTGAAGTTTCTAAAAGTCCGATTTAAAGAACTGTAAAAATGAGGGTCTTACCATGCTTATTTGGAAGAGACTTGTGAACAAGAGTTGTAGGCCATCATACCTTTCCAACGAGCTATAGAACACAACATTTGAGTGAGTATTGAAGGAGATATGGCAGTTTGAAGTTGCTGGGTTTGTTTTAGCCGAGAGCTTTCATCTTGAAATGGGAAAGTCAACTTTCAATTTGTATTTGTGTTATGATATTTGTTGGTTGGTTGCTTCCTTTTGTCTTGGAATTAAATTAAATTTTTACCATGGTGAAAAATGTGTGGCTCACAATCAACCAACCAATCCTTCCCACTTGTCATGCTTAGGTCATCAAGCTTAGGTCATCTTGTTACACTTGTCTTCTTCTTGTTGGTTTGATGACATCATCATCCCTAACCTCCTTGATTAACTCCTAATTGCTTGCCTAATGACCGCTGATCTGTTATACGGTTCGCTTAACTTTCGTTCTCGTTTATCATTTGAGGAATCATATCCGGGATCTTATCACTTGGGTTCCCCTAAACCTTCCTCAATATTTTATATTCCTTTTTATGATCCCCTCTTAAAATCCTTGAATTTAAATCCTATTTATCATGTTACCTTATACTCACTTCTTTCTGTATCTGGTGGATTTCCGGGAAAAATCAAAGTGTTCGGAATTGGATTCTGACGATCTTTACATACACTTATATACCATATAGAGTACTAATAAAATCTCAGAATATCAATAACAGAACCCCTACATAGTGTGGCATGAAAAGTTTTCTTATTCAGCATAATCAGCAAAATCACTATTCATAAGGGTTTCAAAAATTCCAAAAATTGGGGTTATTACAGTCTTGAAGATTTTATTAACCATGATCAGCTGAGATTTGAAAATGAAGACTCAAATTCTGATACTGAAAATCCTGACAGTCTAAGTCCTGATACTGTAAACTCTGATGGATTAAACTCTGATGTTATTGAAACTGTGGTGACTACGCCAAAGGAAGATGCACCTATGCAGGGGGAGCATACTCAAGATCTTACCACATCTCAAGAAACATCAGAACATACATCTGGCTCTTCAAGTTCTGATTCGTCAAGTTCTGATAAGCCAAGTTCTGATAGTGCTGAAAATCTAAATTCTGAAGAATCCAACTTAGAGAGCATAGTTTCAGGGGGAGCATCAGAAAATGAAAATGAAGACAGCATGGATCATGGGGGAGCATCCAGTTCTAGAGAAAACCTTCCATCTGCAAGAAAGTGGACTAAATCACATACACCTGATTTGATAATTGGAAATCCTGATGCAGGTGTCAGAACTAGAACAGGTACTTCAAACGAATGTCTTTACAATTCTTTTCTCTCTCAGACTGAGCCAAAGAAAGTGGAAGAAGCTCTTCAAGATGCTGATTGGGTGCAAGCAATGCAGGAAGAGTTAAATGAATTTGAAAGAAACAAAGTCTGAACCCTAGTGCCAAGACCAAAGAATAGATCTGTTGTTGGTACAAAGTGGGTATTCAGAAACAAAACTGACAGTGATGGCATAATTACAAGGAATAAGGCAAGGCTGGTTGCAAAAGGATATTCTCAACAGGAGGGAATTGATTATGATGAAACATTTGCACCAATTGCTAGGTTAGAAGCCATAAGGATATTTTTGGCTTATGCTGCTCACAAAAAGTTTACTGTCTTTCAAATGGATGTGAAAAGTGCTTTTCTCAATGGAGAATTAGAGGAGGAAGTATATGTTGAACAACCTCCAGGCTTTGTAGATTCCAAACATCCAGATTATGTCTACAGGCTTGATAAAGCACTTTATGGATTTAAGGAAGCTCCTAGAGCATGGTATGAGACTTTAGCTCAGTTTCTTCTGGAAAGTGGATTCAACAGAGGAACAATAGACAAAACACTGTTCTACCTCAACCATGGAAAGGACTTACTTCTGGTCCAGATTTATATTGATGATATCATTTTTTGGGTCTACAAATGACAGACTTTGCAAGAAGTTTGCCAAACTGATGCAGTCAAGGTATCAGATGAGTATGATGGGGGAACTTAGCTATTTTCTGGGCCTTCAAGTCAAGCAAAATGAAGAAGGCACTTTTATTTGTCAAACTAAGTACACCAGAAACTTGCTGAAGAAATTTGGAATGCAAGATTGTTCAAGTGCATCCACTCCCATGGCCACTGCAACAAAACTGGATAAGGATACTGGTAAATCAGTAGATATTACTGATTACAGAGGTATGATTGGCTCTCTACTCTATCTAACTGCTAGTAGACATGATATCATGTATGCTACCTGTCTTTGTGCAAGATTTCAAGCAGATCCAAGAGAACCTCACTTAACAGCTGTGAAAAGAATTTTCAAGTATCTTAAAGGAACAGCTGATCTGGGATTGTGGTATCCTAGAGAATCAGATTGTAAACTAATAGGTTACTCAGATGCAGATTTTGCAGGTTGCAAAATTGACAGGAAAAGCATAAGTGGAAGCTGTCAATTTCTTGGAGGCAGATTGGTTTCTTGGTTAAGCAAGAAACAAAAGTCAATTTCTACATCAACTGCAGAAGCAGAGTATATTGCTGCAGGAAGTTGTTGTGCACAGATTCTTTGGATGAAGAATCATTTACTGGATTATGGGTTAACATATTTCAAAATCCCTATTTACTGTGATAATCAAAGCGCTATTGCTATGACAGGTAATCCAGTTCAACACTCTATGACAAAGCACATCAGCATCATGTACCACTTCATAAGGGAACATGTGGATGAAGGTACAGTGGAATTGCACTTTGTTCCAACAGATCAACAACTAGCAGATATCTTCATAAAACCACTATGTGAAGCTACTTTTACAAGATTGGTAAATGAACTTGAAATGGTTTCAGGTTCTTTCTCTAAATCTGCTTAGTTTTGTTCTGTTATATCAGACTTTATGATCAGTATTTACAGAATTTAATCTCTTTGTGTATTCTGTGCTTAATTGAAAAATATGTTTTAGTACTGACTGTTGTCTGATATATGTTTCTAAACTCTGATAAGTGATATGTCTGTTTAAGTAACTATTCAATCCTATGAGGATACCTGTGCTAGATGCTGACCCAGTAGTCTTCAATAAACAAGGGATCCCATGTAAGAAGTAATTATTTCTGTGGAAATCTATTGACACAAGCAAATTCTGATAATTGAGCTTAGTTGAGTTTACTTTGTCTATCTTATTACTAAGTCACAAACTAGAATAATGCTACTCATCTGTTAAGTTTTGATGCTAGTAAATCTGTTAAATGTACTAAGTGCTGATAAACCTCACTTATCAAAAGAAAAAGCAAAAGAATCAAGGATTAAAAATCAGGTACTCCTTTGAGATCTAGAGTAAAAATGTGGAAGGGAAGACCCAAGTGCATTGCTGGTATTAAGTAATATGCATCAGAAAAGCAACTAAAATATTTTCTTGGTGACTTTTCACACTCTATGATTACTGGAGAAATACTCTGATAATAGCATAAATTCCGATAAGCAGTCGTGACTCACTTACACTGAGAAGCCACTGTAAAATGGAATTCAAAAAGATGCGTAAAATTAGCACACAATAGTTGAGGTGGACTCATGCATGAACTCATTCAACAGTAGGTTTCAGAATAATGACAGCTCTTTAGCAAAGTTTTAGTTATGCCTTATTTCTAAGATGTATTAAAGTGAATCAGACTTTACTCTTTGTCTGATATTTTAGCTTAATGCGCACACTAATCACTCCATATGAATGATGAAAATCACTGTGGTGATCTATGTTGTTTTAGAGGAACAGTCATTGTGTCATATTGCATAAATTCTGAGGACAAGTTCTGATTGCATGTTCTGATGATTAAGTTCTGAAAAATATAAATCAGAATTTGTGTGAGGACTTCCTAAGATAGGCATTCCTTTTTCGAGTTAAGAAATTATGTTCTGATGACTGTTAAGTTCTGATATAAGTCTAAGTTCTGATATTAACGTATGATTCCTTACTTGACTTATTTGTGGATAAAATTTGGAAACAGTCTCAGTTTAAACTAGAATATGTTGAAGTGGAAGATTAATAGTCACTATGGTTAGGGTTAGTGGTACTCGTACTTGAACAGTCAACTTTTACTTGCTTCTTGTGCGCATTAAACCATGTTTTCTCTTTCCAATGAATGTTTTTCTTTTTCCAAGTCTGGGGAGACGAGGTAGAATTAATTCTACCTGTCAGCATTAAATTTCTTTGCGTCTCCTGGCATTCTCTTGCCTATATAAGCAACCACTTCACATCAACCTTCCCATCAAATCTTTTCTCACAAACTCACCTTACCTTCATACTTTTTCTTTCAAAAACACCATGGTCAGATACAACATGTTTTTGAACTACGAAACCTTCAATATGGAGCTAAGCTGTGCCGATTGGCAGCAGGAATGGCACGTCACTGCCATTCCTGATTAGATATGGGACTCTGTCCCACAGGAGGTACTCACCCACGTCCTGTTCTTCTATATGGATTACCATCGCCATCTGGAGCGATTGGAGGAGGAAAGGCTGGAAGCTCTCCGCCAGCAAGAGCGAATCATTCGACTCGCCATTCTGTTTGTCGAGAGTAGGAAGAAGAAATGATTTATTTTCTTCTTCCTGTTTTTCTTCATCATCAGCCTTGCCCTGCTTCTTGAGCTAGGACAAAGGCTGTTGACGTTAGGTTTAGCAGCTTAGGGAAATCTTATATAAATTCTGATGTAATTTCAATTTCATGAATGTATTATCTTGATATATTAATGAAATTTGTTTTTGTTTCAAGATTTTGTCTCTGAGATAATTTGTAATGCATTGGTAAATCCTGATAAATAATCATATTCCGATGACCACGTAAATTCTGTTTTAATTTAAGTTCTGATTTTCCTTTATCAGTACTTACTCATCTGATTTATTTTGGTCATTTTCAATCAAATTTATTTTCAGAATATTGATGTTGCATGAGAAATAATTAAATAAGTGGGAACGGTTTCAATTTTGCATTAAAACTGATTCACCTTGATTAATGGAATATCTGGGTAAGTGGAACGGTTTTTCCTTGAAAAACTGCAAGTGGGTGGTAATTATTGCTTATTTACCGTGCCCATTACTTCTTGCCTTATCTATGTATGACAGTTGTCAAGGTATGCTCCACTACTTTTAAATGCATGTCTGCCAGGTGTCCCAACGGTTACTTTTTGTGTATAAGTAACAGAGAGAAAAGATTGTCAAATCTTTTATTTACTTTTCTCTTTTATCTCTCTCTCTTTACTTTTCTCCTTTCTCATCTACTGACGATTTTTCATATAGACATTTTCTCAAACACAATACAGGCTACCGCATTTCTCTCAAATTTTATTGGCACCCAAGGACATAATCTTTCATGGAGCAAAGTTTGTTCCTAATAACTTCTCTGCTATACTTAACACGTCAGAGGCACCCTCTGAACTTCATTTCATTCAGGATTTTCTCACTAGTTCTGATATTGGGTACGCTCTAACTGAGCCTGAATCAGTCTCTGGAGTTCAAGTACTGGAGTTCTGGAGGAGTGGATTATATGATGATGGTGGTGCTCAAGGGTCCCCGAGTATTATCTTTTCATCAGGGGAAAATGAGTATGTTGTGACTTTGTCTACGGTTCGACAAGCACTGCAGCTACCTGAGAACTGTGTTTATTCTACTGTTGATGAACCGGTTCTTCAGAACATGATGGCCAGTCTAGGATATGAGGGAACATTGGAAAAGCTTGGCAAGTTAAAGAGATCTTTCATAAGGAGGGAATGGAGTTTCTTCTTTGACTGCATTACCAAGGCTTTTGCTAACAAATGCTCAAATTTCGATGCAATTCCCATATTCAGCCAACAAATCGGGTATGCTCTTATAAATCAAACTGATTTTGATTATGCAAGTGTTGTCTTAGGTTTTATTGGGGATAGGATGACAGAAGATCGAAATACTGTATATTTTGCCAAATTTTGTTAGCTTATTCATAGGTTCTATTGTAATCAGCCCCAAAGTTTTGGTGATTTAATTCCATCCTTCAGAATAGCTAAAAGAGCTTTCACTGATTTATTATCTACTGATAATAAAAAGGCTGTGTTAAGACCCCTCTTAATACCTTTATCTGCCAAACAAGCCTTAATCACCTATGACCCTGTTAAGTACACTGCACTTTATCCTGATGTTCAACCATCAGAACCTCATCCCTCAGTACCTACTATGAAGCCTTCATCTTCCAAACCTAAGAGGACAAAGACTGTTCCTCAAACACCTCAAAAGAAAAGGAAGATTGCTTTGAGAGATGAATCTGATACTGAGGAACAGGTTCCTTCTTCAGAACCTGTTGTTAAAGAAGCTGAGAAAGTGACTTCTCAGAAGGATTCTGGAATTGGGGGATCTAGGCTTCTCAAGAGGCTTAGAAGAATGACTGTTCCTGCATCTCCCAAGGAATCCAAATCTACAAAGAGATACAAGAAACAGAGGGCCAAAAGACCTGTTTCAGATGATGAAGAAGCAGCAACTCAGGAAGGGGATCAGGAATCTCTGATCTCACAAGAAAAGGAATTTGCTAAAGTCACTTCTTCTTCATCAACTCCATCTCAGGAAGCTGTTTCTGAAAAGGTCAACACACCATCTGTATCTCCTGTTGATCCAGGCACAAGTGCTGATATTGATGTTCAAAACTTGGTTGTGCCTGAAGTAATTCTGTTAGAAGCTCCAACAGCAAATAATCCATCAACAACACCTGTTACTGATGCTGTTCAAACTCCAGAGTTATCTACTACACCTTCTCTTCATCTAGATGCTGATGATCAGAATATAGGTGAGCATCAGGTTATGGCTGTTGATCAGAACTTTGAACCAGATCAGCAATTAGAGGATGCTGAAGCCTCCATTGCTACTCACACTGTTGTTTTATCAGAAGATACTGATTCTGTAAGTTCTGATGCTGCAAATGCTGGAGATACTGGTGATGCTGCTCCAAATGCAGATGCTGATGCAGCAGGTCCTTCAGGACATGCTCCTCAACAAACTATTCTTAAGTCTGAACTTGTTAAGAAGTTTGTTACCAGAGAAGCACCAGTGCCTTGGAGTGAAACTCCTGCAGGACAGGAGTGGACTAAGGAATGGAACTCAGTTTCCTGTGTTCCAAATGAAAAGCATCTTGCTGAGCACTTGACTAAAGCTGATGAAATGTTAAATTCTGATGATTTCAAAACCCAGCTTAGAGTTACTGCATTGAGTACTAAACATCTACAAGGTCTTCATTCAACTACTCATGCAGAGCTACACAAGATTCAGGAAGAATTTATCAAACAGGAACAAGTTCAAAAGATTGATAAGAAAAAGTTCTTCCAACCTACCTTTGACATGATTGCTTATATTGAGAAGACTCAAGATACTCAACAAGCTCAGATTGCTGATATTCTGAAAAATCAAGCTTCTCAGCAATCACAACTTAATAAAATCCAAGCCTCAGTGGAATTGCTTGTCTCTCTTCTACTACCTGCTGATGCCAAAATGGGGGAGACAGTAATTAAGTCCAAATGCAAGACTGACAAGACACTGAAAGGGAAGGATAATGAAAAGGATGATCAAGGACGCTCTGGAATGGGTAGAGGTCATAGTCAAGGTAGAGGGTTCACATCAAGAAAAGGTGAAATCACAAGTCACAGGACAAGTTCTGATACTGGGAAAAGAATTAGTTCTGCTACTGGTAAAAGGATAAGTTCTGATGAACTTTTAAATCTTGATGAAGAAATATCAAGACAGTTATTTCTTCAGGAAAATCCAGGAATGGACTTGGAGAGTTTAATGGAAGAAGAAGCCAGACTTAAATCAGAGAAAGTCACATCTAAATCTGAAGCTTCTGGTAAAAAGACACTTCCAAAACTCAAAGGCATTGTGATAAAAGAAAGGACAAATGCTGAAACAACATTGACTAAATCACAACCGCAGATAGATCCAAGATCCAAGGGTAAAGAAAAGGTTGGTGAACCTATCAAGGTTTATGTGCCTCCTGAGAATGAAGAAATCACTGATGAAAAGGATGATCTTGCTCTGACTTCAAGAAAAGTTCTTAAAACAACCTCTGACATGGCTCAAGTTGTTCAGAGTCAAGATAAAGTAAGTTCTGATATTTCAAAGAAGCAAGTAACCTCTGACACAGCTCAAGTTAACTTGATATCAGAAGATAGACCAAAGACACTCCTACCAGGTTTCACTAAAGCAAAACAGACTCAACCTTTGAAGACTGCTGTAAGTGGTTTTGAAGCAAGAGTAGTTACTGGAAAGGAAGCAAGAGATAAAACTGGATTGGGAAGTGCTGATGAAAGAAGAATACAGAACACTACCAATGATCCAACTTCCTTGAGTGAACCAGGTATTGGAGCAACTCCTGAGAGATTGAATCAACTAGAATCTGTACAAATGGTTTACCATACCTACTTGAAAGAACACATCTTGTTGTACTTCGTGACAGATGGTAGGGTTTATCATATAAGGCAAAATGCCATTCCATTGAAGTATTTTGAAGAACTGGAGCATGTACTATTTTTACTTCAAGTGGATGACAGATTGACAGGAACTGCTGTAAACTATTTGAAGGATCAGATTCAGAGACAAAAAAGGCTTTATTCTGTTAAGTCTGACAGCATATATGTTCCAAAGTACAAAGATCACAAGGGTGATATAGTTGAAATGAAACCCAACACTGCTAAAATTATAACTACCTTTCTAGGGTATAGGGCTGTGGAATTCAATCTTGAGTCTGATAAAGCTTATTTGATCAGACTGGATCAGGATATAAGAAAAGCAAAGATTAATGATCTCAGGGCTGCAATCTTTCAAATTGGTGAAGATACTGCAAAGCTTAAAGATGCTAAAAGGAGGATGATTGATGAACTTAGATATGCTGAGAGATGTTTGTTGAAGAACTATCTCAGAACAACTCCTGACATCAGAGAGATCAGAAGATGAAGCCAAGTCAAGATCTACAACTGATTAAATTCTGATATTTGTACAGACTGAAGCTGTTATCAGAAGTTAAATGTTGGTAAAGCTTTAAGGACTGTAAGTTGTAGTTATCTAGTCTAATTCTCATGCATTTGTACTTAATGTTTTTGACATCATCAAATATCTGTTAAACTTGTATATTATGCTAATTTACAAGTTGGGGGAGATTGTTAGATATATTTAATAATGTCATGACTAATATGATTTATGTTTAGTTTTCAGATCTTACTTAACAGGACAAATCAGTACTTAACTGGGAATCAGTACTTATATTGGAAGTCAGGACTTAAGGATATCAGTACTTATATTATCCGGCGATAATCATCAGAAGATGGATATCAGAACTTAAGTGCTGAAGGACGTTCAGATAAGGACATTAGCTGATTAAAGGAAAGAAGATCGAGATAAACATAAGAAGAGATATGCATGAAGAAGGAATTCTATGAAGAATAGAATACTTGGAAGAAAAGATATCTGATTGATATATTTTAGGAAGCAGAATTATATTCCATATCAATTAGCGATTATCTTGTAACTGTGTAGTATATAAACACAGACATAGGGTTTACACTATAAGTGTTATCATATTCGAGAAGATTATTCATTGTAACCCTAGCAGCTCTCGTGATATTTGTTCATCACTGAGAGGTAACAGTTCCATACTGTAACAGAGTTTATTGTTTCAATAAAGTTTGTTTTCTGTTACTTGAAATATTAAAAGTTCGATTTGATTGTATTTTACACTGTATTCACCCCCTCTACAGTGTGTGTGACCTAACAGACTTAAACATTCCGGGAATCAAACAACACAAATTTATAATCAAATCGACTGGAAATCATCATCTAAAGCTATTGGTAACAACAAAATTAACCAACAATCATCACAAATCAAAAACGATTCTCAAGAACAAAAATACCCAAAAATTTCGACTTTTATTAATAAGGTACCTCAGATCAAGATATTGATACCAATAGAAAGCTCTCCTCGAGAGGATGATTTTGACTACTAGAACGTCTAATTTGGTCACGATTGAAGTTGCTGCCTAGAATCTCACCCCCACAAACTGTTTTTGATTTTATGAATTTTCTGATTTTTAATAGAATAATAATAAATAAATAAAACCAGTTCAGCTAGTTATATTTTTACAAAAATTATATCCCGAAATAAATTAAGGGTGTTTTTATCCCCTAATTATAATAATTAGGGCCCTAAAATAATAATTACGGGGAATAATTTTAAAAACGATGAAATACAACATTAATGTCAAAATTTCCCAAAAATTGTGAATAATTCAAAAATACAAAAAATAAAGGGTATTTGAAATACGAATAATTTTATAAAAATGAAAACACGGATTTTGTGGGGTTTGACGTCCCGGTGGGGTCCCGGTCCGTTAATTTTTGAAAAACAGAAACGATCCCTAAATTACCAGAAAAACCTGAAAACACCTAAAATGCATTCAGACGCGTATAAATCGAAATAAAACGAGTATCTTAATAAAGACGCTAATAAATATGCATCCCGATTAGAGATAAAGTCATATAATTGCAGTTTAAGCATATATTAATTAATCAAAAAATTTCTGGCCCACACGGAAACACGCATAATAGCTATAACATCTAATAGCATGACAATAACCACTTTAAATTTATAAAACACATAATATTTATTTATCTAACATATAATATTCACATAATTTTCTCGGATATTACAATAATGCCCAGCATAATAATGTACAGTAAGAAAATAACTGTATGATAAACTCACGTAAAATATAATATTTGATAGTTACGTTTTATTCGAAAATAGTTTCCCTTGGTGATACACACCTTTTACGAAAACAATCCTTTAGTGGATTTTATTAACATGCAAATACCTTAATAGTAAGCCCATCACCTAGGCTTGGGTTACGGTATTGCATCACAATTCCAATTGGAAGAATAGGACATTCACTGGAGCCACCGCGTACGATGATCAGTCGTACTGCGATAAAAGTAACATTTTCTACTAGTAGAAGGACAATTTCCTTTTTATTATCGGTTATCACCCTGGCCGCATTCGGGTCTTTTCTGTGTCCATCCCTCTCAGGTACACACTTCGTAGATCCATAGGTACATATTGTATCGTCTCCTACAGAACCAGTACGACTCCCTTGGATCCTACCCCTCCCTTGTCCTTTAGGAAATTCTATCGTATCTCGAGAACTCGAACCACATCGAAGTTCCTCCAAGCGTTTATTCTTGTTGATAGCTTTACTGTATATATATATATATGTACTTCCGAAAGTTTCGGAGGAAGTACTAAGGATGTGAGTTGACCGTTGTCAACACATAATCAATAAGGGGGAAAAATTTCTCCTTGACACTATATTCAAAATATTAATAAGTTGGGATAATATTCACCGACGATCTGAAATTATTCGAATGATAATCCGAAATCAGAAAGTATGTTTTAAATCAGGATCTATGATTTTTAAATCAACAATAAATCCTTTCATAAATAATAAATAATTAAATGATGATCGATAAATAATTAAATCTCGAATGAGTTTACTCTTTAAAAGAATATTTAAAAATAATATTCCTCAACTAGTTTGTGTCTACATAATTATTAATCTTTAATGATTAATCAGGTTTGAAATAAATAATTATTGGGGTATACTACTCCCATGATAAAGGAATAAGTGTGTAATATTTATTATTCGAATAATAAAATATAGTTGAGGGAATATGATCGTTGGGGAAATTGTTTTAATAAAAGTTTGAGGTGTTTTAATGTTTCGTAAGTGGACGTTGAGTCCCTTTTTAAAACGTACTACTATGGACTTATAATCGTCCAAAGCATCTCCGGGATGATTTCCGGGTTTATACTTTATAAAACAAAACTGACCGACTCTCGGTCTTACGACTTATACATCACGCTCTACTGTTGCGTTAATATTCTTAAATAAGCACCTCCGGAATACTTCCGGGTTTTCATCAATTTAACTGACCGATCCTCGGTCTAAAATATATACATACCATGCTACTCGCTAGCGTTAACGTTCTCAATTATAAACTCCTCCGGGATACCTCCGGGTTTTTATAAGCTTACACCGACCGACTCTCGGTCTAAATATAATATTTCGAACTCAGTATGAACATACACTAGAAATTATCAACAATTGAGTAATGTAATACATCTCAAACTTCGTAAAACAGTTTAAAACAATCGTATGCATATATCACAGTTTTTTAAAATATTCACAACACAACAGTTCTTAAAAGGTAGGGTTTGAAAACTTGCCCGGGTATCTCGAGGTGGAGGATGCTCTAGGTTTCGCTCGGAAATCTATGACCATAAACACAATTTATCTCGTTAGGTCCCGTTCTAATTTACGGCGACTCGCACTTCATGCGTTACTTATTATGCACCCTCTCAACTTATACTACCCTTATTATTCCTTTAAGTTCTTATTCACATTATGGTTGCTTCATTTTTCTAAG
The DNA here is from genome assembly GCF_009905375.1 of Apium graveolens. NCBI lineage: Eukaryota > Viridiplantae > Streptophyta > Magnoliopsida > Apiales > Apiaceae > Apium > Apium graveolens. Next base: position 181,833,740 of record NC_133655.1, read on the forward strand.
TATCTTAGGTTCATTCTCTTTATCATCGTCGGCTCCGCTTATGGATTCTTACGGTTTCTACTCGCGCAGTCTCGGCTCCGATATTTTTATAAAACTGAAACATTATTGTTTTCACTTGAAATTTTTATGGCAGTTAGGAAACTCAAAATACCACTCTCTGTAAAATTTTTATGATTTATGAACATTATTAAGTCGATCCTTTATATTTTCAAAGTTCGTGATTTGTAGCAGTTTTTGTCGCGTAAATCACTTTTACTAAAACGACCATAACTTTTGATCCGTAAATCGGAATCAAGCGATTCAAGTGCCTAAACGATCCTTATAACATTTTCTATCCGATCCAGCCTCTGATACTTTCCGGGATTGGGCATCCATAAATTAGCCCTGTGAGAGGGTCCCCTGTAGATGGATTGGAATGTTTTAAACATGAAGTGCCTAACTCAGCTCCATGCTGCCCTACGACCGCTAGTTCTAGTAGCCAGCGTCCACACTCTATAGATGATAGAACCCTGGATAGAATTCACTATAGAGATAGGCCTGTCTTATCTCTATAAGGGGTATAAGGGTGATATATGTATTTTACTCTATAAGGGGTATAAGGGTGATATATATATTTTAAAAGAGCTAGTAGTAGGAATCCCTCTGATCTTTATCACCTGTAAAGTGCCTTCTGAGGTCACTAAGGGATGCGGGCACCACATAGCTCTCCTCTTTAGAGATTGCCTGACCCGTCTCCTCTCACCTCAAGAGAGGAACGCAAGACTGCTAGCTAGTCTTCCCTTTGCCCGAGTCTTTATAGGAGTCTATCCTTCTGGAGGAGAGCCCGCTCTCTTTCCTGTAGCAGCCCTTATAGCTGACTGATTTATAGGGTTTCCTAGCTCATATAAATGGGCGATCATAGCCTTCTAATCTCTTTTATACTTTGCGCAACCCGCGCCTCTTTCCACTCCAGCTTAGACTCCTCTAGGAGCTTCAACTCCTGGAATTTGCTTTCCCTCTATGGCCATGACATGAAACTATAGTTTACAACTTCGGGACATTCTGCAGAAACTTAAAGTTACGATTCGTTGGTTTTAACGGAGTTACGTTTACGATCGGGGTTTCGTTTACGCCCTAACTCTTAACACAACCACCAATAATCATCATTTCATCATCAACACATAAACTCCTATCAAGAAAATCATGTTCTTGAGGCAACAACAATCAACCTTAATCTACTTTACTTAAACTTCAAGATCTCAACACTACCACTTCTTAAACAAAGTTTTCTACCACATACTAAATGCATCATAAAAATGAATCTTAAATAAAGTTGGGACAAAGATTTTTACCTTTCTTGAAAGCTTGAGATGTGTTATTGAGGATGGTGGAGGCTTGGAAGTGCTTGGTATGAGTTTTGGAACCTAAAACCACCATTGAAATCAAGAAACCAAGGAAGGGTTACTATTCATACTATTCACTAGTGACTTTTTTAATTTTATTTCACCCATCAAACCTTGATAAAAAGAGATGAAAGAATTTTCTTACCTTAGTTTAATTTTTAGGAGGCTTGAGAATTAATGGGATGATTTTACCATGGATAGATTTTGAGATTTGAAATTGAATTTTCCCTTCTTTTTCTTCAAGGCCAAATGGAACAATGTGCAGGGGGGGTATTTATACTTGCTTCCCTTGGTTACTTAGTTTGGTTGATTTGCTAGGTTGCTTCTAGGAAATGGGGTGGAAGATCTTGCACTTGATTTTTATTCTCCTAGGTTGAATCCTAGGTTTATTTTTGTTGCAAATCTTAGGGACAAATCTTTGGTAGCTTCCTAGAAACTACTTATGTTAGTTTCCTTAGCACATTATTTGGATAGCTTGCTTGATAATCCTATGGTTAGTTTACTATTTGATAAAGTAACCATGGTTACTTTCTTACCATGGTTTAGTTAGTGCGTTACGTTTATTTAATCATTTACGCGTTCGCTCGGTTGCTTAAATGTTTTCGTAATACTTACTCGTAAATGGTTCGCGACGTAATTCCTTTCGTATTTATTCCTTATATTTTAATTATCATACTTGAATATAAATCCGTAGGGTTTTAATCTCGTAATTATATTGTGATTCCCGTAATCCTCGATGAGTCGTAAATACGGTCGTTTTTCAAAGTTCGTTTTCTTCGAAAACTAATAGCATTTACATACACTCATTTAGTACGTATAATCGTAATATCAATTCCGAAACTCATTTTCTCATGCACTACATAGTGTGGGCTCAAAAGTTTTTCCCGTCCGTCAGGGTTACTATTCATTAAACGTTTTACAAGGTCTCAAAAATTCAAGTTATTATATTACCATTCATAAAGGTCTTTTACCGATGTCAAAAATTTGGGTTCTTTCATTATTTGCCAAACAGCCTACCAAAATTCTGAAAGTGTTTTGGGTCCGATTAAGGTGAATGTGGATGTTTCCAAACAGGCACAATGATTGAAAGAAATATTGAAAAAAATATTAATAGATACTTGTTTTTGTAGTATTTTATTGGCTAAAAATTAAAAAAAAATTAGAAAAAAATATAATGCCATAAATTGATTTTAGGAGAAAAAGGATAAATTGTATTAAAAAAGAATTTAGGAAAATGTCAAAATGGTAAATTGACTTAAAGATAAAAGAAAGGTTATAGGAAAAAATATTATGATGGTAAATTGATTTGAAAAATATGGAATATGTTGTAGAAACCTTAGGAGAATATTACAAATGATGATAAATATTTATAATTACTTATCTTGTAATGTTTTATAGGATAAAAATTAACATAAATATTTTAGGAAAATATAATATAATAAGTTGATTTTAGGAGAAAGAGAAAAAATGGTATTGAAAACGAAATTTAGTAGAATATCAATATAGTAAGTTCATTTAAAGAGAAAGTAGAAATTTTAGGAGAATGTTATAATGGTAAAGTTGATTTCAAAAATTTAAATGAAAGATTTTGTAGAAACTTTAGGAGAATATTACGAATAATGATAATATATTTAGGAAAAATAATTATAGTTTTTGATATTTATTAACTCAAAGTATTTATACACTCTTAGAAGTGTATTTATCACATTACTATAATTATGTTTTAGATTTTATAATTTTTGGTTTAATTTTTGATATGATTTTTTTTTTAAAAATCATCTGTTTGATTTAAAACAGGACAGAACCGAATATAACTTAAGACTGGTTCGGTCCAAGAAAAAATGTCAATTCAATTTTTCGGTCTATTTGGTTCGGTCTGGTTTTGGACCGAAGCGACCAAATGATCATCCCTATAAACTATAAAAAAAATTAATCATATAATTGTCGATGCTAATTTTATGTCAAGTTTTGTTAACCCGACACATGTTATAATATATATAATAAAACAAAATAATGTACATGTTTCTTTATCATACCCATTCTTATCACATCTTTTGAGCCAACAACAATTATACTGATTTATAATTATGTTTTGTCAGGTTAATGCCCGTTGTAACAAAAAGAAAATTAAGGAAAATATAGATACATTAACTTCACAAAAAGAATTGCATCTCAACGTTCGTAAATGATATTTTTATAATTATTTTGAATCTAATACAATCATGTTAAACTAAAGTTTTAGTTACATATTTATTTTTCTATATCTTTTTTGTTTTGAATATGTAACTTAATTATTTCTTGTTACCCATTAAAAATATAATTTTTTATGGGGGTTGGATACAATTATATAAACAAATTGATATTGTTAGATATATTTGATAATGTCATGGCTAATATGATTTATGTTTAGTTTTCAGATCTTACTTAAACAGGATAAATCAGTACTTACTGGAAGTCAGGACTTAAGGATATCAGTACTTATATTATCAGGAGATAATCATCAGAAGATGGATATCAGAACTTAAGTACTGAAGGACGTTCAGATAAGGACAATAGCTGATTAAAAGAAAGAAGATCGAGATAAACATAAGAAGAGATATGCATGAAGAAGGAGTTCTATGAAGAATAGAATGCTTGGAAGAAAAGATATATGATTGATATATTTTAGGAAGCAGAATTATATTCCATATCAATTAGTGATTATCTTGTAACTGTGTAGTATATAAACACAGACATAGGGTTTACACTATAAGTGTTATTATATTCGAGAAGATTATTCAATATAACCCTAGCAACTCTCGTGATATTTGTTCATCACTGAGAGGTAACAGTTCCATACTGTAACAGAGTTTATTGTTTCAATAAAGTTTGTTTTCTGTTACTTGAGTTATTAGAGTTCGATTTGATTATACTTTACACTGTATTCACCCCCTCTACAGTGTGTGTGACCTAACAAGTGGTATCAGAGCCCTTCTGTTAACGCACATATAGTTTAAGATCCAAACACAATCATGTCTAACACAGAAACTCCAACTAAGCCTACCAAAACTGAAGAACCTCCAAAGACACAAATTCAAAGTCGGTATGAGACCATCAGAGTTCCCATACTGAGACCATCTGAATATGCCATATGGAAGGTGAGGATGACCATGTTTCTGGAAGCTACAGATCCAGAATATCTTGATAGAATCAAGGAAGGACCTCACAAACCAACCAAGCTCGCTGTTGCAGTTGCAGGTGAAGCAGCAAAGACTGTACCAAAGGAGAAGAGTGATTATACTGCTGAAGATATCGCATAAATTGCTAAGGATGCTAAGGTACGACACTTACTGCATAGTGCCCTTGATAATGTAATGTCAAATAGGGTAATTAACTGCAAGACTGCAAAGGAGATATGGGATGCTCTGGAAACAAGGTGTCAAGGAACTGATACAATTAAGAAGAACAAGAAGACAATACTCACTCAAGAGTATGAACACTTTGACTCAAAGGCTAATGAGTCATTGACTGATTTATATGATAGATTTGTCAAACTCTTGAATGATTTGTCATTGGTTAATAAAGAGTATGATCTTGAAGATTCAAACCTTAAATTCCTGTTAGCTCTTCCTGAATGCTGGGATTTGAAGGCAACAACAATAAGAGACAACTACAATTTTGATGAAACAACTCTTGATGAAATTTATGGAATGCTCAAGACTCATGAACTTGAGATGGAACAAAGAAGCAAGAGGAAAAGAGGAAAGTCAAGGACAATTGCTCTTAAGGCTGAAGAAGAATCCCCCAAGGCAGCTACCTCAAGGAAAGACAAGGGTAAAGCTTTTTTCACAAAGTCTGATACTGAGTCATCAAGTTCTGAGAGTGATGATGACTCAGATTCTGAAAGCTTACCTGAGACTGATGCTGATAAGGAGATGATGAACCTGTGTGCTCTTATGGTGAAAGGGATCACAAAGATTCCAAACAGAAAGTTCAGGAAGGGAAAGAAGTTTTCCAGGAAAGGCACAAGTTCTGATAAGAAGAATTTCAGAAGATTATACCGATAGAGGAGATTATACCAATGTCAAATGCTATAACTGTGGAGAGAAAGGCCACATATCTCCTGATTGCAAGAAAGTGAAGGGTGACAAAGGCAAGGCTCTTGTCACAAAGAAGAAAAGCAGGACAGACACCTCAGACGCTGAAAGTGAGGAGAATTATGCTTTGATGGCAAATGCTGATAAAGCAAGTGTTGAAAGCAGTTCTGAAGCTGCTGAATCAAAGGTACCTCAGACTACTTATGCTTTTCATACTGATGATATTAATGAGTTGAGAAGATATCTTAAAACCATGTTTGTTAGTTATAGAGATCAAACTTTAACATGTGAAAGATTAACTTCTGAAAATCTTGCTTTTAAGAAAAGAAATGATTTCTTAGAAAAAGAGTTAGTTATGTTCCATCAAACTCAGAAGGATAGAGATGATGTTTTTTATGTTAGGGATGAAGTGCTAAAAATGAATGAATCTCTAAAAACTGAGGTAGAAAAGGAAAGAGAGATTATCAGGACTTGGACTAACTCTGGCAGAACAACTCAAAATTTGCTAAGTAGTGTTACGACCGGCATTTTATGTAATATTATATGTGGATTTTGTGTGATATTAAAGCCGTAAGTGAATATACTTAATGGTTGTACCTTGTGTGAATGAAAAATTTCTGTATTTTAAATTTGCTTTATGTAGTATATGATGTTTCAAAGCGAGAGTTTATTTATTTCCCTTATTTTTTAATTTATAAGAAATATTCTAAACCTTGGAGAAATTTTCTTTTAAAAGTTATTTTATTCACAAATTTCAAAAGTGATTTTATAAAATTTCTAAAAATCCAAGTTATTTTATGGTATAAATTTTATAATTTTTGAACTTGTATTTTATTTTATAAAAATAAATCTTTACAAATTTTATTGGTTATAATTATCAAATTACATAAGAGACCTTGCATGCAAATCACCCTTCTATTCTCTCAAAGGGCAAATAAGACTTTTCCAACCCCACTAACTCATTTGATTATTACCAAATTACTGCATTAGCCTTGCATGCAAAATGACCTAACTTTAGCTAAAGGACATTTTTGTAAGTTCTCACTTCCACTCATTATTTGTCAACCAAAAAGCATAAAACAAAGGTTTAAGTGGGAGAAGTCATTCCACTCATTCCACACTCCAACACCCCACAAATTTTTCTCCTCCCCCCTCCCACCATTGCTCTCGGCCGAAGGCCTATTTCCCCACCCCCTTCCATTTTTCAATTCATTCTTCATCTTCCCAAGTGTAAATCTTCTACTTACATTCATCTTATACACTTTCCAAGTGTTTTGTGACTTGGAAGTTGAAGTTCCATGGATGCATGTGTAGTTCTTATGTGATCTCCGAAGAGAAACTCTTGATTCTTGTGAATTCAAGAGCTCTCTATGAGATATATTATGTATATGTGCTAACTAAGTATTTTATGGAGATATCATGCTATACAATCCTTTGCATGCTACTGAAATTTCATTATATATTTATATTTAGCCATGCATGCTAGTTTTAAGACATTAAAATGATGATCAACCATGTTTTGCATGCTACTCTTTTCGAAATCATGTTGCTATGTTTAAAAATCTATAAATTCGAAATATGTGTGCTTAAAATAGATTGTTTCCATGATAAATTTCTTATTAATAGTTAAAAGAAGTTATATTTCATAATTATTAAGGATAAGTAATAGGTGCAAGTCGATTTTGCAAGCATTTAAAACTTTATGCCTAGCCGAAATCTTGTTATGTGTTTTCCATGAGTTGCATGTCATATTTTTAGTTGCATGTTGTTAATTTTTGGGCATTGATGATCTCCCCTTCTGTTGAGACACTATTTTAGGACATTAAGACACTAGGTTTGCTTTGGAAAGAGTTGGGTGCTTGGTTTTTAAGTTGGAGTTAAGGTGAAAAGGGATTTGTTGGTGTTTTCATTTTTTTCCAGATTTGATGCACTAGTTTATGGGGAAGTTTTGAATGAGCATTTGTTGTGCACTTTGAGGCCCAAGCCACAAGAAGTTAGTATTGGGAGTATATGAAAGGTTTTAGGAGTTGGTTGGAGGTTTGCATGTCGTTTGGTTAGGTGCACAAGTAGAATCACAAAATCTGTCCAGCAGGGGACAGTTTTGTTGCAACTTAGAAATAGGGAGATTTGACCATGTCATGGGTAGGCCCTCATTAGTCCCTGTTGGGCCTTAGTTAGAGGGAGTGTCAGAGAAGTTTTTCCATCCATAGTTCATAGGATATGAGTTAGAATCTTGTGTCACAAGTTAATTCAAGTCAGGGCATTTTCTGTCCAGGAAAACAGGGGAACCTTGGACTTTAAGCTTAGGCCCAAGAAGGCCCAAGCTAGGCCCTTGAGCCACATCAAGTTTGGGAGATGACCTAAGGTCAGGAGAGTCTTGTGTAAGAGTTTTGAAGGAAAACTTGTAGTTTAAAAGTGTCTAATGCACTCAAGAAACCATAGTTGTCATTCTGAAATTTACACCAGTGAGCACTTTCACTTAACACATAGTTTTAGAACATTTAGGAGTGAGATCTAGGTTGACCACCATAGTTGTAAGATAGTATAGGGTCAGTAGAGAAAAAGGCCCAAGTGAGGGTCAATAGGTCTTGGCTAGTTTAGTAAAGGCACATCGAGTTAGGAAGCCAAAATTAGAAGACTTTGTCTAGTTTAGCGACCAAGTGACTTAAGTTGTGAGTCGAGATCATCCAAGCCTAGTGTTGTTTTATGATGTATATGGTGTTATTTGGTATTAATATATGATATGTGAGTATATGTGGCTATGTGTGTTCAATTATATTTATAAGGTGAATATAAATTAAGTGCATATAGGCCTAAGTGCTATCCGTGTTTAAATTCGGGTTGTAAATAGGTTAAGTTGGTGAGAATATATTATAATGAGGATTATTATTATTTATGTAGGATCTCGAGACGAGGAAAAACTTGTCATAAAGGTCGAGTGAAGCTTCCAGTTGCTCCTACCAGTCAGACCAGACTAGCCTTTCTCAAGGCAAGTGATTCAACCTATCTTCGTATTCACTGCAATTGTGTAACAAATAGTTCATATATATTGACGTAACTATCCTGAGTCATTTTAATATATTTAAATTAACATATCTTATGTTCATCTTTGAATCATATAGAAATGTCATGAACCCTTGAGTACGTATTGCAAAGTAGTCTTATCATGATAGTATATTAAAGTAAGATGAATGCCATGATAAAATAAAGGGTAGTTATAACTCTTGGTTGATTCTCTTGATTAACATGCTGATGATTTCTAAGTATTGATATCTCATCCTGATACTTGAACCCCTATAGAAGCTTACCTTGAACCCTGATAGTCAGATACTTATCAAAGTGATTCCTCATTGATTGATACCCCTCTTTCTTATCCTGAAGCTTGACAATTCTGATATATCCTGAGTTAAAGATCATTTCTGCATACCTTAACACCCTTAGTATTCATAAAGCTTATCTTCTTGATGATCTAGCACTTGAACCTTGATGAGAAACCATTACTTAAAGCCCAATTTGGCATTACCCTTTTATAATATCCAATAGCCTCACTAAATCCCCTTGTCCAATCTTTGATATATGAAAACCAATCAGTTACTTTAATAAAGTATAGTTTTATGAATCATGGCCCTGAGATTTAGTACCATATTTCCCGTGTTTCGAGTTGAACTATAATCCCTTGATAAAAATGTTTACTGTTAAAAGAGATTTTTGGTCATAAATCGGCATCAGTTTTTGAAATAAATAAAATGTGGATTTTCAGTCCCAAAGGGGGATAAATGTTTTCTTTGAATAGTGGATCTGGACTGAGACGCGAGTCCTTTCCACACTTATATTGTAGGCTTAAAAGTTGCCTAGGGATCCCATTAATGTTTTAGAACCCAGCAAGGTTCGGGATTACTTCGCGGCTGATCACCGGCTGTAATCCGTAGCATGATAAAATGATTTTGATTAAGATATAATTTTAATATTGTTTTGATACAAGCAAAATGATGCCATCACCCATAGTTTTATCTCTCGTTATCATTGGTTATGTCTTTCCATTGTCATTCTTTAATGTAATATCTCGATTTATGTTTTGTATCGTACTGTTTAGCACTTGTTGAGCATTTGGCTCACTCCTTGCTTTACCCTGATATTACAGCTAACAGCTATGGTTAGATTCAAGCAGACTGCCCGTAAGACCTATGATGCTGATGCTTATGTTCGAGCTCAGGTAGAATAAGAGTAGTAGTTTTGTGTGAGGACTCGCTATTTAAAATCAGTTGTAATAGATGGTAGTGTTGGGCTGTTCCAAACCCTAAACTGTAAGATCTTGAAGTTGGTTATGTCTACTTCTTTTTAAAATGTTGTAATAGTTATATTTAATTTGTTGTTTAAGTTGGGGGCGTGATAGGTTTTGGTATCAGAGCTACGGTTTAGAGTCCCTGGACAGCCCAATTAGGTTATAGGATATATGTGTAGGTTATAGATAATATGCAAGAGAGTAGGTTAAGTAAATTTATTATTAATACTCCTCTTATTGGTTTGTCAGGAAAGGGCGCATTCCTTGTCATCCTCTGGGTCGGACGACACTGTTGCTTTCTCCGTGTATGCTGAGTTGAGGCGCGAGTTCAACATGCTTCAGGGCAAGTACGACCGACTGATAGATCGACTGAAGAATGTGTACCCGGAAAGCCGAAACTATGAAGGGAAGCCCAAGGAGCAGATGACTGCGAGACTTGAGACCTTGGTTTAGTACGTCAACACTTAGCTTGAGGAGATGCCAGAGCACCGGGACTGTACCAGCCAGTATGTCATTCAGATGGTGGCGGATGAGCTCCAGAGCATTGTGAAGACGCTTCGAGAGGAAAAGACTACCTAGCCCTGTTCAGATGGAGTGGAGCCTTAGTTCTTTCCATTTACCTTTCATGTTGTTGTACTATCAGACTCCGTAGAATCCCCAGTTGTTTCCGTTGTTTCCTTTAAATAAGCCTGTTGATCCTAGAATCAGACTTTGTCCTAATCCAGATGTATTGTGACCTTTAAATTTCAATAATCATGCGCTATTGTTCCATTTTCTCTCAACTGTTATTTTACGCTTTTATATACATCGCCATATCTGCTTAATTTGAAACTTGACCTCATATGTAAATAAGAATGCCATGCGATACCCTCGAATTATTTTATCATTCATATCTCTTTTGACATAACTCTTATTTCAGGATCATGCCTCCCAAAAAGAAGAACCCAACAACTACATCCACCACAGACCCAAATATTCTTCGACTACTGGAAACTTTACAACAGCAAACCAATGCTATAGCTCAACAACAACTAACTCTTCAACAACGAATTGAATACCAAGATAACCGTGAACCACACCAACCACCTGAACCACCAGTACCACCTAGACAAGTTGTCACTTTCAAGGCATTTCAGAATGTGAATCCACCTGCATTTCATGATACCACTGATCCAATAATAGCTAACACAAGGATTAAGGAGATGGAAAGGGCTTTTGAGTTGGTACAGTTAGGAGACGATCAGAAGACGCCATATGCTACTTACTTCTTGAAGGGCGAAGTCATCTATTGGTGGGAGTTAGTAAAATCTATGGAAGCAACTCAGCAGGTTTCTTGGGAGAGATTTAAGAAGTTATTTCTGGACAAGTATTACCCTAAGTACATGCAGAATCAGATGGAGCTTAAATTTCTTGAGTTGAAGCAAGGGAACATGACTGTACTGGAGTATGAGAAGAAGTTTACTGAGTTGTCAAGGTTTGTGACAAAGTATACCAGCACTGAGGAGGAAAAAGCAAAGAAATTTCAACAAGGATTGGAGCCTTGGATTAGAGATAGAGTGGCAATGTTTGAACTTGAAACCTACGCGGGAGTAGTACAGAAAGCTGCTCTGATTGAGAAAAATGGGACGCAGTCAAGGAAGGAAAGGGATAACAAGAAGAGGAAGGTTCCATTTTATGGAGAAAAGTCTGAAGCATGAAGTTCACAAGATCGGAATGTAAAGAGGATTGGATTCCATAAGGGCGGAAATTTTCAAAAGAAAGGAAATTTGGGCAAAAGGCAAGAATCGAAGGGGAATAATCAGGCCAGCCAAGGGCAAGTTGGAGAAAACAGGTTCCAGAGACCGGAATGCAAGCACTGTGGAAGAAGGCACCCTGGAGTATGTAATAAGTTGAGCATGACATGTTATAGGTGCAATCAGAAGGGACATTTGGCAAATGAGTGCAAGATACCGAAGCCAGGAGTTACATGTTACAAGTGTGGGTGAACTGGACACATAGCTAGGGAGTGCAAGACAACCGGACCAGTCAAAGCTCTGATGAATATGGCAAGTACCAGTGCGAGTGTGCCAGCTGAGGTATTGGCATTACCTCCACCACCTACACCAAACCCGTAAGCAACAACAAGGACATTTGATTTGAAGATGAAGGATGCTGTTCAGAATTCAGAAGTGATAACAGGTACACTTTTACTCAATAATGTCAAAGCTAAAGTATTGATTGATTCGGGTGCAACAAGATCTTTCATATCAGAATCTTTTGTTGATAAGATTCAATGTGATAAAATGATTATGAGCGAGGTAGTAAATGTGGTAATTGCGAACCAAGAGAAGATTCCTGTGAATCAATTATGTCCGAAGTGTGAGATTGATATTTTGGGGTATAAGTTTTCAGCCGACTTGGTACTCTTCAAGTTGGGAGAGTTTGATATAATTTTAGGTATGGATTGGTTAGGAGAGAATAACACCCAGATTAATTGTAAGACCAAGAAAGTGTATTTAAAGGCGAAGAGTGGAGAGAAGGTAGTATTTAAGGGGCAGAGGCAAGAGCAACTATTTCTTACAATCATTCAGGCTAAGAAGCTACTTAGAAAAGGTTGTGAGTCGTTTCTAGCGTATGTAGTGGATTCAGAAAAGGGCAACCCCAACATAGAAGATATCCCTGTAGTTAACGAGTTTCCCGATGTATTTCCAGACGAACTACCAGGCTTACCACCAGATCGACAAATCGAGTTCGAGATCAACCTTGCTCCAAGCACGGAACCAGTTTCAAAGGCCCCATATAGAATGGCACCAGCAGAAATGAAAGAGTTGGCGAGCCTGCTACAAGAATTGTTGGATAAAGGAGTGATACGGCCAAGTACGTCGCCATGGGGAGCACCTGTTCTGTTTGTAAAGAAGAAAGATGGGAGTAGGCGGCTATGCATAGATTATCGGGAATTGAATAAGGTAACGATCAAGAACCGCTACCCGCTACCAAGAATTGATGACCTTTTTGACCAGTTGAAGGGAGCAAAATGCTTTTCAAAGATTGAATTGAAATCGGGATACCATCAATTAAAGATCAAAGAAGAAGATATTCCCAAGACAGCATTTAGAACCAGATATGGGATTATAAATTCCTAGTAATGCCGTTTGGATTGACCAACGCCCCGGCCGCATTTATGGATTTGATGAATCGAGTATTTAAGAAGTATTTGGACAAGTTTGTCGTGGTATTCATTGATGACATTCTTATTTATTCTAAGTCAGAAGAAGAACATAAACAGCACCTCTGGATAGCATTGGAAATACTTCGTCAAGAGAAGTTGTATGCCAAGTTTAGCAAATGTGAGTTTTGGTTGAAGGAAGTTCAATTTTTGGGACATGTCATTGGAAATGAAGGAGTTAAAGTGGATCCGGCAAAGATTGAGGCAGTTATGAGTTGGGAGAGGCCAAAGACTCCTACGGAAGTGCGAAGTTTTCTAGGATTGGTAGGATACTACAGAAGGTTTGTCAAGGATTTTTCGAAAATTGCCACGCCATTGACCAAGTTAACCAGAAAGAATCAAAAGTTTGAATGAAGTGTAGAATGTGAGGATAGCTTTCAAGGGTTGAAGCAGAGATTGGTAACAGCTCCGGTTTTAGTGCTTCTAGATGACCAAGGAAACTTTGTGATATTCAGCGACGCTTCATATAAGGGATTGGGCTGTGTGTTAATGCAATACAGTAAGGTGATCGCGTATGCGTCAAGACAGTTAAAACCGCATGAGTTGAAGTACCCGACGCATGACTTGGAACTAACCGCCATAGTATTCGCACTTAAGATTTGGAGACATTACCTCTATGGAGAGAAGTGTGAAATCTACACAGATCACAAGAGTTTAAAGTACATTTTCACTCAGAAGGAGCTCAATATGAGGCAAAGGAGATGGTTGGAGTTGATCAAGGACTACGATTGCTCGATAAATTACCATCCCGGAAAGGCGAATGTTGTGGCCGATGCACTAAGCAGAAAGGAGAGATTGAATATGATGGCAACACCAAAGGAATTGTCTGAAGAGATTAAGAAATTCGGATTAGAACTTTGTAAATATGGAATGGTTGAAGAAGTTTGTCGTGCAATGACTTTTCAGCCAACACTAGTTGAAAAGATAAATAAATGTCAAGAAGAAGTAATGGAGATAGAGAAGAATCAATTATCTGGAGAGGAGATTAATACTCAAAGGGATGAACAAGGGATACTAAGGTTTTCCTCAAGAATTTGGATTCCTCATGTACCTGAATTGAAGAATGAGATCCTACAAGAAGCCCACAATTCAAGATTTTCAATCCACCCGGGAAGCACCAAGATGTATCGGGACTTAAAGCAGAACTTTTGGTGGCCAAATATGAAGCGAGACGTGGCAGAATGGGTTGCGAAGTGTTATACTTGTCAAAAGGTGAAGGCAGAACATCAACGACCAAGCGGATTAATTCAGCCCCTAAAGATTCCAGAATGGGAATGGGAAAATATTGCTATGGATTTTATAGTGGGACTACCACGAACGAAATCCGGTCATGACGCTATATGGGTTATAGTTGATCGTCTTACGAAGTCGGCGCATTTCCTTCCGATAAACGAGAAGTCATCATTGGACAAATTGGTTCATCTGTATGTCCGTGAAATCGTACTAAGGCATGGAGTGCCCGTATCAATAGTTTCAGACAGAGATCCCTGATTTAACTCGAGATTCTGGAAGCAATTTCAGGAATGTCTTGGCACGAAGTTGAATATGAGCACGGCATACCACCCGCAGACTGATGGTCAGAGCGAAAGGATAATTCAAACAATCGAAGACATGTTGCGCAGTTGTGCAATCGATTTTGCAGAAAGTTGGGACGACCACTTGCCGTTGATTGAATTCTCTTAGAACAATAACTATCATTCTAGTATCGGCATGCCACCATACGAAGCTTTGTACGGGCGGAAATGTAGATCACCAACAAGTTGGGATGAAGTAGGAGAAGGAAGAATTCTCGGCTCAGAATTGGTACAACAGTTGCATGACACAGTCAAGTTAATTCAGAAAAGATTGATTGCTGCTCAAGATAGACAGAGGAAGTATGCGGATCCAGCGCGTAAGGATGTTTGATACCAAGTTGGTGAAGCTGTTTTGCTGAAGGTGTCACCTAGAAAAGGGTTGTTTAGATTTGGCAAGAAAGGGAAGTTAGGACCTAGATATATAGGTCCTTTTGAAATTTTGAATCAAGTGGGGAAGGTGGCCTATGAGTTGGCCTTACCACCTCAGTATCATCATGTGCATAATGTGTTCCATGTGTCGTTGCTTAAGAAGTACAATCCTGACGCTAGCCATGTGGTAGAATATGAACCTGTAGAAATTCAGGCAGACCTGTAATTTGTGGAGCAACCTGTCAAATTACTCGACTGGAAAGTAAAGAGTCTTAGAAATAAGTCGGTAAAGTTAGTGAAAGTACTTTGGAGGAACCCCAAGGTCGAAGAATCAACTTGGGAGTTAGAGTCTGATATGCGTTCCCGGTATCCTCATCTGTTCTCTTAGATTTTGGGGACAGAATCCCTTAAGGGGGAGAGGATGCTACGACCGGCATTTTATGTAATATTATATGTGGATTTTGTGTGATATTAAAGTTGTAAGTGAATTTACTTAATGGTTGTACCTTGTGTGAATGAAAAATTTCTGCATTTTAAATTTGCTTTATGTAGTATATGATTTTTCAAAGCGAGAGTTTATTTATTTCCCTTATTTTTTAATTTATAAGGAATATTCTAAACCTTGGAGAAATTTTCTTTTAAAAGTTATTTTATTCACAAATTTCAAAAGTGATTTTATAAAATTTCTAAAAATCCAAGTTATTTTATGGTATAAATTTTATAATTTTTGAACTTGTATTTTATTTTATAAAAATAAATCTTTACAAATTTTATTGGTTATAATTATCAAATTACATAAGAGACCTTGCATGCAAATCACCCTTCTATTCTCTCAAAGGGCAAATAAGACTTTTCCAACCCCACTAACTCATTTGATTATTACCAAATTACTACATTAGCCTTGCATGCAAAATGGCCTAACTTTAGCTAAAGGACATTTTTGTAAGTTCTCACTTCCACTCATTATTTGTCAACCAAAAAGCATAAAACAAAAGTTTAAGTGGGAGAAGTCATTCCACTCATTCCACACTCCAACACCCCACAAATTTTTCTCCTCCCCCCCACCATTGCTCTCGGCCGAAGGCCTATTTCCCCACCCCCTTCCATTTTTCAATTCATTCTTCATCTTCCCAAGTGTAAATCTTCTACTTACATTCATCTTATATACTTTCCAAGTGTTTTGTGACTTGGAAGTTGAAGTTCCATGGATGCATGTGTAGTTCTTATGTGATCTCCAAAGAGAAACTCTTGATTCTTGTGAATTCAAGAGCTCTCTATGAGATATATTATGTATATGTACTAACTAAGTGTTTTATGGAGATATCATGCTTTAAAATCCTTTGCATGCTACTGAAATTTCATTATATATTTATGTTTAGCCATGCATGCTAGTTTTAAAACATTAAAATGATGATCAACCATGTTTTGCATACTACTCTTTTCGAAATCATGTTGTTATGTTTAAAAATCTATAAATTCGAAATATGTGTGCTTAAAATAGATTGTTTCTGTTACAACCGGCATTTCCGTGTAATATTAATTATAAAATTTGGTGTAACTATAAAGCCGAATGCCAATATATTCAACTATTATATGCTTGTGTGAATGAGAATATCTGCGTCTTAAATTTTCGGTATGTGGTATATGATTTTTCAAATTAAAAGTTTAATTATTTCTTTTATTTTTGATTTATAAGGAATATCTTAAACCTTGAATAAATATCTTTTTAAAAAGTTATTTGTTCACAAAATTCAAAAGTAGTTTTATAAAATTTCTAAAAATCCAAGTTATTTTATGGTATAAATTTTATAATTTTTGAACTTGTATTTTATTTTATAAAAATAAATCTTTATAAATTTTAGTTGTCATATTTAGCAAATTACAAGAAAGCCCTTGCATGCAAACCACCCTTTCATTCTTTTCAAGGACAAAGAGGACAATTCCAAACCCACTAACTCATGAACTAGTAGCCAAATTACCTCCTTGACCTTGCATGTAAGTTAGCTTAGTTCTAACTAGAAGGATACCCTTGTCATTTCTCAAATCCACTCACATTATAGTCAAATCAAGACATAAAAACAATCAAAGAAGTGATCATCACTTCACTTCACCCCACCACTTCACTCTCATCTCCTTCTTCCCCTCCCTCTCGGCTTCCCCCCCCTCTCAGCAATTCCCAAAAACCGAGCCCCCATTCCCTTCTTTCTTCATTTCTCACTCAAACAATCATCCTATTATCAAGTAATCCTACTCCCTACATGTTGTCCTTGTATATCTTAAGAGTTTAGAATAGAAAAACTTATGTGTTGACCTTGCATGGTGGTGTGTTGTTAAAACTCCAAGTGAATATCCTTGATTCTTGTGAATTCAAGGCTTTCACCATGAGTTATAGTAGCAAATGGTTGAGAATGGCTAGACATGAGTATATTACACTTATGTAATTGTTGTTTTCACCCTAATCCATTCGTCCATGACTTGATAGGAGCCGAATGGATGGTGTTTTGGTTGTCATGTTCCACTTTGTGTGTTTTTGTGATGATAACATGAAAATCTTAGTGAAGTCTTGATAAATCCCTTTGCATGCTAAGTGATCATCTAGATATAGCTTATTATAGGCTTGCATGTCAATTTCATGGTAATATATATTTAGAAAACATGTTGCTTTGATTGGTAAAACTCGAAGACATACATGCATGTAAATTTCTCTTGGAATGTTGAGAGATTTTGATCATTTGGAAAGATTTTGTTAGTAAGCTTTAATTTCAGTAGGAATAAGGTGTTAATATTGATTAATGCTCCTTGATGCATGGTAATAATTTGTGGTTATCTTTTATAAAAATGTATATCTTGTTGTTTCAAAAACTTGATGATTTGTGAGTTGTGAAGTGTAGTTTCTTTTGTTTTGCCATAATTGCACCTTGGGTAAGGATGATCTCCACCAAAGTTATTTTGAGAATAAGGGATTTAGTTCATTAGATCACCATGATTAAGTCTTGGTTTGGGTATTGGGTTGTTGGTAGTTGAGTTTGTCAAGTCAAAACCTTGGAGAAATGAGAGTTATAATTTCTGCAGAAAATCAGTTTAGTACCCTGAGGTTTAGAGTGAGTTTTGACCATGTCATTGATGTGCACTTTGAGGCCCAAGACACCAGAATTTAGTATTGGGAGTATATAAAAGGTTTTAGGTGTTGGTTGGAGGTTTGCATGTCATTTGGTTAGGTGCACAAGTAGAATAACAAAATCT
The DNA here is from genome assembly GCF_009905375.1 of Apium graveolens. Lineage (NCBI taxonomy): Eukaryota > Viridiplantae > Streptophyta > Magnoliopsida > Apiales > Apiaceae > Apium > Apium graveolens. The sequence goes on from NC_133655.1 coordinate 181,851,871, forward strand.
GTCCAGCAGGGGACAGTTTTGTTGCCACTTAGAAATAGGGAGATTTGACCATGTCATGGGTAGGCCCTCATTAGACCCTGTTGGGCCTTAGTTATAGGGAGTGTCATAGAAGTTTTTCCAACCATATTTCATAGGATATGAGTTAGAACCATGTGTCACAAGTTAATTCAAGTCAGTGCGTTTTCTGCCCAGAAAAATAGGGGAACCTTGGACTTCTAGCTTAGGCCCAAGAATACCCAAGCCAGGCCCTTGAGCCAAATCAAGTTTGGAAGAAGCCCTTAGGTCAGGAGAGTCTTGTGTAAAAGTTTTGAAGGAAAAATTGTAGTTTAAGAGTGTCTAATGCACTCAAGAAACCATATTTGTCATTCTGAAATTTGCACCAGTGAGCACTTTCACTTATCACATAGTTTTAGAACACTTAGGAGTGAGATTTAGGTTGACCACCATAGTTGTAAGATAGTATAAGGTCAGTAGAGAAAAAGGCACAGGTAAGGGTCAATAGGTTTTGGATAGTTTAGTAAAGGCTCATCGAGTTAGGAAGCCAAAATTTGAAGACTTTGTCTAGTTTAGCGACCAAGTGACTTAAGTTGTGAGTCGAGATCATCCAAGCCTAGTGTTGCATTATGGTGTATATGGTGTTATTTGGTATTAATATATGATATGTGATTATGTGGCTATGTGTGTACAATTGTAATTTAAAAGTGAATATAAAATTAAGTGCATATAGGCCTAAGTGCCATCCGTGTTTAATTTCGGGTTGTAAATAGGTTAAGTTGGTGAGAATATATTATAATGAGGATTATTATTATTTATGTAGGATCTCGAGATGAGGGAAAACTTTCCATAAAGGTCGAGTGAAGCTCCAGTTGCTCCTACCAGTCAGACCAGACCAGCCTTTCTCAAGGCAAGTGATTCAACTTGACCTTCGTATTTACTGCTAATAGTTCATACATTGCTACAACTATCCTGTGTCATTCGATATATTAAATCAAGCGTATCTTATGTTTATATTTGAATTATATAGAGATGCCATGAATCCTCGAGTACGTATTGCAAGTAGTTCAAAAGTCTTTTCATGATAGTTGAATGCCATGATAAAATAAAGAGTTGTTATAATACTTGATTGATCCTCTTGATTAACATGCAAATGATTCCTAAGTATTAATATCTCATCCTGATTCTTGAACCCCTATAGAACCTTACCTTGAACTCTGATAGTCAGATACTTACCAACGTGATTCCTCATTGATTGATACCCTATTTCTTATCCTAAAGCTTGACAATTCTGATATATATATCCTGAGCTAAAGATCATTTCTGCATACCTTAATACCCTTAGTATTCATGAAGCTTACATTCTTGATGATCCAGCACTTGAACCTTGATGAGAAACCATTGCTTAAAGCCCAATTTGGCATTACCCTTTTATAATATCCAATAGCCTCACTAAATCCCCTTGCCTAAATCTTTGATATATGAAAACCATTCAGTTACTTTAATAGAGTATAGTTTTGTGAATCATGGCCCTGAGATTTAGTACCATATTTCCCGTGTTTCGAGTTGATCTATAATCCCTTGATAAAAATGTTTACTCTAAAAAGAGATTTTGTTATAATTCGGCATCAGTTTTCGAAATAAATAAAATGTGGGTTTTCAGTCCCAAAGGGGGATAAATGTTTTCTTTGAATGGTGGATCTGGACTGAGACGCGAGTCCTTTCCACACTTATATTAGGCTTAAAAGTTGCCTAGAGATTCCCATTAATATTTCAGAACCCAGCGAGGTTCGGGATTACTTCACGGCTGATCATCGGCTGTAATCTGTAGCTTCATAAAATGATTTTGATTAAGACATGATTTTGAAATTGTTTTGATACAAGCAAAAATGATGCCATCACCCATAGTTTTATCCCTCGTTATCAATGGTTATGTCTTTCCATTGTAATTCTTTAATGTATATCTCGATTTATGTTTTGTATCGTACTGTTAGCACTTGTTGAGCATTTGGCTCACTCCTTGCTTTACCCTGATATTACATCTAGCAGCTATGGTTAGATTCAAGCAGACTGCCCGTAAGACCTGTGATGCTGATGCTTATGTTCGAGCTCAGGTAGAATAAGAGATAGTAGTTTTGTGTGAGGACTCGCTATTTAAAATCAGTTGTAATAGATGGTAGTGTTGGGCTGTTCCAAACCCTAAACTGTAAGATCTTGGAGTTGGTTATGTTTACTTCTTTTTAAAATGTTGTAATAGTTATAATTAATTTGCTGTTTAAGTTGGGGGCGTGATAGGTTTTGGTATCAGAGCTACGGTTTAGAGTCCCTGGACAGCCCAAATAGGTTATTGGATATGTGTGTAGGTTATAGATAATATGCGAGAGAGTAGGTTAAGTCGATTTATTATTAATACTCCTCTTATTGGTTGTCAGCAAAGGGCTTATTCCTCGTCATCCTCTGGGTCGGACGACACTATTTCTTTCACTGTGTATGCTGAGTTGAGGCGCGAGTTCGACATGCTTTAGGGCAAGTACGACCGACTGATAGACCGACTGAAGAACGTGTATCCGGACAGCCGAAACTACGAAGGGAAGCTCAAGGAGCATAAGACTGCGAGACTTGAGACCTTGGTTCAGTACGTCAACACTAAGCTTGAGGAGATGCCAGTGCATCGGGACCGTACCAGCCAGTATGTCATTCAGATGGTGGCGGATGAGCTCCAGAGCATTGTGAAGACGCTTTGAGAGGAAAAGACTACCAAGCCCCGTTCAAATGAAGTGGAGCCTTAGTTCTTTCCATTTACCTTTCATGTTGTTGAATTATAGGACTCTGTGGAATCCCCAGTTGTTTCCGTTATTTCCTTTAAATAAGCCTGTTATTCCTAGAATCAGACTTTGTCCTAATCCTATGTATTGTGACCTTTAAAAATTTCAATAATTATGTTCTATTGTTCCATTTGCTCCCAACTGTTATTTTACGTTTTTATATGCATCACCATATCTGCTTAATTTGGAAACTTGACCCCATATGTAAATAAGAATGCCATGCGATACCCTCGAATCATTTTATCATTCATATTTGTTTTGACATAACTCTTATTTCAGGATCATGCCTCCCAAAAAGAAGAACCCAACAACCACATCCACCACAGACCCAAACATTCTTCGACTACTGGAAACTTTGCAACAGCAAACCAATGCTATAGCTCAACAACAACTAACTCTTCAACAACGAATTGAAAACCAAGATAACCGCGAACCACACCAACCACCTGAACCACCAGTACCACCTAGACAAATTGTCACTTTCAAGGCTTTTCAGAATGTGAATCCACCTGCATTTCATGATACCATTGATCCAGTGATAGCTAACACATGGATCAAGGAGATGGAAAGGGCTTTTGAGTTGGTACAGTTAGGAGATGATTAGAAGACACCGTATGCTACTTACTTCTTGAAGGGAGAAGTCATCTATTGGTGGGAATCAGTAAAAGCTATGGAAGTCACTCAGCAGGTTTCTTGGGAGAGATTTAAGAAGTTATTTCTGGACAAGTATTACCCTAAGTACATGCAGAATTAGATGGAGCTTAAATTTTTGGAGCTGAAGCAAGGGAATATGACTGTACTGGAGTATGAGAAGAAGTTTACTGAGTTGTCAAGGTTTGTGACAAAGTATACCAGCACTGAGGAGGAAAACGCAAAAAATTTCAGCAAGGATTGGAGCCTTGGATCAAAGATAGAGTGGCTATGTTTGAGCTTGAAACTTACGCGGGAGTAGTACAGAAAGCTGCTCTGATTGAGAATAATGGGATGCAGTCAAGGAAGAAAAGGGATAACAAGAAGAGGAAGGTTCCATTTTATGGAGAAAAGTCTGAAGCAGGAAGTTCACAAGATCGGAATGTAAAGAGGATTGGTTTCCATAAGGGCGGAAATTTTCAAAAGAAAGGAAATTTGGGCAAAAGGCAAGAATCGAAGGGGAACAATCAGGCAAGCCAAGGGCAAGTTGGAGAAAACAGGTTCCAGAGACCGGGATGCAAGCACTGTGGAAGAAGGCACCCCGGAGTATGCAATAAGCTAAGTATGACCTGTTATAGGTGCAATCAGAAGGGACATTTGGCAAACGAGTGCAAGATGCCGAAGCCAGGAGTTACGTGTTACAAGTGTGGGAAGACTGGACACATGGCTAGGGAGTGTAAGGCAACAGGACCAGTCAGAGCTCTGATGAACGTGGCAAGTACCAGTGCAAGCGTGCCAGCTGAGGTATTGGCATTACCTCCACCACCCGCACCAACCCCGCAAGCAACAGCAAGGACATTTGATCTAAAGATGAAAGATGCTGTTCAGAATTCTGAGGTGATAGCAGGTACACTTTTACTCAATAATGTCAAAGCTAAAGTATTGATTGATTCGGGAGCAACAAGATCTTTCATATCAGAATCTTTTGTTGATAAGCTCCAATGTGATAAAACGGTTATGAGTGAGGTAGTAAATGTGATAATTGCGAACCAAGAGAAGATTCCTGTGAATCAATTTTGTCCAAAATGTGAGATTGATATTTCGGGATATAAGTTCTCAGCCGACTTGATACTCTTCAAGCTGGGAGAGTTTGATATAATTTTAGGAATGGATTGGTTAGGAGAGAATAGCGCTCGGATAAATTGTAAGACCAAGAGAGTGTATTTAAAGACGAAGAGTGGAGAGAAGGTAGTATTTAAGGGGCAGAGGCAAGAGCAACTATTTCTTACAATTATTCAGGCTAAGAAGTTACTTAGAAAAGGTTGTGAGTCATTCCTAGCATATGTAGTGGATTCAGAGAGAGGCAGCCCCAACATGGAAGATATTCCTGTAGTTAATGAGTTCCCCGATGTGTTTCCCGACGAACTACCAGGCTTACCACCAGATCGACAAATTGAGTTCGAGATCAACCTTGCTCCAGGCACGGAACCAGTTTCAAAGGCTCCGTATAGGATGGCACCAGAAGAAATGAAAGAGTTGGCGAGCCAGCTACAAGAATTATTGGATAAGGGAGTGATACGACCAAGTACGTCGCCATGGGGAGCACCTGTTCTCTTTGTGAAGAAGAAAGATGGGAGTATGCGTCTATGCATAGATTACCGGGAGTTGAATAAAGTAACGATCAAGAACCGCTACCCGCTACCAAGGATAGATGACCTTTTTGATCAGTTAAAGGGAGCAAAATGCTTTTCAAAGATTGATTTGAGATCGGGATACCATCAATTAAAGATCAAGGAAGAAGATATTCCCAAGACCGCATTTAGGACCAGATATGGGCATTATGAATTCCTAGTAATGCCGTTTGGATTGACCAACGCTCCGGCCGCATTTATGGATCTGATGAATCGAGTATTTAAGAAGTATTTGGATAAATTTGTCGTGGTATTTATTGATGACATCCTTATTTATTCTAAGTCAGAAGAAGAACATAAGCAGCACCTCTGGATAACATTGGAGATACTCCGACAAGAGAAGTTGTATGCCAAGTTTACCAAATGTGAGTTTTGGTTAAAGGAAGTTCAATTTTTGGGGCATGTTATTGGAAATGAGGGAGTTAAAGTGGATCCGGCGAAGATTGAGGCAGTTATGAGTTGGGAGAGGCCAAAGACTCCTACGGAAGTGCGAAGTTTTCTAGGATTGGCCGGATACTATAGAAGATTCGTCAAGGATTTCTCGAAGATCGCCACGCCATTGACCAAGTTAACCAGAAAGAATCAAAAGTTTGAATGGAGTGCAGAATGTGAAAATAGCTTTCAAGAGTTAAAATAGAAGTTGGTAACAGCTCCGGTGTTGGTACTTCCAGATGATCAAGGGAATTTTGTAATATTCAGCGACGCTTCACATAAGGGTTTGGGTTGTGTGTTGATGCAACATAGTAAGGTAATAGCATATGTGTCAAGACAGTTGAAGCCGCACGAGTTAAAGTATCCGACGCATGACTTGGAACTAGCCGCCATAGTGTTCGCACTCAAGATTTGGAGACACTATCTCTATGGAGAGAAGTGTGAAATCTACACGGATCACAAGAGTTTAAAGTACATTTTTACTCCGAAAGAGCTCAATATGAGGCAGAGGAGATGGCTGGAATTGATCAAGGACTATGACTATTCGATAAATTACCATCCTGGAAAGGCGAACGTAGTGGCCGATGCGCTGAGTCGGAAGGAGAGATTGAATATGATGATAACATCAAAAGAGTTATCTGAAGAAATCGGAAAATTGGAATTGGAACTTTGTGCTTATGGGAAAGTCAAAGAAGTTTGTCGTGCAATGACCTTTCAGCCAACACTAATGGAAAAGATAAAGAAGTGTCAAGAGGAAGTAATGGAAAAAGAGAAAAATCAGTTATCTGGAGAAGAGATTAATACTAAAAGGGATGAGCAAGGAATACTAAGGTTTTCATCCAGAATATGGATTCCTCATGTACCTGAATTAAAGAATAAGATCCTCCGTGAAGCCCACCATTCGAAATTTTCAATCCACCCGGGAAGCACCAAGATGTATCAAGACTTAAAGAAGAACTTTTGGTGGCCAAATATGAAGCGAGACGTGGCAGAATGGGTTGCGAAGTGCTATACTTGTCAGAAAGTAAAGGCAGAACATCAACGACCAAGTGGATTAATTCAGCCCCTGAAGATTCCAGAATGGAAATGGGAAAATATCGCTATGGACTTTATAGTAGGACTACCGCGAACAAAATCCGGACATGACGCAATATGGGTTATAATTGATCGTCTTACGAAGTCGGCGCATTTCCTTCCAATAAATGAGAAGTCGTCACTGGACAAGTTGGTTCATCTGTATGTGCACGAAATCGTATTAAGGCATGGAGTACCCGTATCAATAGTTTCAGACAGAGATCCCCGATTTAACTCGAGATTCTGGAAGCAATTCCAGGAATGTCTTGGCACGAAGTTGAATATGAGCACGGCGTATCACCCGCAGACTGATGGTCAGAGCGAAAGGATGATTCAAACAATCGAAGACATGTTGCGCAGTTGTGCAATCGATTTTGCAGGAAGTTGGGACGACCACCTGCCATTGATTGAATTCTCATATAACAACAGCTATCATTCCAGTATCGGCATGCCACCATATGAAGCTTTGTACGGGCGAAAATGTAGATCACCAACAAGTTGGGATGAAGTAGGAGAAGGAAGAATTCTCGGCTCAGAATTGGTACAACAGTTGCATGACTCAGTCAAGTTAATTCAGAAAAGGTTGCTTGCTGCTCAAGATAGACAGAGGAAGTATGCGGATCCAGCGCGTAAGGATATTCAATTCCAAATTGGCGAAGCTGTGTTGCTAAAGGTGTCACCTAGGAAAGGGTTAATGAGATATGGCAAGAAAGGAAAGTTAGCACCTAGATACATAGGTCCTTTTGAGATTTTGAGTCAAGTAGGAAAGGTGGCCTACGAGTTGGCCTTACCACCTCAGTATCGGCATGTGCATAATGTGTTCCATGTGTCGTTACTTAAGAAATATAATCCTGACACTAGCCATGTGATAGAATATGAACCCGTAGAAATTCAGGCAGACCTGTCATTTGTGGAGCAACCGGTTAAAATACTCGACTGGCAAGTAAAGAGGCTTAGAAATAAGTCAGTAAAGTTAGTAAAAGTACTTTGGAGGAACCCTAAGGTCGAAGAGTCGACTTGGGAGTTAGAGTCTGATATGCGTTCCCGGTATCCTCATCTGTTCTCTTAGATTCTAGGGACAGAATCCCTTAAGGGGGAGAGGATGTTACGACCGGCATTTTATGTAATATTATTTGTGAATTTGGTATAATATTAAGTCAAATGAAAATATATTCAATGATTGTACGTTTGTGTGAGTGAAAATTTCTGCATTATAAATTTGCTTTGGGTAGTATATGATTTTTCAAAGCAAGAGTTTATTTAATTTCTTTATTTTTGATTTATAAGGAATATTCTAAGCTTTGGAAAAATCTTCTTTTAAAAGGCATTTTGTTCACAAATTTTGAAAATGATTTTATAAAATCTCTAAAAATACAAGTTAATTTATGGTATAAATTTTATAATTTTTGAACTTGTATTTTATTTTATAAAAATAAATCATTATAAATTCTAGTTGCCATATTTATCAAATTACATGAATAACCTTGCATGCAAACTCTCTTTTATTTAATCAAAGGGCAAAGAAGACATTCTCAACCCCACTAACTCACATTTTGCTAACCAATTTACCCCTTTACCCTTGCATGCAAATCTACCTAACTATATTGGAGGGTTACTCTTGTAAAATCTCAAACCCACTCACATTATAGTCAAATCAATGCATAAAAACAAGTCCAAGAAGTGATCATCACCTCACTTCACCCCACCACTTCACTCTCTTCTCCCTCCCTCCTCCCTCACCTCTCGGTTTTCCCCTCCCCTCTCGGCAACCACCAAAACTGAGCCCCATCCCCTTCTTTCTTCAACTCTCACTCAAACAATCATCTTATATCCAAGTAATTTTACTCCCTATATGTTATTCTTATATATATTTCAAAAGTTTAGAGTGAAAAACCTATATTTTGACCTTGCATGGTGATGTTTTTGTTAAACTCAAAGTGAACCTCCTTGATTCTTGTAAATCTAAGGCTTTCACCATGAGATATAGTATCATAGGGTCAAGAATGGCTAGACATAAGAGTGTTACACTTATGAAATGTTGTTCTTACCCTAATCCATTCGGCCATGACTTGATAGGAGCCGAATGGATGGTGTTTTGTTGCCTTGTTACATTTTTGTGTATTTTGTGATGATAACGTGAATTTTATAGTAAAAGCTTGATAAAACCCTTTTGCATGCTAGTTGATCATTTAGTTGTAATCCATGTTAGGCTTGCATGTTGAATTATGATAAAAATTTATTTGAAAATCATGTTGCTTTGGCTTGAAAGATCCGAAAGCATGCATGCATGTAAATCACTTTTGATTTTTTTGGAAGTTTTGATCATTTAGATTCATGTTGTTAAAGCTTGAAAATTCTGATATACCCTGAGCTAAAAATCATTCTTCATACCTTAACACCCTTAATATTCATGAAGCTTACATTCTTAATGATCCAGCACTTGAACCTTGATGAGAAACCATTATTTTGAGCCCAAATTGGCATTACCCTTCATATTATCCATTAGCCTCACTAAATCCTCTTGTCCAATCTTTGATATATGAAAACCATTCAATTACTTGAATATAGAATAGTTTTGTGAATCATGGCTCTGATATTCAGTACCTTGTTTCCCGTGTTTCGAGTTGATCTATAATTCCTTAATAAAAATATTTACTGTTAAAAGAGATTTTGTTACAATTCGGCATCAGCTTTTGAAATAAATAAAATGTGGATTTTCAGTCCCAAAGGGGGATAAATGTTTTCTTGAATGGTGGATCTGGACTGAGACGCGAGTCCTTTCCACACTTATATTAGGCTTAAAAGTTGCCTAGGGATTCCCAATAATGTTTTAGAACCCAGCGAGGTTCGGGATTACTTCGCGGCTGATCACCGGCTGTAATCCGTAGCGTCATAAAATGATTTTGATTAAGAATGATTTTAAAATTTGTTTTGATGCAAGCAAAATGATGCCAACTCACATAAGTTTTATCTCTCGTTATCATTGATTATGTCTTTCCATTGTCATTCCTAAAGGTATATCTCGATTTATGTTTTGCGTTGTACTGTTAGCACTTGTTGAGCTTTTGGCTCACTTCTTGCTTTACCCTGATATTACAGCTAGCAGCTATGGTTAGATTCAAGCAGACTGCCCGTAAGACCTGTGATGCTGATGCTTATGTTCGAGCTCAGGTAGAATAAGTAATAATAGCTGTGAGGATTCGGTATTTGTAATCAGATGTAATAGCTGGTAGTGATGGGCTGTTCCAAACCCTAAACTGTAAGATCTTGGATTGGTTGTGTATCCTTCATTAAAATGGTGTAATAACTATATTTATTTCGCTATTTCAGTTGGGGGTGTGACAATCTATAATCCCTTGATAAAAATGTTTACTGTAAAAAGAGATTTTGTTATAATTCGGCATCAGTTTTTGAAATAAATAAAATGTGGGTTTTCAGTCCCAAAGGAGGATAAATGTTTTCTTTGAATGGTGGATCTGGACTGAGACGCGAGTCCTTTCCACACTTATATTAGGCTTAAAAGTTGCCTAGGGATTCCCATTAATGTTTTAGAACCCAGCGACGTTCGGGATTACTTCGCGGCTGATCACCGGCTGTAATCCGTAGCGTCATAAAATGATTTTGATTAAGACATGATTTTGAAATTGTTTTTATACAAGCAAAAATGATGCCATCACCCATAGTTTTATCCCTCGTTATCATTGGTTATGTCTTTCCATTGTAATTCTTTAATGTATATCTCGATTTATGTTTTGTATCGTACTGTTAGCACTTGTTGAGCATTTGGCTCACTCCTTGCTTTACCCTGATATTACAGCTAGCAGCTATGGTTAGATTCAAGCAGACTGCCCGTAAGACCTGTGATGCTGATGCTTATGTTCGAGCTCAGGTAGAATAAGAGATAGTAGTTTTGTGTGAGGACTCGCTATTTAAAATTAGTTGTAATAGATGGTAGTGTTGGGCTGTTCCAAACCCTAAACTGTAAGATCTTGGAGTTGGTTATGTTTACTTCTTTTTAAAATGTTGTAATAGTTATAATTAATTTGCTGTTTAAGTTGGGGGCATGACAGTTTCCATGATAAATTTCTTATTAATAGTTAAAAGAAGTTATATTTCATAATTATTAAGGATGAGCAATAGGTGCAAGTCGATTTTGCAAGCATTTAAAACTTTATGCCTAGCCGAAATCTTGTTATGTGTTTTCCATGTCATATTTTTAGTTGCATATTGTTAATTTTTGGGCATGGATGATCTCCCCTTCTATTGAGATACTATTTTAGGACATTAAGACACTAGGTTTGCTTTGGAAAGAGTTGGGTGCTTGGTTTTTAAGTTGGAGTTAAGGTGAAAAGGGATTAGTTGGTGTTTTCATTTTTTTCCAGATTTGATGCACTAGTTTATGGGGAAGTTTTGAATGAGCATTTGTTGTGCACTTTGAGGCCCAAGCCACCAGACGTTAGTATTGGGAGTATATAAAAGGTTTTAGGAGTTGGTTGGAGGTTTGCATGTCGTTTGGTTAGGTGCACAAGTAGAATCACAAAATCTGTCCAGCAGGGGACAGTTTTGTTGCAACTTAGAAATAGGGAGATTTGACCATGTCATGGGTAGGCCCTCATTAGGCCCTGTTGGGCCTTAGTTAGAGGGAGTGTCAGAGAAGTTTTTCCATCCATAGTTCATAGGATATGAGTTAGAATCATGTGTCAAAAGTTAATTCAAGTCAGGGCGTTTTCTGCCCAGGAAAACAGGGGAACCTTGGACTTTAAGCTTAGGCCCAAGAAGGCCCAAGCTATGCCCTTGAGCCACATCAAGTTTTGAAGATGCCCTAAGGTCAGGAGAGTCTTGTGTAAGAGTTTTGAAGGAAAACTTGTAGTTTAAGAGTGTCTAATGCACTTAAGAAACCATAGTTGTCATTCTGAAATTTACACCAGTGAGCACTTTCACTTAACACATAGTTTTAGAACATTTAGGAGTGAGATCTAGGTTGACCACCATAGTTGTAAGATAGTATAAGGTCAGTAGAGAAAAAGGCCCAAGTGAGGGTCAATAGGTCTTGGATAGTTTAGTAAAGGCACATCGAGTTAGGAAGCCAAAATTAGAAGACTTTGTCTAGTTTAGCGACCAAGTGACTTAAGTTGTGAGTCGAGATCATCCAAGCCTAGTGTTGCTTTATGGTGTATATGGTGTTATTTGGTATTAATATATGATATGTGAGTATATGTGGCTATGTGTGTGCAATTATATTTATAAGGTGAATATAAATTAAGTGCATATAGGCCTAAGTGCCATCCGTGTTTAAATTCGGGTTGTAAATAGGTTAAGTTGGTGAGAATATATTATAATGAGGATTATTATTATTATGTAGGATCTCGAGAAGAGGGAAAACTTGCCATAAAGGTCGAGTGAAGCTTCCAGTTGCTCCTACCAGGCAGACCAAACCAGCCTTTCTCAAGGCAAGTGATTCAACCTATCTTCGTATCCACTGCAATTGTGTAACAAATAGTTCATATATATTGACGTAACTATCCTGAGTCATTTTAATATATTTAAATCAATATATCTTATGTTCATCTTTGAATCATATAGAAATTCCATGAACCCTCGAGTACGTATTGCAAAGTAATCTTATCATGATAGTATATTAAAGTAAGATGAATGCCATGATAAAATAAAGGGTAGTTATAACTCTTGGTTGATTCTCTTGATTAACATGCTGATGATTCCTAAGTATTGATATCTCATCCTGATACTTGAACCCCTATAGAAGCTTACCTTGAACCCTGATAGTCAGATACTTATCAAAGTGATTCCTCATTGATTGATACCCCTCTTTCTTATCCTGAAGCTTGACAATTCTGATATATCCTGAGTTAAAGATCATTTCTGCATACCTTAACACCCATAGTATTCATAAAGCTTATCTTCTTGATGATCCAGCACTTGAACCTTGATGAGAAACCATTGCTTAAAGCCCAATTTGGCATTACCCTTTTATAATATCCAATAGCCTCACTAAATCCCCTTGTCCAATCTTTGATATATGAAAACCAATCAGTTACTTTAATAGAGTATAGTTTTGTGAATCATGGCCCTGAGATTTAGTACCATATTTCCCATGTTTCGAGTTGAACTATAATCCCTTGATAAAAATGTTTACTTTTAAAAGAGATTTTTGGTCATAAATCGGCATCAGTTTTTGAAATAAATAAAATATGGATTTTCAGTCCCAAAGGGGGATAAATGTTTTCTTTGAATAGTGGATCTGGACTGAGACGCGAGTCCTTTCCACACTTATATTGTAGGCTTAAAAGTTGCCTAGGGATCCCATTAATGTTTTAGAACCCAGCGAGGTTCGGGATTACTTCGCGGCTGATCACCGGCTGTAATTCGTAGCGTCATAAAATGATTTTAATTAAGATATGATTTTAAAATTGTTTTGATACAAGCAAAATGATGCCATCACCCATAGTTTTATCTCTCGTTATCATTGGTTATGTCTTTCCATTGTCATTCTTTAATGTATATCTCGATTTATGTTTTGTATCGTACTGTTTAGCACTTGTTGAGCATTTGGCTCACTCCTTGCTTTACCCTGATATTACAGCTAATAGCTATGGTTAGATTTAAGCAGACTGCCCCTAAGACCTGTGATGCTGATGCTTATGTTCGAGCTCAGGTAGAATAAGAGATAGTAGTTTTGTGTGAGGACTCACTATTTAAAATCAGTTGTAATAGATGGTAGTGTTGGGCTGTTCCTAACCCTAAACTGTAAGATCTTGGAGTTGGTTATGTCTACTTCTTTTTAAAATATTGTAATAGTTATATTTAATTTGCTGTTTAAGTTGGGGGTGTGACAATTAGTGAAAATTGGAAAGAGGGCTTAGGCTATGGAGAGGATAAGAATGATAAAGGAACTGTAGAAATTAAGCCCATTGTTAAGCAAAATCCAAAGTTAAAACCTGTTAAGTTTGTAACTGTAAAGTCTGATAATGAGAAATTAGAAGTTAAAGAGGGATTAACTTCTGACAAACTAAAACAGGAAAAGACAGCTGAAGTAAACATAGGTTTAATGACAAAGAAGCAGCTTAAGCATAAGCTGAAAGATGTTAAGAATACAAACAAGGTAAAATCACCTAGGAAAATAGGAATGGAAAGGAAGGTGTGAATAAAAGCAATGATTATAAGCCTGTTCCTAAAGCTCCTAGGAAAACATGTCATAACTGTGGAAGTTCTAACCATCTGGCTTCTTTTTACAGGAATAATAAGAACATAAACTCCTTACCTTCAAAGTCAGGAGTTAAGAGTCAGTCTATTAGATATAAGCCACAAAATCCTTGTTTTCATTGTGGTAGTTTATGGTATTCCATTTATACTTGTAAGGATTATCATAGTTTGTACTATGATTATTATCAAATAAAACCTTCTTTAAAGAAAGTTTCCATTGTTCCTTTTAGTGTAAATTCTGATTCAAAGTCTGATAGTGTAAATTCTGATAAGAAAAATGTTAACATAAACTCTGATGCTAAATTCGCTGCAAATGTTAACAAACTTGAAGACCAAAGGATCCAAGCAAGTTTGGGTCCTTAAAACTAATCATTAGTGGTCTTTGTGATTGCAGGGCAACAGGAAAAATATTTTAGTTCTGGACAGTGGATGTTCAGGACATATGACTGGAAATAAGGCCCTGCTATCAGACTTTGTGGAGAAAGCTGGCCCAAGTGTTTCTTATGGAGATGGCAACATTGGAAAAACTTTGGGATATGGCAATATCAATCTTGGGAATGTCATCATTAAAGAAGTAGCTCTGGTCTCAGGACTTAAACACAATCTGCTAAGTATAAGTCAAATCTGTGACAGAGGTTATCATGTTGATTTCTTTGAAGAACACTATGAAGTTGTGAGTAAATCTAAAGGCAAAGTTGTTCTGAAAGGATACAGGCGTGGTAACATTTATGAAGCTAAGCTTTCAACAAGTACTGATGGTTCTGCAATCTGTCTGATGAGTAGAGCATCAATTGAAGAAAGCTGGAATTGGCACAAGAAACTCTCTCATTTAAATTTCAACAATATAAATGAACTAGTCAAGAAAGATCTTGTGAGAGGACTGCCAAAGTCAGTATTTGCTCCTGATAGCCTTTGTGATTCTTGTCAGAAGGCCAAACAAAGAAAATCCTCATTCAAGAGCAAGACTGAATCATCAATTCTTGAGCCTTATCATCTACTACATGTTGATCTATTTGGTCCAGTGAATGTCATGTCTATTGCAAAGAAGAAATATGCTTTGGTCATAGTGGATGAGTTCACCAGATACACATGGGTGTATTTCTTGCACACAAAAAGTGAAACTGCATCTATCTTGATTGATCATGTCTAACAACTGGATAAATTGGTCAAAGACTCTGTGAAAACCATAAGGAGTGATAATGGCACTGAGTTCAAGAATTTGATAATGGAAGAATTCTGCAAAAACCATGGAATCAAGCAGGAATTCTCTGCTCCTGGAACTCCACAACAAAATGGAGTTGTTGAAAGGAAGAATAGAACTCTCATTGAAGCTGCACGTATAATGCTTGAAGAAGCAAAGCTTCCAACCTATTTCTGGGCTGAAGCTGTGCAAACTGCTTGTTTTACTCAAAATGCAACACTCATTAACAAGCAAGGAAAGACACCATATGAGATGGTGAAGAAAAAGAAGCCAAATCTGAAGTATTTTCATGTATTTGGATGCAAGTGTTTTGTTCTCAAGACTCATCCTGAACAACTATCCAAATTTGATCTAAAAGCTAATGAAGGAATCTTTGTTGGATATCCACTTTCCAAAAAAGCCTTCAGAGTCTATAATCTGAGAACAAGAGTGGTCATGGAATCTATCAATGTCTCTTTTGATGACAAGAAGATTACTGGACTTGAAGATTTTATTGATCATGATTAGCTGAGATTTGAAAATGAAGACTCAAATTCCGATACTGAAAATCCTGACAGTCTAAGTCCCGATACTGTAAACTCTGATGGATTAAACTCTGATGTTATTGAAACTGTGGTAACCACGCCAAAGGAAGATGCACCTATGCAGGGGGAGCATACTCAAGATCTTACCATATCTCAAGAAGCATCAGAACATACATCTAGCTCTTCAAGTTCTGATCCGTCAAGTTCTGATATTCCAAGTTCTGATAGTTCTGAAAATCTAAATTCTGAAGAATCCAACTC
This sequence comes from Apium graveolens, assembly GCF_009905375.1. Taxonomy (NCBI): domain Eukaryota; kingdom Viridiplantae; phylum Streptophyta; class Magnoliopsida; order Apiales; family Apiaceae; genus Apium; species Apium graveolens. The sequence continues at coordinate 181,867,724 of NC_133655.1, forward strand.
AGAGAGCATAGTTTCAGGGGGAGCAACAGAAAATGAAAATAAAGATAGCATGGATCATGGGGGAGCATCCAGTTCTAGAAAAAACCTTCCATCTGCAAGGAAGTGGACTAAATCACATACACCTGATTTGATAATTGGAAATCCTGATGCAGGTGTCAGAACTAGAACAGGTACTTCAAACGAATGTCTTTACAATTCTTTTCTCTCTCAGACTGAGCCAAAGAAAGTGGAAGAAGCTCTTCAAGATGCTGATTGGGTGCAAGCAATGCAGGAAGAGTTAAATGAATTTGAAAGAAACAAAGTCTGGACCCTAGTGCCAAGACCAAAGAATAGATCTGTTGTTGGTACAAAGTGGGTATTCAGAAACAAAACTGATAGTGATGGCATAATTACAAGGAATAAGGCAAGGCTGGTTGCAAAAGGATATTCTCAACAGGAGGGAATTGATTATGATGAAACATTTGCACCAGTTGCTAGGTTAGAAGCCATAAGGATATTTTTGGCTTATGTTGCTCACAAAAAGTTTACCGTCTTTCAAATGGATGTGAAAAGTGCTTTTCTCAATGGAGAATTGGAGGAGGAAGTATATGTTGAACAACCTCCAGGCTTTGTAGATTCCAAATTTCCAGATTATGTCTACAGGCTAGATAAAGCACTTTATGGACTTAAGCAAGCTCCTAGAGCATGGTATGAGACTTTAGCTCAGTTTCTTCTGGAAAGTGGATTTACCAGAGGAACTATAGACAAAACACTGTTCTACCTCAACCATGGAAAGCACTTGCTTCTGGTCCAGATTTATGTTGATGATATCATTTTTGGGTCTACAAATGATAGACTTTGCAAGAAGTTTGCCAAACTGATGCAGTCAAGGTATCAGATGAGTATGATGGGAGAACTTAGCTATTTTCTGGGCCTTCAAGTCAAGCAAAATGAAGAAGGCACTTTTATTTGTCAAACTAAGTACACCAGAAACTTGCTGAAGAAATTTGGAATGCAATATTGTTCAAGTGCATCCACTCCCATGGCCACTGCAATAAAACTGGACAAGGATACTGGTAAATCAGTAGATATTACTGATTATAGAGGTATTATTGGCTCTCTACTCTATCTAACTGCTAGTAGACCTGATATCATGTATGCTACCTGTCTTTGTGCAAGATTTCAAGCAGATCCAAGAGAACCTCACCTAACAGTTGTGAAAAGAATTTTCAAGTATCTTAAAGGAACAGCTGATCTAGGATTGTGGTATCCCAGAGAATTAGATTTTAAACTAATAGGTTACTCAGATGCAGATTTTACAGGTTGCAAAATTGACAGGAAAAGCACAAGTGGAAGCTGCCAATTTCTTTGAGGCAGATTGGTTTCTTGGTTTAGCAAGAAACAAAAGTCAATTTCCACATCAACTGCAGAAGCAGAGTACATTACTGCAGGAAGCTGTTGTGTACAGATTCTTTGGATGAAGAATCAGTTACTGGATTATGGGTTAACATATTTCAAAATCCCTATTTACTGTGATAATCAAAGTGCTATTGTTATAACAGGTAATCCAGTTCAACACTCTATGACAAAGCACATCAGCATCAGGTACCACTTCATCAGGGAACATATGGATGAAGGTACAGTGGAATTGCACTTTGTTCCAACAAATCAACAACTAGCAGATATCTTCACCAAACCATTATGTGAAGCTACTTTTACAAGATTGGTAAATAAACATGAAATGGTTTCAGGTTCTTTTTCTAAATCTGCTTAGTTTTGTTCTGATGCATCAGACTTTATGATCAGTATTTACAGAAATTACTCTCTTTGTGTATTTTGTGCTTAATTGAAAACTTGCTTAAGTACTGACTGTTGTCTGATGTAACTTTCTAAACTCTGATAGTGATATGTCTGTTTAGGTAACTATTCAATCATATGAGGATACCTGTGCTAGATGCTGACCTAGTTGTCTTCAATAAACAAGGGATCCTATGTTAGAAGTAATTATTCTTGTGGAAATTCATTGACACAAGCAAATTCTGATATTGAGCTTAGTTGAGTTTACTTTGTCTATCTTATTACTAACTCACAAACTAGAATATGTTTCTTATCTGTTGAGTTCTGATGCTAGTAAATCTGTTTGGATGTACTAAGTGCTGATAAACCTCACTTATCAAAAGAAAAAGAAAAAGAATCAAGGATTAAAATTCAGGTACTCCTTTGAGATCTAGAGTACAAATGTGGAAGGAACGACCCAAGTGCATTGCTGGTATTAAGTAAATGTGCATCAGAAAAGCAAAATATTTTCTTGGTGACTTTTCACACTCTATGATTACTGGAGAAATACTCTGATAATAGCATAAATTCTGATAAGCAGTCGTGACTCACTTACACTGAGAAGCCACTGTAAAATGGAATTTAAAAAGATGCACAAAATTAGCACAAAATAGTTGAGGTGGACTCCAGCATGAACTCATTCAACAGTAGGTTTCAGAATAATGACAGGTTTTTAGTAAAGTTTTAGTTATGCCTTATTTCTAAGATGTACTGAAGTGAATCAGACTTTACTCTTTGTCTGATATTTAGCTTAATGCACACACTCAACACTCCATATGAATGATGAAAATAACTGTGGTGATCTATGTTATTTTAGATGAACAGTTTCTGTGTCACATTGCACAAATTCCGAGGACAAGTTCTGATTGCATGTTCTGATGATTAAGTTCTGAAGAATCTAAATCAGAATTTGTGTGAGGACTTACTAATATAGGCATTCATTTTTCGAGTCAAGAAATTATGTTCTGATGACCGTTAAGTTCTGATATAAGTCTAAGTTCTGATATTAAATTCTGATTCTTTACTTGACTTATTTGTGGATAAAATTTGAAAAACAGTCTCAGTTTAAACCAGAATATGTTGAAGTGGAAGATTAACAGTCACTATATTTAGGGATAGTGGTACTCGTACATGCACAATTAATTTTTTGCTACTTGTGCGCATTAAACCATGTTTTACCTTTCCAATGACTGTTTTTCTTTTTCCAAGTCTGGGGAGACGAGGTAGGATTAATTATACCTATCAGCATTAAATTTCTTTGTGTCTCTTGACATTCTCTTATCTATATAAACAACCACTTCACATCAGCCTTCACATCAAATCTTTTATCACAAACTCACCTTCATAATCTTTATATCAAATACACCATAGTCAATTACAATATGTTTTTGAACTATGAAACATTTAACATGGAGCTAAGCTGTGAAGCCTGGCAGTAGGAATGGCACGTTACTGCCATTCCTGATGAGATATGGGACTCAGTTCCCCAGGAGGTACTCACCCACCTCCTGTTCTTCTACATGGACTACCATCGCCATCTGGAGCGATTGGAGGAGGAAAGGTTGGAAGCTCTCCGCCAGCAAGAGCGAATCATTCGACTCGTGATTCTGTTTGTCGAGAGTAGGAAGAAGAAATGATTTATTTTCTTCTTCCTGTTTTTCTTCATCGTCAGCCTTGCTCTGCTTCTTGAGCTAGGACTAAGGCTGTTGATGTTAGGTTTAGCAGCTTAGGACAATCTTGTAAAAGTTCTGATGTACTTTAAATTTCATGAATGAATGTATTCTCTCAATATATTAATGATTTTTTTTTTGCAAGTTCTTGTCTCTGAGATCATCTGAAATATATTGATAAATCCTGATAAATATTCATATTCTGATGACCATTATAATCTAAATTTAACTTAAGTTCTGATTTTACACTATCAGTACTTGTTCCCTTGATTTATTTTGGTCATACTCACTCGAATTTTTTTTCTTCAGAATATTGGTGTTGCAGTGAAAAATAATTGAATAAGTGAAAACAGTTTCAATTCTGAATTAAAACCGATTTACCTTGATTAACGGAATAACTAGGTAAATGGAACAGTTTTTTTCCTTGAAAAACTGCAAGTGGGTAAGTAATGATTACTGTTTTCCCGTGCCCATTAACTATTCGTTATTACTGCATGTCTGACAGGTGTCCAACGGTTACATTTATTTTTTCAAAAGTATAAGTAAGACAGAGAGAGGATTTTCTAATCTTTTATTCACTTTTATATTTTTTTCTCTCTATTTGCTTTTACTCTCTTTCTTCTTCTAACGTTGGTTTTTCATATAGACATTCTATCAAACACCTAACAGGCACTTATAAATCTCGATTATTTTCATGGCACCTAAGGATTTAATCATTGATGGAGCTAAATTTGTTCCAAACAACTATTCTGCAATTCTTGATAATGCTGAAGCTCCGTCTGAGTTGCATTTTGTGCTAGATCTTCTTGCACACAGTGAAATCGGGTATGCATTGACCCGACCTTCAGTCTTCTCAAGCCAACAAGTTCTGACATTTTGGAGGACTGGAAACTTTGATAATGGTGGTCAAAATGGTACTCCTAGTATTGTTTTCGAAGTGAGTGATTCTACATATGTAGTCACTCCTGGTACAATACGCAAGGCTCTACATCTACCAGAAGGATGTACTTTTTCAACTCCAGAGGAATCAGCTCTTCAGGAGTTAATGGCCAGTTTGGGGTATGAGCAGAGTTTGGCAAAGCTTGGGCAGTTGAAACGGGCTCATATCAGGAGGGAATGGAGTTTCTTCTTCGACTGTATCACTAAAGCTTTTGGGAACAAGTGTTCAAATTTTGATGCCATCCCTATAATGAGTCAGCACATCGGGTATGCTATCATTAACCAAACTCATTTTGATTTTGCAACTGCTGTGATAGGTTTTATTGGGGATAGGATGACAGAGGATAGGAATGTTGTCTACTTTGCTAGATTCTGTCAGCTTATATATACTTTTTGTACTGATGAACCTCGGCTAGCCAGTACCTTAACTCCACCTTTCAAAGTTGCAAAACGTTACTTTAATGACCTGGTAAATGCTGACACTAAGAAATAAGTGGTTAGACCTTTACAGATTTCTTAATCTGTAAAACAGATCTTAGTAAATGCTGATCCTGAATCCTATAGATCTGTTTATCCTGATGTTCAACCAACAACCACCTCCCAAACACCACAACAACCAACAGAACATACCACCCATACTACTAAACCAACCCTCAGGCAATATCTCAAATCATATCTCATCACTTCACAGAAAGTTCAATCTTCATCCTCAGGACCTACTGTGAAGCCCTCATCCTCTAAGCCAAAGAGGACAAAGACTGTTCCTCAAACACCTCAGAAGAGAAGGAGGATTGCTTTGAAAGACGAGTCAGACAGTGAGGAACAGTTTTCTACATCAGAACCTGTTGTCAAAGAAGCTGAGAAAGTTTCTTCTCAGAAGGATTCTGGAATTGGGGGATCTAAGCTTCTCAAACGACTTAGAAGAATGACTGTTGCTGCAACTCCCAAGAAATCCATATCTTCAAAGAGATACAAGAAACAGAGGGCAAAAAGGCTAGTTTCAGATGATGAAGAAGCAGCAGCTAAGGAAGGAGATCAAGAATCTCTGATCTCATAAGAAAAAGAATCTACTACAGTCACTACTTCTTCATCAACTCCAACTCAGGAAGCTGTTACTGAAAAGGCCAACACACCATCTATGTCTCCTGTTCAAAAGACTGTATCTCCTGTTAATACAGGCACAAGTGCTGATATTGATATCCAGACCTTGGTTGTGCCTGAAGTAATTTGCTTAGAAGCTCCAACAACAACTAATCCATCAACAACACCTGTTACTGATACTGCTCAAACTCCAGAATTATCTACTACACCTTCTCTGCATCTAGATACTGATGATCAGAATATAGGTGAACATCAGGACATGGCTGTTGATAAGAATTTAGAACCAGATCAGCAATTAGAGGATGCTGCTAAAGCCTCCATTGTCACTCATACTGTTGTTTTATCAGAAGATACTGATTATGTAAGTTCAGATATTGCAAATGCTGGAGATACTGGTGATGCTGCTCCAAATGCAGATGCTGATGAAGCAGGTCCTTCAGGACATGCCCCCTCAACAAACTGTTCTTAAATCTGAACTTGTTAAGAAGTTTGTTACAAGAGAAGCACCAGTTCCTTGGAGTGAAACTCCTGCAGGACAGGAGTGGACTAAGGAATGGAACTCAGTAACCTGTGCTCCATCTGCACAGAATCTGGCTGAGCACTTGACAAAAGCTGATGAACTTTTAAATACTGATGATTTCAAAACATAGCTTAGAGTCACTGCATTGAGTACTAAATATTTACAAGGTCTCCATTCAACTACTCATGCAGAGTTACATCTCTTAAGGGAAGAACTCATGAAGCAAGAACAAGTTCAAAAGATTGATAAGAAAAAGTTCTTGCAACCTACCTTTGACAGGTTTGCTTATATTGAGAAGACTCAAGAGACCCAACAAGCTCAGATTGATGATATTCTGAAAAATCAAGCTTCTCAGCAATCTCAACTTAATGAAATCCAAGCCTCAGTGCAATTGCTTGTCTCTCTTCTATTACCTGCTGATGCCAAAAAGGGGGAGAAAGTAATTAAGTCCAAATGCAAAACTGATAAGACACTGAAAGGGAAGGATGATGCAAAGGATGATCAAGGAAACTCTGGAATGGGTAGAGGTCATAGTCAAGGTAGAGGTTTCTCATCAAGAAAAACTGAAATCACAAGTCACATGACAAGTTTTGATACTGGGAAAAGAATTAGTTCTGCTACTGGTAAAAGGAAAAGTTCTGATGAACTTTTAGATCTTGATGAAGAAATGTCAAGACAGTTATTTCTTCAAGAAAATCCAGGAATGGACTTGGAGAGTTTAATGGAAGAAGAAGCTAGACTTAAATCAGAGAAAGTCACATCTAAATCTGAAGCTTCTGGTAAAAAGACATTTCCAAAACTCAAAGGCATTGTGATAAAAGAAAGGAAAAATACTGAAGCAACATTGGCTAAATCACAACCGCATATAGATCCAAGATCCAAGGGTAAAGAAAAGGTTGGTGAACCTATCAAGGTTTATGTGCCTCCTGAGAATGAAGAAATCACTGATGAAAATGATGATCTTGCTCTGACTTCAAGAAAAGTCTTAAGACAACCTCTGACATGGCTCAAGTTGTTCAGAGTTAAGAGACAGTAAGTTCTGATATTTCGAAGAAACAAGTAACCTCTGACATAGCTCAAGTTAACTTGATATCAGAAGATAGATCAAAGACACTCCTACCAGGATTCACTAAAGCAAAACAGACTCAACCTTTGAAGACTGCTGCAAGTGGTTTTGAAGCAAGAGTAGTTACTGGAAAGGAAGCAAGAGATAAAACTGGATTGGGAAGTGCTGATGAAAGAAGAATACAGAACACTACCAATGATCCAACTTCCTTGAGTGAACCAGGTATTGGAGCAACTCTTGAGAGATTGAATCAACTGGAATCTGTACAAATGGTTTACCATACCTACTTGAAAGAACACATCTTATTGTACTTCATGACAGATGGTAGGGTTTATCATATAAGGCAAAATGCCATTCCATTGAAGTATTTTGAAGAATTGGAGCATGTACTATTCTTACTTCAAGTGAATGACAGATTGACAGGAAGTGCTGCAAACTATTTGAAGGATCAGATTCAGAGACATAAAAGGCTTTATTCTGTTAAGTCTGACAGCACATATGTTCCAAAGTACAGAGATCACAAGGGTGATATAGTTGAAATGAAGCCCAACACTGCTAAGATTATAACTACCTTTCTGGGTTACAGGGCTGTGGAATTCAATCTTGAGTCTGATAAGGCATATTTGATCAGACTGGATCAGGATATAAGAAAAGCTAAGATTAATGATCTCAGGGCTGCAATCTTTCAAATTGGTGAAGATACTGCAGATCTTAAAGATGCTAAAAGGAGGATGATTGATGAACTTAGATATGCTGAGAAATGTTTGTTAAAGAACTATCTCAGAACAACTCCTGACATCAGAGAGATCAGAAGATGAAGCCAAGTCAAGATCTACAACTGATTAATTCTGATATTTGTACAGACTTAAGCTGTTATCAGAAGTTAAAGATTGGTAAAGCTTTAAGGACTGTAAGTTGTAGTTATCTAGTCTAATTTTCATGCATTTGTACTTAATGTTTTTGACATCATCAAATATCTATTAAACTTGTATATTATGCTAATTTACAAGTTGGGGGAGATTGTTAGATATATTTGATAATGTCATGGCTAATATGATTTATGTTTAGTTTTCAGATCTTACTTAAACAGGATAAATCAGTACTTACTGGAAGTCAGGACTTAAGGATATCAGTACTTATATTATCAGGAGATAATCATCAAAAGATGGATATCAGAACTTAAGTACTGAAGGACGTTCATATAAGGACAGCAGCTAATTAAAGGAAAGAAGATCGAGATAAACATAAGAAGAGATATGCATGAAGAAGGAGTTCTATGAAGAATAGAATGCTTGGAAGAAAAGATATCTGATTGATATATTTTAGGAAGTAGAATTATATTCCATATCAATTAGTGATTATCTTGTAACTGTGTAGTATATAAACAAAGACATAGGGTTTACACTATAAGTGTTATTATATTCGAGAAGATTATTCAATATAACCCTAGCAGCTCTCGTGATATTTGTTCATCACTGAGAGGTAACAGTTCCATAATGTAACAGAGTTTATTGTTTCAATAAAGTTTATTTTCTGTTACTTGAGTTATTAGAGTTCGATTTGATTGTACTTTACACTGTATTCACCCCCTCTACAGTGTGTGTGACCTAATAGATATCATGATGTAAGAACAATAAAATCAATAACAGTTTATTAATTTTGGTATAAACTGTTACAAAACTCTCTCAAGAAATTCCGATCTTCTTGAGAGCTGCTAGGTTACATACTCGAGTAATGCTTATCAACAAAGATAACATATTCTATGTTTGTATAGTACACAGCTGATCTAACAATTACAGGATATGTCAAAAAGATAATTATCATATTTTCTATATATATCTAAATTAATAGCTACGTTCCTCCAAATCATGAACTGACACTAAACTACTCCTCAATTACCCGGACTGTGTAAATTAGTAGATTCTGATTTATCTAGTGATTCTGTTACCTAGTTATTAGAGGTGTCCAGACGAGCGGTCCGAATGAGTCGTGCCGAATTTTAGGCTGGTCGATTCAACTAACTCCGGACTCGTGAATGACAAGCTTAACTTGGCGAGCCGTGCTGGGCTCGGGTCGGTTCTAGAAATGAGAACTCGTGAATGGCTCGCGATTTAGATGAGTCATATGAGTTGTGCAAACCTGTATTTACAGGTTGTGAATTATTGATATAGACGTCCGGGCCATGCCGAGTTTGGCGAGCCGAGCTGGTTTATCAAAAAAAATTTAAATGTATTTCATCTCCACACAATTCAGCTCATCAGTCCATCACTCAATTGTTCAACATTTATAACCGATTATTTTAATCAAAAAGTAGAATGCATGTGCAACGCAAGTGTAGAACTATTATTTTAAGTATTGTGTGTAGATTAGTATTGTACTGCTAAGCTAAATGGCAACTAAAAGAGCATATGAAATTGAAATTTTGGGCACAATGAAATGGCAGTGTATCTTCAAAATGCCAGTCCTTTTAAAAATTTTGCTAATTTCTTTTTCCGAATTTGAAAAACTATCATGTATTAAATGAAGGAAAAGAGGACAGTACCTCTATAAATTTTATTAATAAAAGAAAATGTTACAATTGAATCACCAAAAAAAATTGTTTTTAAAATTCCAAACAAAAATTTATTTTAAACAAAAAAATGTTTTTAAAATTCCAAACAAAAATTTATTTTGAACAAAATATTGGTATTTTAAAATTTGAATTAATTTTCATAACCCTCAAATTTATTTTTTAAATTACAACAATACTAATCACACACAACAACAAAATTTAAAAAGTAACAGATTGTGGTGAATCACGTACATCAATATTTAAAAGAAACACATGAGCGGGCCGAGGCGAATTGATCGCGCAGTTCGAGTTGTACGTGTCGAACGGTTCCGTACCGATCCATGCCGTTTAGAGAGCCGATCTGTGCCGGTTTTCGGTTCTTCTAACATAAACTCGTGTACGCCCCGCTTCTTATAAGGACTTGTGCTGATCTGTGCCGCGTCTGATATGAGCCGGTTTGAGACAAGTAAAATGGCGCACCGAAGCGAGTTGGGATGAGCGGACCCGCTAGTTTGGCCACCTCTACTAGTCATATCCTGATTGTCTACATCCTGATGCAGATCCTGACACCATGCAAATCCTGACTGACTGACAGATCCTGATTCCCCGAAAATCCTGAATATGTCTTAGACGGTTTCTTCTAACAATCTCCCTCAATTTATGCTTTGTAGAATATGCATAATTTTTTATGCTTTGTCTTATGCCAAAAACAGGAAGACAAAATATTGAGTAGAAAGTTATAGAGCATACTCAGTTATAGTTGTTGATATCAATTTCTTGGTTCTTGATTAACCCTTGTGTATCTGTTGGATATATTTGAGATTTCATGTCTAATATGTTTCATGTTTAGTTTTCAGATCTTAATAAACAGGAAATATCAGTTCTTACTGGAATCAGGACTTACTGGAAGTCAGGACTTAAGGATATCAGGACTTAGATTATTAGAAGATAATATCAAAAGATGAATATCAGAATTTAAGTACTGGAGGACTAACAGTTAAGGAAGGAAGCTGATTTACAGGAAAGAAGATCGAGACTAATACAGAAGAAGATATGCATGAAAAGAGTTAGATGACTAGAAGAATTGTATAAGATATCTGATTGATATATTTTAGGAGACATAATTATATTCCATATCAATTAGAAGTTATCTTGTAACTGTGTGTCTATATAAACACAAATATAGGTTTACACTACATGTGTTACTATCATCGAGAAGATCATACATTATAACCTAGAAGCTCTCGTGATATTTGTTCATCACTGAGAGAGGACAGTTCCATTGTAACAGATTTTATTATATCGAATACATCTGTTTTCTGTTACTTGTGTTCTAAATCAATTTGATTATATTCTTCACTGTATTCAACCCCCTTCTACAGTATTGTGTGACCTAACAAGTGGTATCAGAGCCTATCTGTTAACACACATACAGTAAAGATCCAAAACAATCATGTCTGAAGAAGCCGAAAATCCAACCAAGCCCGCCAAAACTGAAGAAACTCCAAAGACTCAAACCCACAGTCGATATGAGACTATCAGGGTTCCCATGCTGAGAACTTCTGAGTATCCCATATGGAAAGTGAAGATGGCTATGTTTCTGGAAGCTACAGATCCATAATACCTTGACATAATTAATGAAGGACCGCATAAGCCAACCAAGCTCTCTGTTGTAGTTGCAGATCAGCCAACAAAGACCATACCAAAGGAGAAAAGTGAATACACAGCTGAAGATATCTCATCTATTGCCAAGGATGCAAAGGTAAGGCATTTGCTGCATAGTGCCATTGATAATGTCATGCCAAACCGGGTAATTCAATGCAAGACTGCAAAGGAGATATGGGATGATTTGGAAACAAGGTGTCAGGGAACTGATGCAATCAAGAAAAACAGGAGGACTATACTTACTCAAGATTATGAGCACTTTGACTCAAAAAGTGATGAGTCATTAACTGACTTATATGACAGGTTTGTCAAACTCTTGAATGATCTGTCACTGGTGGACAAGGAATATGTTATTGAAGATTCAAATATAAAATTCCTTTTAGTTCTTCCTGAAAGTTGGGATTTGAAAGCTACTATTATAAGAGACAACTATGCTCTTGATGAAACTACTCTTGATGAAATTTATGGTATGCTCAAGACTTATGAACTTTAGATGGATCAAAGAAGCAAGAGACATGGGAGAAAGTCAAGGACAGTTGCTCTTAAGGCTGAGGAGGAATCCCCCAAAGTGGCTGTCTCAAAGAAAGGCAAAGGAAAGGCTCTCATCATAAAATCTGATTCAGAATCATCAAGTTCTGATGATGATGATTCAAAAACTGAAAGTCTACCTGAAGTAGATGCTGATGAGGAGATGATGAAGCTGTGTGCTCTTATGGTGAAGGGTATCACAAAGATAGCCTACAGGAAATTCAGAAAGGGAAAGAAGTTTTCCAAGAAAGGTAGAAGTTCTGATAAGAAGGGCTTTAGAAAATATGAAGGCAAAGGAGGAAAGTCTGACATAGGAGATTACTCAAATGTCAAATACTACAATTGTGGTGAGAAAGGCCACATATCTCCTGACTGCAAGAAAGGAAAGAGTGACAAAGGCAAGGCTCTTGTCACAAAGAAGCAAAGCTGGACAGACACTTCATATTCTGAAGATGAGGAGAACTATGCCTTGATGGCAAATGCTGATAGCAGTTCTGATGCTGCTGAGTTAAAGGTACCTCAAACAACTTATGTCTTTCATACTGATGATATTACTGAGTTGAGATTATATCTTAAAACCATGTTTATTAGCTACAGAGATCAAACTTTAACATGTGAAAGATTAACTTCTGAAAATCTTGCTCTTAAAAAGAGGAATGATTATTTAGAAAAAGAGTTAGTCATGTTGCATCAAACTCAGAAGGAAAGAGATGATGCCTTTTATGTTAGAGATGAATTGCTGTAAATGAATAAATCTCTAAAAACTGAGTTAGAAAAGGAGAGAGAGATTATCAGGACTTGGACTAACTCTGGTAGAGCAACTCAGGATATACTAAGTAGTGGAAACTGGAAAGAGAGCTTAGGTTATGAAGATGATAAAAGTGAAAAAGGAACTGAACAAGTTAAGCCAATTATTGTTAAACAGACTACTAAGCCAAAGGTAAATCCTGTTAAATTTGTAGCTAAAACTGTAAAGTCTGATTCTGAAAAGATGAAAGATATTGAGACAAAAGTGATAGCAGAGTCAACTTCTGATAAATTAGAACAGGATAAACCAACTGAAGTTAACATAGGCTTAATGACAAAGAAGCAGCTTCAACATAAGCTGAAAGAAATTACCAGTGTGAACAAGGTAAATGAAGCTAGGAAAAATAAGAATGGAAAGGAAGGTGTGAATAAAAGCAACAATTATATGCCTGTTCCTAATACTCCTAGAAAGAAATGCTATAACTGTGGAAACTCTAACCATCTTACTTCTTTTTGCAGGAAGAATAAGAATATAAACTCTTTACCTCCTAAGTCAGGAGTTAAGAGTCGGGCTGTTAGGTTTAAGCCACAAAATCCTTATTTTCATTGTGGTAGTATATGGCATTCCATTTATACTTGTAAGGAATATCATAGTTTGTACTATGATTATTATCAAATAAAACCTTCTTTGAAGAAAGTTGCTTTAAATCCTTCGAGTGTAAAGTATGATGCAAAGTCTGATACTGTAAAATATGATAAGAAAAATGTTAGCATAAACTCTGATGTTAAATCTGTTACAAATGTTAACAAACTTAATAAGGCCAAAGGATCCAAGCAAGTCTGGGTCCTTAAAACTAACCATTAGTGGTCTTTGTGATTGTAGGGCAACAGGAAGAACATCCTAGTTATGGATAGTGGATGTTCAGGATATATGACTGGAAATAAAGCCCTGCTATCAGATTTTATGGAGAAAGCTGGCCCAGGAGTTTCTTACGGAGATGACAGCATTGGAAAAACTCTAGGATATGGCAAGATCAATCTTGGGAATGTCATCATTGAATCAATAGCTATAGTCTCAGGACTTAAACACAATCTGTTGAGTATAAGTCAAATCTGTGACAGAGGTTATCATGTGGATTTCTTCAAAGAATACTATGAAGTTATAAGTAATTCTGCAGGCAAAGTGGTTCTGAAAGGTTACAGACATGGTAACATTTATGAAGCCAGACTTTCAACAAGTACTGATGGTTCTGCTATCTGTCTATTGAGTAGAGCATCAATTGAAGAAAGATGGAATTGGCACAAAAAACTCTCTCATTTAAATTTCAACAATATAAATGAGCTTGTAAAGAAAGATCTTGTGAGAGGACTGCCAAAAACAGTATTTGCTCCTGATGGCCTTTGTGATTCATGTCAGAAGGCAAAACAAAGAAAACCTTCTTTCAAGAGCAAAACTGAGTCATCAATTCCTGAGCCTTATCACCTACTGCATGTTGATCTATTTGGTCCAGTCAATGTTATGTCTATTGCAAAGAAGAAATATGCTATGGTTATAGTGGATGAGTTCACAAGGTACACTTAGGTGTACTTCTTGCACAACAAGAATGAAACTGTATTTATTCTAACTGATCATGTCAGAAAGCTGGATAAGTTGGTCAAAGATTCTTTTAAAATATTAAGGAGTGATAATGGCACTGAGTTCAAGAATTCGATTATGGAAGAGTTCTTCAAAGAGCATGGAATCAAGCAGGAATTTTCTGCACCTGGAACTCCACAGCAAAATGGAGTTGAAGAAAGAAAGAACATGACTCTGATTGAAGCTGCACGAACTATGCTTGATGAAGAAAAGTTGCCAACCTATTTTTGGGCTGAAGCTGTGCAGATTGCTTGTGTTACTCAAAATGCTACACTCCTAAACAAGCATGGAAAAACACCATATGAGATGGTGAAGAAAAAGTAGCCAAATATGAAATACTTTCATGTATTTTGTTGCAAGTGTTTTGTTCTTAAGACTCATCCTGAACAGCTGTCAAAATTTGATCTAAAAGCTGATGAATGAATCTTTGTTGGATATCCACTTTCCACAAAAGCCTTCAGAATCTACAATTTAAGAACAAGGGTTGTCATGGAATCTATCAATGTCTCTTTTGATGAAAAGAAGATTACTGGACTTGAAGATTTGGATGATCATGATCAGCTGAGATTTGAGAATGAAGATTTAAATTCTGATTCCGGAAATTCTGATGACTTAAATCTTGATCCTGTAAGTTATACCGGATTAAGTTCTGATGTCATTGAAACTGTGGTAACAACTCCAAAGGAAAATGCACCTGTCCAGGGGGAGCAAGCTAAAGATCCTACCACATCTCAAGACTCTCGAGATGCATCGGAACCTGTCACTGACTCTTCAAGTTCTGATTCATCTATTTCAGATGAGCCAAGTACTAATAATTCTGGAAGCTTTGATTCTTCAACTCCTGAAAAATCAAACTCTAATTGTGAAGTCTCAGAGAGCATAACTACAAGGGGAGCATCAGAAAATGCTGATGGAGACAACATGAATCATGGGGGAGGATCCAGTTCTAGAGATCAACTTCCATCTGCAAGGAAATGAACTACATCACACACACCTTATTTAATTATTGGAGATCCTGAAGCAGGTGTCGGAACTAGAACTACAACTTCAAATGAATGTCTCTATAATTCCTTTCTATCTCATACTGAACCAAAAAAAGTGGAAGAAGTTTTTCAAGATGCTGATTGGGTGCAAACAATGCAGGAAGAGTTAAATGAATTTGAAAGAAATAAAGTCTGGACCCTAGTGCTAAGACCAAAGAATAGATCTGTTGTAGGCATAAAATGGGTATTCAGAAATAAAACTGACAGTGATGGCATAATTCCAAGGAATAAAGCAAGACTGGTTGCTAAAGGCTACTCTCAACAAGAGGGTATTGATTATGATGAAACATTTGCACCAGTTGCTAGATTAGAAGCCATAAGGATCTTTTTGGCTTATGCTGCTCACAAGAAGTTTAAAGTCTTTCAAATGGATGTGAAAAGTGCTTTTCTCAATGGAGAATTGGAAGAAGAGGTATATGTTGAACAACCTCCAGGCTTTGTAGATCCTAAATTTCCCAATCATGTCTACAGGCTTGACAAAGCACTTTATGGCCTTAAGCAAGCTCCAAGAGCATTGTATGAGACTTTAACTCAATTCTTTCTGGAAAGTGGATTTCACAGAGGCACAATTGACAAGACTTTATTCTACCTCAACCATGGAAAAGACTTACTTTTGGTACAGATATATGTTGATGATATCATATTTGGTTCTACAAATTCCAAACTTTGTGAGAAGTTTGCAAAGCTAATGCAGTCAAGATATCAAATGAGTATGATGGGAGAACTCAGCTATTTTCTGGGCCTTCAAGTCAAGCAAAATGATGAAGGCACTTTTATCTGTCAATCCAAGTACACCAGAAATTTATGGAAGAAATTTAGAATGCAAGATTGTTCAACTGCATCTACTCCCATGGCCACTGCAACCAGGTTAAATAAGGATACTGGTAAATCAATAGATATTACTAACTACAGAGGTATGATTGGCTCCTTACTCTATCTAACTACAAGTAGACCTGATATCATGTATGCTACCTGTCTTTGTGCAAGATTTCAGGCTGATCCAAGAGAACCTCACTTAATAGCTGTGAAAAGAATTTTCAAGTACCTTAAGGGTACAACTGATCTAGGATTGTGGTATCCTAGGGAATCAGATTTTAAGCTAATTGGTTACTCAGATGCAGATTTTGCAGGATGCAAAATAGACAGAAAAAGCACTAGTGGAAGCTGCCAATTTCTTGGAGGCATATTGGTTTCTTGGTTTAGCAAGAAACAGAAGTCAATTTCCACATCAACTGCAGAAGCAAAATATATTGCTGCAAGAAGCTGTTGTGCACAAATTCTTTGGATGAAGAATCAGTTACTGGATTATGGGTTAGAATTTTCTAAAATCCCTATTTACTATGATAATCAAAGTGCAATTGCTATGACAGGTAATCCAGTTCAACACTCAATGACAAAGTACATCAACATTAGGTACCATTTCATAAGGGAACATGTGGATGAAGGTACAGTGGAATTGCATTTTATTTCAACAGATCAACAGCTAGCAGATATCTTCACAAAACTCCTATGTGAAGCTACTTTTATATGATTGGTAAATGAACTTGGAATGGTTTCAGGTTCTTTCTCTAAATCTTCTTAGTTTTTGTTCTCATGCATCAGACTTTATGATCAATATTTACAGATTGTATTATCTATATGTAATCTGTGCTTAATTTGAAAATTCATTAAATGCTGATTGTTATCTGATGTGGATCTATATACTCTGATAAGTGTTTTGAATGTTCTCTGAGTATTTAATCCAATGAGGATAACTGTGCTAGATGCTGACCTAGTAGTATTTAACATACTAGAAATCCCATGTTTGAATTAGTTGTTTATGTGGAAACTCATTAACAAAAGCAGATTCTGATATTGAGCTTAGTCAAGTTTACTTTGTGTATCTTATTACTAAGTCACAAACTAGATTCTTGTTTCTTATCTGTCAAATTCTGATGTCCGTAAATCTTAAGAATGAACTAAGTGCTGATAAGCCTCACTTATCAAAAGAAAAGAAATGAATAAAAGTCAGGTACTCCTTTGAGATCTAGAGTAAATATGTGGAAGGGAAGACCCAAGTGCATTGCTGGTATTAAGTAATATGCATTAGAAAAACAAAAAATTTTCTTGGTGACTTTTCACACTCTATGATTACTGGAGAAATACTCTGATAACAACATAAATTCTAATAAGCAGTCGTGACTCACTTACATTGAGAAGCCACTGCAAAAAAGAATTTCAAAAGATGCATAAAATGAGCACAAACAGTTGAGGTGGACTCTTGCATAAATTTATTCTATAGTAGACATCATGACTGATGACAGATTTTAAGCATTTTTCTCAGTTATGCCTTATTTCTAAGATGTACTGAAGTTTATAAGACTTTAATCTTTATCTGATATTTTTCTGAATGCACACACACTTTCACTCCATATGAATGATGAAAATTACTGTGGTGATTAAGTTGTTGTTGACAAACAGTTAAGTGTCATTTGCAAAAATTCTGAGGACAAGTTCTGATGGAAGTTCTGATGATTAAACTCTGAAGAAAACAAGTCAGTATTTGTATGAAGAATTACAGAACAAAATATTCACTTTTTGAGTATAGAAGCCATGTTCTGATGACTGTTTACATCTGATATAAGTTAAGTTCTGATATTAAATCCTGATGGAGTCCTTGATGCTTACGTGACATTATTCTTTACTTAACTTATTTGTGGTAAAATCTGAAGCAGTCATATTTAAATCATAATATATTTAGTTAAGATAAAAATAGTCATAATCATTTTGGGTTAGTGATTTTAAATGGAGCTAAGTTTGTTCCTAACAACTACTCCGCCATTCTTAGTAAGGCTGAAGCTCCATCGGAACTTCACTTCATTAAGGATTTTCTCGCTAATTCTGATATTAGGTTCGCTCTGACCCAACCTGATGCAGTCTCTAGAACTCAAGTGCTGGAGTTCTGGAGAAGTGGAGTATATGATGGTGGTGGTGCTCAAGGGTCCCCAAGTATAATCTTTATAACTGGGGAGGGTGAGCATGTCGTAACCTTGGCTACAGTACGTGTAATATCCAGGATATATCGTGTAATTATTTTTGCTAATAAGTATTTATTATATTTGTTCCGTATCTATTCTGTGAATTATTTGTTAAGTGTTAAATGTGTTTGGATGTTTAAAAATATTATTAATTGAGTATTTTAATTTTTATATGTCCAAAATAAAATATAGATAATTGTCATATCTTCCTAATTAATTTTATGTTGATTTATGAATTTATAGGAATCATATGAATTTTACAAAATCTTTTTCCGGGTATTTAAAATCTATTTTATAAAAACGGGAACCAACCGACGTCATCCGTTGTTACGATTTTAAAACCCGAAACTCTTCCGAGAATTCCTTCCTAACCTAATTGTAATATTCCTAGCATTTTCCATGTTTTGACTTTTTCGATCCGGCGTACGGTTTGTCCTGCGCGGGTCCCGACGCAACATTTTCGATACAATATTCGTTTCGGTAAATCAATAAAACTCGTATTTTCGGTAAACGGGAGCTTTTTATTAAACTATCACAATTATCACCTCGTAGTACGTGTAACCAGGCGCTGAGACCAAGACCGCAGTACAAATTGTACTGATTTGAATAATTATCCCGAAAACCGATACCGTTTGGATCAGTTTTTACAAATAAACGTACCATTTTATATCCGGAATGATCCAACAGGATACTAATTTTCCGTATTATAAATAGCCTTTTATCGTATTTTATTTCGTATCAAAATCATTTGCAGTCAGCTAAATATATAATTTTCCAGAGAAAAACGTTATATTCATATAATCTTCTGAAAATCAAACCACAAATCGAAGGTGTTATTGATCTCTGTTTTCAAAGCTTGAGTAACCAAAACGAAGGATTTAAGGAGTACTATTAGATTCTGAGCTTCGTTTTACTGCATAAATCAAGGTTATTTTTCTATATTTTTATTTAATTTCGAATTATTTTTATTAAAAATATGAATTTCTGTTCGGATGATTGTTTGTATGATTTGATGATTGCATGTTGTAGAGCTTGTTTTCCTGATGGTTTCCATATGTCATACGTCTGATTTGGAGTTCAATAACATGTTCAAAGTTGAGTTTAATTTTCGAATTTTGAAATTAGGGTTTATAACTTGTATGAATGTTTTCAATTGAAATTTGGGGCTTTATGATTTAGGGGTTATTAGCTGTTGATTTATAGTGGGTTGTGTTCCTTATGCAATTTGCAATCGATTGGTATATAGCTCGTTAACGGAGGTTTAGTGAATCGAAGGGAGTTGTGTTTTGAAGATTTACGATGTTCGCCGGAAACCGGCGATGTTCTTGGCCAATTTCCGGCCAGGACAGGGATGATTGATGTGTTTTGATTGCACGAATAGATTCCTGGTGTTGTGTAGTGTAAATCTGGAGCAGATGGTGAGGTAAGGGTGCCGGAACCGAGTTCTCCGGCCACCCCTGTATTTTTCGGCGACGGGGTTGTAAAAATTGCAGTTTAGTACCCTGACTTTTGAAAACGATGAAGTTCAGTCCCTGAACTTTCCAAAGTTTTCAAAAATAGGATTCCTGTTTTAAAAATATTCAAAAATCATATTTCCTATTTATTTTTATTATAAAAATTCATTTTTAATTTCTGAAAATTCGAAAAATTATTATTTTAATTCCAAAAATTATTTTTAATTCAAAAATAAATCTGAATTAATTAGTTAATTAATTTCAGTTAATTTATAATTGATTAATTAGACAATTAATTCAAAAATTAATTGATTTAATTAATTATTAATTGATTTTAATTAATAATTTAATTAGATTTAATTATTTAAAAATGATTTAAAAATTTTGAAAAATAGTTTCGAGCTTTAAAATATTATTTTAAATTGTTTTCAAGGCCCGATAATTATTATAAAATTGTTTTGAAGCCAGAATTGGCCAACCGAACCCTGTTTATTACTCCAAAATTGATCCAACGATCCGTTTTAATTCCGAAAAATGTTTTAAAAATCATTTTAAATATCCGAAAGCCTGTTTATGACCCGATACTTCTTTATAAACATTATATCATTGATTATGTGACGTGTTATGTGCTGTATGTGACTTGTTGGTTAACTGTCAGTCTATATATTCGATGTTTACTTGTTTATTGCGTAACTTTCAATCCGTTAATCGGATTTGGGTGAAACGAAGGGTAGATAGAAAAGTATGTGTCGAATAGAATCGTATAAATTAAATATTGATAGATGCTTATGATATGTGAGCAGAAGAGGCAAGGCGTAGGAAAGGGAAACAGGTAGTCGAGGAGTAAGACAGTCGTGACTGAAAGGGAGTGCAGTATAATAAGCTAGTATCGGGCAAGTGTTCTGAACTTTCTCGAGATATTGTAGTGATTGATAGTCTTGTTTGATATTGCAAGTGCTTTGAAGCACTGAACCTTAAACCCTGATTCCAGTTATTGATCTTGAACCGTAAACCTGATTCTTTCTAGACCATTGATTGTTGTATACCCAAATACGAACCTCAAATATACGATACTACTCCACAAATACATACAAACTAAATATCAAACACTGAACCAGATTGCTTACACACTCAAACCATTGTATCTTATGCTTTGAAAGGCCAAATCCTTGAAACCTTGAAACATTGTTTCCTTTGCTATCCAATTCTTTCACTACTTAGCATCCATGCTTTGAAAATGCCATATTGATCCTTATGCAGATTGAAACCATTTTCATTATTGAACGTCCAATGTTGTTAATGATTCTGATTATTACTTATTACTGTTTATTCTGTTATTATGTTAGAATTGGATTGTTTTAATAAAATTGTGGACCAGATTCGTGGTCAGACCATATAATGGTCAAGTTAGGCCAATGTGGGCCTTGGATCCAGTAGTTAGAGCAGTGCTGTGTGCTTTGCTCGGGGTTAGTGCATGACTGATCAGCAGCCTAACGTTGTTTTTTTTTAAAATGAAAATATAATATCCAATTCTAAATCATAATCTATTGTTCACTTAAAACCATAACCATTTTTCACCGGATGATCATTATTCTCAGTTTTGTCATTGTGACTTGCTGAGCTAGTTAGCTCATTTGTGCGATGTTGTTTATGTTCTTTTTCAGTTAAAAAGGAACCAGTTGGTAGCGAGGATCCTCAGTCCAGCGCGAGAGCTAGGGGTTCAGGTTGATTAAGTTAAGCTAGTAGGCTTCTTTTGGAATAATTTAAGTTTGTCAAAGTTTTTAATATTATTTAATACTCAGTTCTGAGTTGGAATAGTTGGGATTCGAATGTTTGTAATATAAGAAAGTATGTTTGGCTTGTATGCATACTTTAACCTGTTGCGGTCTGTGGTAGTTGGTAAGTAGGGTCACTGCATATTATTATTATTATCTTTATTATTGTTATAAGCAGGTTATAAATAGTGTGTATGTGTGGACCCCAAACTTCTGACCCGGGTTTGGAGGGTGCCATAGTACGCCAAGCACTTCAGTTTCCTGAAAATAGAGCCTATACAACTGTTGAGGAGCCCATTCTTCAAAATATGATGGCCAGTCTGGGGTATGAAAAGACATTGGCAAAGCTGGGTCAATTGAAGAGACCTTATATAAGGAGGGAATGGAGTTTCTTCTTTGACTGCATCACCAAGGCTTTTGCCAACAAATGTTCTAACTTCGATGCAATCCCTATATTCAGTCAATAAATCGAGTATGCTCTCATTAATCAAACTAATTTTGATTATACAAGTGCTGTTTTAGGTTTCATTGGGGATAGGATGACAGAAGATAGGAATACTGTCTATTTTTCTAGATTCTGTCAGCTTATTTATAGTTTTTGTTGTGATGATAAGCCCCAATCAGCTAATGAATTAATTCCATCATTCAGACTAGCTAAAAGAGATTTTAATGACTTATTATCTACTCATAATAAGAAGGTTGTGTTAAGACCCCTCCGAGTCCCTTTATCTGTCAAACATACCTTAATAACCTATGATCCAGTTAAATACACTGCACTATATCCTGATGTCCTATCATCAGAACCTCAACCGTCAGCACCTACCACCTTTACACAAACACCTCAAACTTCTCAACTATCAGCACAAACAGCCAGACCTTCATCTTTCAAACCTTCTAAGAGGACAAAGTCTGTTCCTCAACCTCCACAAAAGAGAAGGAAGATGATTCTCAGAGATGAGTCTGAGAGTGAAGAGTAAATAATTGAAGCACGGGTTCATGCATCTGAACCTGTGACAGATGTAGCTGAGAATGTTACTTCTCAGAAAGAAACAACAGCTCAAAGTTCGGATTCTTTGAAAAGAAAGAAATCTGTAAGTTTTGTTGCTGCTGAAGCAACTCCTTCATTGGCAAGGAAATTGAAGAAAATGAAGGCTAAGAGGTATTTGACTAAGGCTCCATCAGAAGATACTGAAGAAGCTGAGGAAGGGGATCAGGAATCTATGATCTCATAAGAACCAGTTATCATTAAAGCCCTTCCAGATCAAGCCAAAGACACTGCTAATGATACAGTTGTTACTCCTCCTGTCTCTCCTATTAAAGATACAGATGATGCTAAAGAACAAACTGAAAATTCTGAAATAGATATTCATAATTTGAATATACCTGAAGTTTTTTATCTGGAAGTTCCATCTACATCAAAGACACCAGCTCTGGAGATAAATTTTGATCCTCAGAATTTAGATGATGTTATTCCTGAATCTCTAGTTGCTTCACCCATTGTTGAGCTATCAGAACATCATGAGTCTTCCTCAAGTTCTGATGATAGTGTTTCTACTGAGCATCTAGTTTCTATTCAGGGCAAGGAAGAATTGGTGAAGAAATTTGTTGAAAAGGAAGCACCTATTCTTTGGGAGGATACTCACAGAGGTGTTGAGTGGACCAAGAAGTGGAATGAATCAGATTTTATTCCATGTTCTAAAGTTCTGACAGAGCATATTGTAAAAGCTGATGAGTTGCTCACAAATGCTGATTTTAAGACACAACTCAACATCACAGCTCTATCTACAAAATATCTTCAAGGTCTACATATTCCTACTCATGAAAAGATTGATACACTCAGAGAAAAAGCTGATAAACTCGATCTACAGCTCAAGCTTGATAAGAACAGGTATATCAGACCTATTTCTAAAAAAGTTGAAGCCATTGAGAAAACTCAAGAGGAGCAACATGCCCAAATTGCTGAGGTCCTGTCTAATCAAGCTTCTCAGAAAGCTCAATTGGATGAAATCCAATCTTTAGTTGAACTTCTTCTTTCTCTCTTACTTCCTGATGTTGCCAAAAAGAGGGAGAAGGTAGTTAAGTCCAAATGCTCACCTACTTATGAACTGAAGAAAAAGGATGATAAAGGTGATGACCAGGGAAACTCTGAAAAGAGCAGAGGTCAAAGAAAAGTTCAAGGAAAATCTTCTATTCAGACAAGTCAAGTTCTGATGCTGTGAATGCTCAAAGACTAAAGTCAAGTGCTGATTAACAAATTATGATGTCAAGTTCTGATATTCTGATTCAGTCAGGATCTGAAGACTCTCAGAAGTTTTTGCAAACTCTGAAGTTAAAGGGGAAGCAGACTACTGTTTATTAAAAAAATCCTAAAATCCAGAAACTTGATGAGGAGATAGCTAGAAGATTATTTCTGAAACAGAATCCAAGAATGGATTTAGAAACTCTCAAGGAGGAAGAAGCTAAATTTGCTGAGAAGACAATTCTTAAGTCTAAAGCTTCTGATGCAAAGAAACTTCCAAGGCCTAAGGAAAAAGGTATTGTGATCAAGGAAACGTCAAATTCTGAAACTTCAAAGTTCAAGACTAGATCACAGACTGAGAGTGATCCCAAAGAAAAAGGGAAAGGAAAAGTTGATGAACCAACCAAGCCACTGGACTTAAAAACTTCTCAAGATCTGATGAAACCAGTGTGCAAAATGGTTCAAGTAACTAATGATAATCTTGTTGAAGATGAAACTATTCAAATTCTGAAAAGAAGAAAGATAACTGAAGAATCTAAAACAACCTCTGACACTGCTCAAGTTGTTGTTCAGAATAGAGGACAACAAGGTACAGAAAAAACAGCAAATTCTGATCAAGCTATCAAGATATCAACTACTAACAATGCTCAAGTTTATTTGAAGAAAATGACAATTACTGATAAGAAGAAGCTGTTATGGAAGAAAGCTACTCCAGTTGAACCAAAATCCAATCTCATGATTAATTAACTCACTACATTTGGGTTGAGAGCCAAGCAACCTAGAGATAGAGCTGGATTAGGTTCTGACGAAGAGAAGATTCAAACAGGAGTAGAGGTTACTGTTGTGCATATGTTGTGTACTTGATGATTTCACAAACAAAACACCTAAGTAGATTTTACTTAGTGAAATAATGTAGCACTCGACGGATAAGAATTTTAGTCCCGATGGATAAATCTTTATAGTCCCGACGGATAATGATTTATTATCCATCGAGTGAGTAGCTTATGTAATAATAAGTCTGTAGCACATTTCTGCATACACTTTTGTATAGATTCTGTAATAGCATATAAGTCATGTTAGGTTGATTAATTGTACATAGATGATGTCTTGTAATTCTGCATAAGTGAAATGAAGTCAAGTGCCTGATTGCCACCCGACAGATAATCTACAAAGCACCCGACGGATGATCAACAATCCAACGGATGATCATTAACTCGACGGATGATCATGAACCTAACAGATAAAGAATTCAAACATCAGTTGACAGTGACAACTGGTCACATCCATCGAGATGTATGCAAACGGAATGAGGAAGCCTATTAACTGGGTAATAGAGAACAAAGTAGCAAAGGATAAAAACTGATAGTTTTTATAATTATTCTATCTTTTGACTTTGTAATCTTGATAATATATAAACCAAGAAGTAGCAAATAGAAACTAAGATCTGAGATACAAAAAGAGAGAAATCTTTGTAAGCAGAATCATTAGCATTTCTCTGTATTTATCAGTAGTTCAAATTTGTAAGCAGCTGTGAGCATTCTTGCACACAGAGTTCTCTCGATATAATATATATCTCTGGTGGAATTGTTTAAATCCACCAGAAAGTTTTTAAAGACTCTTACTTTTAATTACTTATGTTTTGATTCACTTAAGTCTTTTATTCCGCATTGTGCTAATCAAAACACTTATATTTGTATCTGAGTTTGAACATTTTTATTTCAAGAAAAAGGTTCAAGAATTCCATTCAACCCCCCTTCTGTAATTCTTGCTATATTGTTAAGGGACTAACAATTGGTATCAGAGCAAGCTCTTAACTTACAAATAGTTTAAAGATCAAAACAATTCAGCAGGATGAACAAGAAGGATGTTGGAGTCAAGATTCCTTTTCCGGATAAAGATAATTACCATCATTGGAAGGTAAAGATGCATCTTCATATGCTTTCTCAAGATGAGGCCTATGTAGACTGTATAGAAAGAGGCCCTCATGTTCCAATGAGAGCTGCAACAGGAAACGAACCATCAGTCCCCAAGCCAAGGCATGAATGGTCTGATCCTGACATTGAACAAGTCAGGAAGGATAAAAAGGTCATGAATATTCTGTTTAATGGAGTTGATACAGACATGTTTGACAACATTATCAACTGCAAAACTGCCAAGGAAGTTTGGGATACTATACAGATAATCCGTGATGGCACTGAGCAAGTTAGAGAAAATAAGATGCAGCTCTTGATTCAGCAATATGAGCATTTTCACAATGAGGAAAGTGAGTCTCTCACTGAAATTTTTAGTAGGTTTCAAAAACTACTAAATGCTCTCAAGTTGCATGGAAAGGTCTATCAGACTAAAGACTCTAATCTGAAATTCTTTAGATCTCTTCTAAAGGAATGGAAACCAATGACAGTCTCATTATGAAACTCACAAGATTATAAGGAGTTTACTTTGGAGAGACTGTATGGCATCCTGAAAACCTATGAGCTTGAAATTGAGCAGGATGAAAGGATGGAGAGAGGAAAGAAGAAAGGAGGATCCATTGCACTAGTTGCTGAGTTGGAAAAGGAGAAGGAAGTGAAGATGGAAGCTGTTAAATCAACTTCAAAGGTCTGTGAGAACAAGGGCAAGGGGCTTGCAGTAGAAAGTGAAGATTCATTGAGCCAAGACGACATGGAGGACATTGATGGGCACCTAGCATTCCTTTCCAGGAGATTTTCCAAGCTCAAGTTCAAGAAGAACTTTGGAGCAGCCAAGCCAAATAGAAATATGGTGGATAAGTCAAAATTCAAATGTTTCAAATGTGGCTTGGCAGGGCATTTTGCCAGTGAGTGTAGGAAGTCAGATTCCAGTAAGAAAAGATTTGAGTATGTGGATTATAAGCAAAAATACTTTGATCTACTCAAATAAAAGGAAAGGGCTTTTATTACACAAGAAAATGACTGGGCAGCAGATGGTCTGGATGAAGATAAAGATGTCAGCTATGTCAATCTAGCTCTAATAGCCAAGTCTGATGAGACAGAGACAAGTTCCTCAAGCAATCAGGTAATTACTACAAACCTTGCACATTTATCTAAAGCTGAGTGTAATGATGCCATAAATGACATGTCTACAGAATTATATCATTTGCGTGTTACACTTAAGTCTCTTACAAAAGAAAATGCTAAAATCAAAGAAAACAATTTGTTTTTAAGTGAGAGGAATAATGTGCTTGAGTCTCAGTTTATTGATTTTGAGAAATTAAGAATTGAGTGTAAGATTGCCAAGGAGGAATTAACTGAGTCCTTAAAAGAGGAAGAGATTTTAAAGAAGCAGCTCGAGCGTGAACAAGAGGTAATTAAAGCATAGAAAACATCCAGGAATGTCCATGCTCAAATCACCAAAGTTCAATGAATTGAGTCTTTCTGTGATGAAGCCTGGAAAAAGAACAAAGAGAAACTAGAATCCAATTTGGTAGATGAACTGCTAACAGATGTAGACTCGATGGATGATGAGGACTATCCGTCGGATAACAAAAAGTGTTATCCGTCGAATGATGAAAATCCTCATCTGTCGGTTGTGAGTAAACCCATTAGCAAAGCCAAACTAGTTAAGCTGAATGAGAAGTATGGGTCTGTTTCCAAGAACTTTATTTTAGGAGAGTCAAGTCAAGTTAAGAAAGGGAAAAAGGCTAATGTTGGTCACATGACTGTCAAACAGTTAAGTGACAGACTTGAGAAAATTGAGGTAAAAACAGAGACTAAAAGGAAAAACAGTAGGGATTAACAAACACAATAACTACACACCTGATAAATTTTCTCCTAGAAAACTCTGTGTCAAGTGTGGTAGTGTAAATCATTTATCTGTTAATTGCAAATCTGCCATGCCTACTCCCATGTCTGTTCAGTCTCAATTTCCTAACATGAATGCCACGCCTCCCATGCCTGTTAATGCTATGCCTACACAGAACATGAATGCACAGTTTGCTAATATGCCATTTGCACCTAATCCTTATTATTCTGCATATAATATGCCATAAATGCCATTTAGCATGCCTTACTGGAATAACATATTTACACCAAGCATGTCATTTCCTGTTAGTCATAATATGCATGATAATTCTGTTACAATGAATGGTTTCAAAGGTCCAACCCAAATAACTAAGGATGAATCTGAAATTCCTACGTCAAATGAGATAAGACCTAAGAAACAGAAAAAGAAAGCTAAAAAGGCAGGTCCCAAGGAAACTTGGGTACCAAAATCAACTTGATTTGATTTTGATGTGTGCAGGGAAACAGAAAGAATCTTTGGTACTTGGATAGTGGTTGTTCAAGACACATGACTGGTGATTCTACCCTGCTCACAGAGTTTAAGGAGAGAGCTGGCCCAAGTATTACTTTTGGAGATGACAGCAAGGGTTATACTGTAGGATATGGCTTGATTTCAAAGGACAATGTCATTATTGAGGAGGTTGCCTTAGTGGATGGTCTCAAACACAATCTGTTGAGTATCAGCCAACTTTGTGACAAAGGCAATTTAGTAATCTTCAACTCAGAAGCCTGTGTTGTGACTAATAAAAGAAGCAACAAAGTGGTTCTCACTGGTGTGAGAAAAGGAAATGTGTACCTAGCTGATTTTAACTCATCTAATGCAGAATCTGTAACTTGTCTTCTCAGTAAAGCAAGTCAAGATGAAAGTTGGCTATGGCACAAGAAGCTATCCCATTTAAACTTCAAGACCATGAATGAGCTGGTAAAGAAAGAACTGGTAAGAGGCATTCCTCTAGTGGAGTTTTTAAAGGATGGACTGTGTGATGCCTTCCAAAAAGGGAAGCAGATTAAAGCATCATTCAGGAAGAAACTTGATACAACAATTGAAGAGCCTTTGCAACTGCTTCACATGGATTTGTTTGGACCAGTCAATGTATTGTCCATCTCAAGGAAAAGATTTTGCCTAGTAATTGTAGATGATTTCTCAAAGTTCTCTTGGACATATTTCCTAAAGTCTAAAGATGAGGCTAGTGAAATCATCATTAATCACATAAGGCAAGTCTACAATCATCCTGATTTCAAAGTTAGAAGAATCAGGAGTGACAATGGAACTGAGTTCAAGAATTCTGTCATGAGAGCATTTTGTGAAGAAAATGGGATTCTGCATGAGTTTTCAGCAGCAAGGACTCCATAACAGAATGGAGTAGTGGAAAGGAAGGACAATGCTTGAAGAATCTAAACTACCAATATATTTCTGGGCTGAAGCTGTAAATACTGCATGCTACACTCAGAACATTTCTCTGGTTAATCAAGCAAGATGCATGACTCCCTATCAATTGTTCAAGAACAAGAAACCAACTCTAAACTTTCTTCATGTCTTTGGCTGCAAATGCTATATTCTGAGAAATCAAACTGATCAAAATGGGAAGTTTGATGCTAAAGCAGATGAAGGAATTTTTGTTGGATATGCTGTTGGTAAAGCATATAGAGTCTACAATCTAATAACCAACATTGTTGTGGAAACAATACATGTTGTGTTTGATGATTAAAAGATTGAAGGACTGAAAGATGGAGATTACCATGAGAGCCTCAAATTCGACAATGTGGAGATGGTTAGTGATGACAGTGATGATGAAAGTGATCAAGAAACAGTGTCTAAGGATAATGCAGACAAATCTACTACCAATGAAGCACAAAATTCAACATCTGTCGAGTTGCATAATGCTTCATCCGTCGTGAGACAAACTGCGTTATCCGTCGGGAGACAACCTGCCTCATCCGTCGGTACTCAAAATTCACCGTCCGTCGGGTTATCAAAAGGAGCAGGAGGTCAAGATAGATCACCTATAGAAAGTTCCCCTTTCTCAAATCAAAGATCCACAAACTCAGGGAGAGTTTCTAACAATCAAAACTCGATCACACATCAAGACAACAATGAGGTTTCTTCATCTAGAGCTAATCTACCTCAATAAAGGAAATGGACAAAAGATCACCCCTTTGAGCTTATCATTGGTGATGTTTCTTCTAGAGTTTAAACAAGAAGAGCAACTCAGGAAGAATGTCTATACATCAGCTTTCTTTCCAAGGAAGAACCAAAGAAGGTAAAAGAAGCTTTGTCGGATCCTGATTGGATTTTAGCTATGCAGGAGGAGCTAAACCAATTTGAAAGGAATAATATATGGAAGCTGGTACCCAAGCCTAAAGGAAAGAATCCAATAGACACCAAGTGGGTATTCAGAAATAAGATGGATGAAAATGGCATAGTTGTCAGGAACAAAGCTAGATTGGTTGCTAAAGGCTATTGTCAACAAGAAGGAATAGATGTTGATGAAACATTTGCTCCTGTTGCAACACTTGAAGCCATCAGAATCTTCTTAGCCTATGCAGCCCATGCCAATTTCAAAGTCTATCAAATGGATGTCAAAAGTGCCTTTCTGAATGGAGATTTGGAGGAAGAAGTGTATGTCAGTCAACCTCCTGGTTTTGTAGATCCAAATTTTCCAGAATATGTCTATTATCTTTTGAAAGTACTTTATGGACTGAAGCAAGCACCTAGAGCCTGGTATGACACTTTATCAAAGTTCCTTTTGGAAAATCACTTCACAAGAGGTACTGTAGATAAAACTTTATTTTTCAGAAATGTTAATGGCTCTAGTATACTTGTTCAAATTTATGTAGATGATATTATTTTTGGTTCTACAGATGAGAAACTTTTCAAAAAGTTTGCCAAATTGATGCAAAGTAAGTATGAAATGAGTATGATGGGAGAACTAACTTACTTTCTTGGTTTACAAGTTAAGCAAATTAGTGATGGAATATTCATTAGTCAAACTAAATATATTTTTGATCTTTTAAAGAAGTTTGATCTAATGGATTGCACATCTGCAAAAACTCCCATGGCCACAACAACTAAGCTTGAATTAAACACTACTGAAAAGTCAGTGGATATTTCAAGTTATAGGGGCATGGTTGGCTCACTTCTGTACTTAACAGCCAGTAGGCCAGATATAATGTTTGCTACATGTTTATGTGCTAGATTTCAGGCTGATCCTAGAGAATCTCACTTGATAGCTATTAAGAGAATTTTCAGATATCTCAAGGGAACACCAAACCTTGGCATTTTGGTACCCTAGAGATTCTGGTTTTGATCTAACTGGTTATTCAGATGCAGATTATGCAGGTTATAGAATTGATAGAAAGAGTATAACAGAAACCTGTCAATTCCTAGGAAATAAGCTTGTGTCCTGGTTCAGTAAAAAAGCAAAATTCAGTTTCTACTTCTACAGCTGAAGCTGAATATATTGCTGCTGGCAGTTCCTGTGCACATATTTTATGGATGAGAAATCGATTACTGGACTATGGCTTGCAAGTTGAGAGGATTCCTATTTTCCGTGATAACACAAGTGCAATTGCCATCACTGAAAATCCAGTGCAACATTCAAGGACAAAGTACATAGACATCAAGTACCATTTCATAAGGGAACATGTAATGAATGGTACTGTGGAGCTTCATTTTGTTCCAAGTGAGAAGCAACTTGTAGATATCTTTACTAAGCCACTGGATTAATCCACCTTTTCAAGGTTGGTAAGTGAGTTAGGTATGCTTAATTACTCTTAAATCTATCTGAGTTATTTTGCAAGTTGATAAGTAGCCAGAAATTTAATTCATTTTTCAGTCTTGGATGAAATTTTGGCTAAGTCAAAATTTACACCTCGACGGATGACCCTTATCCATCGAGTTTGGTCGTCCGTCGATATACAATTTGCTAATAAAAATCAATTTCTTTTCTGGAATATTTTATGCCTCGACGGATAACAGTTTAACCTCATCCGTCGAATTGTCTTAATCTCGGCCGTTAATTCCCTGTACATTATCCATCGAGTATACTTACAGTTTGTAAGCATTACACGACGGATAATGGGTGGAATTTTTACAGTTTATTTTTAAACGGCTATTTTAGGAAATTTCTATTAGTTAATTTAATTTTCTTTATTATTTTCATCAGTTAATTTTGAGATAGTATAAAAGCTTATTTCATTGTAATTGTTTTCTTTTATCATTCTCAAATTCAACTGCTCTAATTTCATTCTCTCTCAAGCACTTACTCTCCCTCTCTTCAAGTCCTTATTCTCTAACAATGGCACCCGTAGTTAAGATTATGTCACAAACTGGGTTCATTTATGAGAAGAACAATTTTACTGCGTTAGTCAACAAGGGTATTCAGAAATCGGAGGACTATCACAAGATGATGGACTTTGTGAAGAATTGCAAGCTCAATTACGCCATGCTGGAATCACCCACAATCTTCTGTGAAGTTGTTGAAGAGATGTGGACCACTGCTACCTACAACTCTACAGACAAGACCATCACTCTAACCATCAAAGGTAAAGAATTCTGTATCAACAGTGATGTGGTAAAAGCATGCTTCAAAATTCCTGATAATAATGTAACTTCACCACACAATGACACTGATATCATAAATATACTTAATTCCATGTACTATGCACTTCCTACTTCTAAACTGAGTGATATTAGTAGAATGGGTCTTAGGAATGAGTGGATTTTCTTGTGTGATGTAGTTACTAAGGTTTTCTCTGGAAAAATCAGTAATTTTGATTCAGTGAATATTTCCATGCTTAACATGCTATACATGCTAGTTACAGATAAATTTTATAATTTTAGTGACTTTTCTTGTTTTAGTTAGGTTTCAA
This sequence comes from Apium graveolens, assembly GCF_009905375.1. Lineage (NCBI taxonomy): Eukaryota > Viridiplantae > Streptophyta > Magnoliopsida > Apiales > Apiaceae > Apium > Apium graveolens. Next base: position 181,900,159 of record NC_133655.1, read on the forward strand.
ATTAGGAGAGTTAAATAAAAGAGGTAAGAATGTGTATTATGCTAGATTTCTCATGTAATTGGCTAACCACCTTTGTGAAGAGACTGTGCTTGAGAACCCTAACAACAAATTGGATTGTTGGGTTCAAGAGAGAAGACTCATTGCAGATTTGAACAGGGCCAATCATCACAAGGATGTGCCAATGTTCTACTTTCCTGTAATGCAGGCACCTCAGGTAAGTGAGGTAAGTTCATCCATCCCTACAACTATTCCAACCTCCACAATTTCTTTGAATTCAGGAGTAGCTATGGAAACTGTACCAATGACCAAACAGTTGCCTACCAAAGCTGCCAAACCTACTACAATTTTCAAATCTAAATCAAAGAAAACCCCCTCTGGTATCTCTCAAAAGATGCCAGTTGAAAAATCCACAAAAGCAAAAGAGGGGAGTGTGAAGGAGGGAAAGTCAGGTGAGGGAAGGGGTGAACATCAAAGAAATCCCAAGAATAAGGTTGGAGAGTTGAGTGAATCCCAGCCTAGCCACACTGCAGTTTCCCAAAAAACTGTAGTACTTAAAAAGGACAAGCTTACTTCTAGCTGCATCCTACCAAAAGGATGTAGTTATTGAACAAAGCTCTCGACCAAGAGCACATGCCAAGAGGGTTAGGGACACAAGCTCACCCCAAACTTATACAAGAAAGAAGAAATCGAAAACCTCCGGGGATGCACAGGGTACACACACTGTGCAAACTGGTGCTAAAGACACAATCACTACACCTTCTCAAGTTCAGTTTGATGTGGCTCCAATAAATGTGGAGTCACAGCCAAAATCTCTAGTTATAGAAGCACCTCATACACCATACTCACCAAAAAACTCTCTGGATGTGGATATGATAAACACATCAATTCCTGATTCTCCTTCTTTAACTCTGTTGGGGAAGCCAAAATCTAGTACAAGTGAGCATCATCTTCTAGATGATTTGTTGGCTCACTTGCCAATTCTTTCAGAAACTATTGTGACATCTGTGCCCAAAATATCTTCAATCAGCACAGAGTCAACAATAGTTTCTCTTCCCAACTCATTCATTTCTACTCTCTCGACAGATATTGCTCATCCGTCGAGTAGTGATTGTATCCCGACGGATAAGCCTAACAGCAGTTATCCGTCGGATAACATTACCACTCACTCGATGGATATCACTCATCCGTCGAGTATCTCTGCACAGCTTCAAACTTCAATTATTTCAAGTGCAGAAGATTTAGTGGTTGTACAGTCACTCTTAGGATTGAGAGAGGAGAGTGTTTTGAGTGAGAGGCTGGGTTGCTCCCAGGCAAAAGGAGAGGAAATGAGTGAAAATTTGCAATCCATTTCTTCAGGATTGGAAAAAGGGAGTAAGAGGAGTCCCACCTTAGTAGGTGAAGGTGAGGGTGTGAGGGTGGGGAGCCAGGGTGAGACCCTGATGCAACAAAAGAGAGAACATGAGAGAAAAGCAGGTACAGAGGGTATAAGGGTGGATCCAGCCATTGCTCATGAGTCAATGATTGTGGATGATGCTGAAAAGGAAAGACAATTTCAGTAACATTACAAAGCTGTAATTGATAACATTTCCTTGGATGCTGACACTTTTACTCATCCTGTGTCAGCCTATCAACTGTTGGCTACTCAAGGCAATGAGGAGGCAGAAAAGACTTTGAATCTAGTCCATACTTCAGAATCTCTACAAAGGGATAAAACTGGTGTCAATTTGATGCCTCCTACAGCTGGTGAGCCATCTGAGGAATTTGGAGTAAATTCTAATGATGATGACTCTATTTCATATGATGGAAGCATGAACTTAGGGGGAGATGAAGGCCCAAGTTCTATTCCAAATTTACCTGAATGGGCATTGACAAAGGAGTCTACACCAGGATAATTCAATGTATCCTTAGTCAAACAAATCATGTCTATCCAAAAGACCATTCAGAACACTTCAAATGCTGGTACCAAGGCTATTCTTCAAGCTCACCTAGATTTTCTACATCTCATGAAGCTACAACAATTAAGACAAAATCTGAGTATGGATGAACTCAAAAAGGATATAGCTGACTTGAAGACCTACAATTCTGAGAAGCTGGATTCAATCATGCCCTATGGTACCATGCAGGATCTATTACTGAGACTGAGAAGAGAATTAGATGCTGAAAAGAAGCTGGCCAAATTGGAGAACAGAGTTCAAGTTATTGAGAACTCTATGGCCACCATTCTTCAAATCAACAGTTTCAGACCAATCTTCTAATGTAACTGGCTAAAGCACAAGGCTTGACTCCTTAACTTGATGATAACAAAAAGGGGGAGAAAGGACCAAGTGAGGGGGAGAAGCTTCAGATACAAATCACTAAGGTAATTGTGCCTTCAATTACAGTCTCAAAGCCACCAGTTGTAGATGGTATAGATCTGATTCAAGCAGCAGTAACCAATTTGAAAGCTGCTAAGAAAGAAAAGTTGAGTTTAGTCAACTGGGAGAAGATTGATGAGGAGATACAAAAGAAGTTCCAACTTTTCAAGGAGCCAGTTAAGTCAGCCATCCATCACTCTCAAGTCAAGCAAATCAGTGTGAATGAGATGAGCATGAACTATCTGGAAAGAGGACAATCTTCCTGCATCAAGTCTCCAAAGGCTGAAATGATTATTAAACCAAGGGCAAACTATTTAAAATCATCCTTGAAAAACCCCTTGGATACTGTATATGAGACACCCAAGCCTGATGAGAAGAAGCTTCTGTCAAGATCAATTGCCTTCTATAAAGATCCAGCTGATTCAGCTTTAAAAAGAAGAATTGCGAAGATATTCAGAAATGAAAAGGAAATTTGTGTGGTAGCTGGACATCCACAATTTGCTCAAGCAAAGAGAGAAGAAAAAGCCAGATTGAAGCAGGAAAAGAAGCAAGCTGCTCTAGATGCAAAGAAGACTAAACAAAAGAAAGAGCAGATTGCTATCTTGGCCAAGCTACAGGCTGTGAATTCATCTCAACAAATTCCCTCTCAACCATCTGAAGCTACTGAATCAAGGAAGCAAGTTGAAGAACAGAAGAAATCTATAAGAAAGAAAGAATTGGCTAAAAGAACAAAAAGGAAACTGGATATTGTTGACAAGGAATTGGAAGATCAATTTCCTAAGGAACCCACACCAGCTACAACTCAAGCATCAAAGCCCTCTGTGGTATTTGAAGATATAAGGGTGGTGGATCCCTACAGGAATATTCATGGTGAACCTATTGTGCCCAAGGATGAGCCAATAGAATGGGATAACATACCAATTCCTGACTTCAGTCTACCAATCCTTAGCAAGACAAAAAGGACAAAGTCAAGGGCAGTCAAGAAAGTGAAGCTGTCACCTCTCAAATCCAAATTTGTAGTTAAAGCTCAATCCAAAGTCAGCAAGGATGACTACTTGTACTTGTGTGACATCAAAGAATTTTCTGATCTAAACCTCTATCTGGATGAACTGGATGAAGTGAGGGGAATTGATGCATACAGAAACCTACCTGAAAGGTTAGTGTTCAAGTACAAAGGAGGAAGGGAGATTCAGTGGCCACTTCACAGGATTCTTCAAGAGAGCCAAGCTGTACTGATTAAAGTTTATTCATCTTTCAAGAAGAACTTTGGATTCAATGTCACTGCAAGAAGACTAGTATTGAAGAAGATTGAAGAACTAAGGAGTGTTAGAGCTAAAAATGCACTCCCAGAGACTCTAATCATCCCATACACAGGGGGAAGAGTGCATCTAAGGCCCTACTGGCTGATGGAGTTCATGGATGACAAAGGTGTGAGAAGATTCTTCAGATTAGAAGACCAATTGAGCATCTCTAGCAATGAGTCTCTCTTGGAAATGCAAAAAAAGCTAAATCTCTCAGAATCTGATGAACTGGAATTCCACAGGCAGCTCCAAAATCAGATTGATGAAAACAACAGAGAGCTTGGAAGAAGATCCAGACCTTCAAGGAACTAGATAAATATGCTCAGGCTAGAGGAGCATCTTGAAAATGACTGTGAGCCAAAACTTTGTACATTTTGATTATTTGAAGCACTTTCAGTATTATCTACTTTTCTTTAAAGCTGTATGTTTAGGATGTTTTGTTATCATCAAGTATCTCTTAATTTATGGCTACAATTCCAGTAGACATAAATTGGGGGAGATTGTTGTGCATATGTTGTGTACTTGATGATTTCACAAACAAAACACCTAAGTAGATTTTACTTAGTGAAATAATGTAGCACTCGACGGATAAGAATTTTAGTCCCGACGGATAAATCTTTATAGTCCCGACGGATAATGATTTATTATCCATCGAGTGAGTAGCTTATGTAATAATAAGTCTGCAGCACATTTCTACATACACCTTTGTATAGATTCTGTAGGAGCATATAAGTCATGTTGAATTTAACTAGATATGCAGAATAGGTTGATTAATTGTACATAGATGATGTCTTGTAATTCTGCATAAGTGAAATGAAGTCAAGTGCCTGATTGCTACCCGACGGATAATCTACAAAGCACCCGACGGATGATCAACAATCCAACGGATGATCATTAACTTGACGGATGATCATGAACCTAACGGATAAAGAATTCAAACATCAGTTGACAGTGACAACTGGTCACATCCATCGAGATGTATGCAAACGGAATGAGGAAGCCTTTTAACTGGGTAATAGAGAACAAAGTAGCTAAGGATAAAAACTGATAGTTTTTATAATTATTCTATCTTTTGACTTTGTAATCTTGGTAATATATAAACCAAGAAGTAGCAAATAGAAACTAAGATCTGAGATACAAAAAGAGAGAAATCTTTGTAAGCAGAATCATTAGCATTTCTCTGTATTCTCAGTAGTTCAAATTTGTAAGCAGCTGTGAGCATTCTTGCACACAGAGTTCTCTCGATATAATATATATCTCTGGTGGAATTGTTTAAATCCACCAGAAAGTTTTTAAAGACTCTTTTTTTTAATTACCTATGTTTTGATTCACTTAAGTCTTTTATTCCGCATTGTGCTAATCAAAACACTAATATTTATATCTGAGTTTGAACATTTTTATTTCAAGAAAAAGGTTCAAGAATTCCATTTAACCCCCTTCTGTAATTCTTGCTATATTGTTAAGGGACTAACAGTTACTCTAAGAGATCCTTTCATGTTGACAGACAAACCATATGAACAAATCAAACAAAGGCACATTGACAAGGTGTTGTCTGCTCAAATTGTGATAGATGCTCATGACAAAGAGAATCTAAAAGAGAAATTGATCTTATTTCTCAATGATGGAAGGACTTATAGACTAGCTGATACTGATGTTATAAAGAAGTCTGTCAGAGAGCTTCAACATATTCACTATCTTCTAGAAGTAAAATCTGATGTTATAAGAAGATGGTCAGAATACATTTTGAAGGCTATAAGAGATCTATTCAGAATCTCTGGTACAAAGACTTCTCATTACAGTCCAATGATTACTGAAGGTGATGGAAGATAAATTCCTATGATGAAGAATTCTACTAAGGTGGAAGTTATTCTGAAATGAAGATGATTATGTTATAATGAAAACTCTTCACATCCTAAGGTTATCAGACTTGGTGATGGACTTGAAAGAACACCCATTCAAGCTCTCAGAACATCCATTTATCAAATTGGTGATAGTAAAGAAGAAGAATTGATGCAGGTCAAAGCACAGTTAGCTGAAGTTCTGAGGAAAGCTGAAGATAATCTGATAAATAATTTTGTTAAGAATCATTATGGATTCAGATTGATTCAGTGATGTTTGTAAAGCTCGATGTTTTGTAAGTTATAATTAATAATCTTATTAAACTCTTATTGTATTTGAACTTAAATGTTTTTGACATCATCAAATCTATTAACTTGTACATTCTTGCATAATTTACAAGTTGGGGGAGATTGTTGGATATATTTGAGATGTCATGTCTAATATGTTTCATGTTTAGTTTTCAGATCTTAATAAACAGGAAATATCAGTTCTTACTGGAATCAGGACTTACTGGATGTCAGGACTTAAGGATATCATGTTAGGTCCCAATATGTTTGTAGAAGGGGGGGGGTTGAATACAAACTATACCATTTAATTGAATTTAGTGCGGAGTAAAAAATTGAAACAAAATTCAAGTTAAATAAAAATATTAATAAACTTGAAAGGTGTTACAACAACGGTATCGATTACAAGGGATTAATCTCAAATTAATTATCACAAATCTAGAATAAATTCGACATGAACTTTTTCTATTTTTGCAATAAAAAGAATCAAATGCTAAAAGCAATTTGAGATTAAGTTATAGGGATTTTGATCCGCTAGATAGTTACAAAAGAACAAGAGAATGATTTTTAGTGGTTTGGATTTAACTTTAAAACTAGAAATGTATAATCTTGAATTCAGTAGAGAGATGAAATATTTGTGCGGCTGTTGCTCCTGTTCTTGTGTTGTTGAAGATTGTATTCTCTTTTTGAATAGTTGTCTGAATTGGTTGTCTTTATATTCAATCACCATAAATCAACTGAACTGGCGAGACAATCGGTGAGACAATCCGTTGAGCTAGCAAGACAATCTATTGAACCACCATGACTTTCGGTGAGACAATTGAATGAACTAGCAAGACTATCAAAATGAACTGGCAAGACAATTCTCCTTCCAGTAGAACTTTCGGTGAGACAATCAGGAATGGCCTGGCATGACAATCGGTATAACAATCCAGATTGTCATACCAGTTCAATCTCAATTGTCTTACTGAATTAAAACTGATTTTAATTCAATTATAATTCAGAAAATTCTTAATATTAATTCAGAATTAATTAATAAATTAATTTAATTAATCAATAAATTAATCTTTGCAGATTTAATTTATTTTCTTAATTAAATTATATGACTTAATTAATTAATAGAGAATTAATACTACTCTTGAACATCAACCATTCTTCTGAAAATCTTCTGAAAATTATGAATCAATTCCACCACTTCAATGTTGACACTCGATGTACTGTCTGGTTCATGAGTGACTAACTTCTGTGATATTTCTTCATGTCTTGACTTTAATAACTTGATTTTCTTCAGATTAAATCCCTGTAATTAATTGATACCCTGACAAGATCTCTGTCACTTGATTAAATCCACAATCTTGATTTATATCACTGAGGCTTGATCAATTTCTTGAACTTCTTCCAGTGGAGTAATTCCTCAAGTCTGTAGATGAACATTGTTTCTGAATCCTTTGACAGATGTTACTTTGAGAGATCTCTTTCACGGTAGATCCACTATTTACTTGTTACATTCTTATTTGAGTTGAGTTAAATCCTCGAATAAACAAATAGGCTATGACATATGCCTTTCAATCTCCCTCTATTTGTTTGTTAGACAATAACAACAAATACCTAGAGGATAACTCAACTAACAAATAAGAAAAAGATGTAAACAGAAATGCAAAGTAAATAGCAGAAAAGTTCTAGATTATATTTAACATTTTCCAGATTCCAAATAGATGTTCCTCTAGAATGAACATATCTTCAAGTAGTTTCATCTTCTTTTGTACAACCACATTTCCTGTTGAGAAGCGCATATCTCTCTTGCTTCTCTCCCATGAGAATCAACTGCTTAAAGGAAATCACCTTGTGTTTACCACCTCTCCCGTACAATAGGATCTGTAGTTACAAACAACAATGGTGTGGTGTAGTGTACATATGCTTTACCTTTTTCTTTTTCTTTCCTCCCTGCTATTTCTCCCCCTTAGTTGTGGAATCCTCCAAACTATTACTTAAGCTTTTATCTCCCCCTTAGAGAAGGAATGTATGCCGATGTCTGAAGGAGTTCTCATGTTCCACTTGGATGGAAAAGAAATAACAAGTAGTTTCTCTTTCTTCCTCACTGTGAGTGTGTGATTCTCTTTAGTGTACCTCACATGTGTTTCACTCTTCTCTCTCATTCTCACTAGTGTATCACTCCTCTCATAGCTCCAAAATTCAGCTGTACCTGCAAGGAAAATCACCTTAGCCGTCCTTAAAGAGGTCATAGGTGGTGCAATGGGAGTTCGCAAATCCCCGTCCTTGTTAAACTCGTCAGATGAATCTGAGTCATAATCTACAAGTTGCTAGTTTCCCTTTTAGGGTTCCAGATTTGAATTCTGGGAAGGTAAACAATGATCCAACAAATTTAGCATAAAGATCAAAGTTCCCTTCTAATGTCTGTGAAGACATTTCCTTGTGACTCATCAGGTAATATCTAAATCATTGTCAACATGTTGCCGATCTGCACCTACGTCAGATCCACTATCCACAGATGCATCCAGGGGATTTAAGCCTAGGGAGGTAAACACTGACCACTGACATATGGCTTTTAGATCAGTATCCTCTCCTAACACCTGTAAAGGCAATTGGTCCATTAAAGAACCTTGAACAATCGAATCTGACCTTAAAATGGTCAAAACTCTTATTTTCGTCAACTCCTCCTTTGTGTGTGTAACCTTTCCTTGTGCATCAAGAATTGTTTGTGTTTGAGGTGGTGACACTACATCGGATACCTTGGTCGACAAGCAAATTTCAATAGACGCACCCTGTTGAGAGAATGAATCTAGTAACTGTTTTTGTGCTTTTTCAGCCATTACATCTTTTTGAGAAGATGTATAGGGGCTAGCAGTTGTCTCGGTTTAAATACTACTCATCTATGTAGAAGACATAGCTGCTGGGTTGACTTCAGAACCTTCCTTATATGGTGCACTAAGGCACTATCTCCCTCATGCTCATTCATACTTCATTTTAGTGGTAAGAGAGTGTTGGTTTGTTCTGTTTCTGTGTTTGTCATTACAATCTGGGATAGAAGTTATGGGTTTTCAACCTCATGACTGTCAATGAAAGAAAGCCATTGGAGGCTGAACCTGTATCACAGAATATATGACAATAGAGATAAAATGTACTTAAGATCTATTGTGACGCCCTCAATCTCGGGGTTAGGAAATGAGGACTCACACACCTCTAATCTAATAATTAAATATACATAAACCCCGATTAACTACTAACAGGATTAACAGGATAAAGTATGAGACAAGATTACAACTACCAATCACAAAATATAACTTATAGGCCCAAAATATTATTAAATAACCAATATCGATTCTGGCTGGGAACCGACATATAACCCATTATATCTTTATACACTTCTTTCTAGGCGCGAGCTCACTCATATTTACCACTACCTGCTCTGGCAACCGGAAGCCCTCAACACGGTAGGGACCACCAGGTACACTCTTACGAGCAGTGCGCCTAAGCCTGGCCATCTTCTTGCTTAACTGCCATGGTTAGATTAAAACAAAACAAATGAGTATAAAACTCAGCAAGTAACTTTATAGCAGTTCTACAATATTAAATCACAATATGCTTTACCAACTCAGGGCATTCTACTTTATTTGATATAGGTGGCAGATTTCCATCTTTTAGGTTAAGGAAAGGTTTCTGAAGAAAAGTGTGGGGCTTTCAAGGAACAAGGCTCAAAGCAGGATGAAAGTCGACATTCATCACAAATCATTAAAGGATCAGAATAGATCTTTCAATAGAAAAAAGCAATAGTATTTTAAGATATAGAATCAATCATATGATCAACAATTTCAAGAATCAGGGTTCTCGAGCTTTAAGCTCCATAATAACATAATCAACTCTTTTCAAAGCATTATAAACCAATTTCATTTCCAAAAATCAATTTACTGAACAAAAGTTTCAGTTCCCTTTTTAAATAATCAATTAGAACCCTTGATTGGATTACTTTTCTTTCCATTTCATTATGCGGGTGATCAGCCCGTACCGACCTCCATCCGGTCATTAAGGTACCAATCAACATAATTTCAGCCTTAAGTTGGACTAGCCACGCTAGCCTCTTACCATGACTGGACTAGTCCCACTAGCCTCTTACGTCCCAATCCAATCCATCAGGAATTCATTTGGAAAACCTTGAGTTGGAAAAATAAGTAGGTTTTCAAAAATCCATTTTATCATTACCAAGCATTTGAAATCATTCGGACTCTTTAAAGTCGAAACTCATTCTTAATTCAGATTTTAAGGAAACAAAATTCAGGGAGTGATTCAAAGATACGCAAGGAATAATTCATAAGAATTCTGTATCAGGGATAACAAAGCACTAAATTAGAAGGATCAACATTGGTTTAGGGATCAATAGGGTGAGCAAGAGAAACAGGGTATCATTAAGCAGGGTTAACAAGGATAATCAAAAATTTCAATACAATTCATGGCTTAATAGGTAACTTGAACAGAAAGGACAGATTATCAAAGGGTGAAATCAATAGGCTTATCAATAATAGATTATCAAGAACAAGGGTACTTTAGATCAATATCAGGGTTTCATAAAGCAAGGGTTTCATACTTAAACAGTTCAATACTCTACATGGTATGAACAACATTCTCTTTATATCCATTTACACAAGTAATCATAGTTACTTGCCTGAATTTGCTTTCCTGAAGGTTGAACTACTGCCACCTAGTAAATCCTTTCCTTTCCTACTCTGAATGCCCTCACGCTCTGAATCTACAATAAAACCAAAACCTTAATTAGATTCTCAACTCTCGTTCCCAGAACGATCACTCTATACGATAACTCGATTATATCCTTGACTCGAGCATACGAATATAGCTTATACATATAAGCACATAGCACATAGCATATCTCTTTTTCATAACTTTTATATCCTTATATACTTAACAATCGAAGCACACTTGCTTATTCTTAGCTATTTCTCAAATCACACTATTATAACTCTTACGAGTACAAGATTTATTCACAACCAAACATTTACGTCGATAACTATCACTTATATCTTTTAAAATCAATCAACTTAGTTCCCTTTTTCTTTTGTTCCTTAATTCGAACCACATACTACAATCAATCAAACAAATTCATAGATATTCACTTATACACCTTCAACCATCCTTTTGATCATCAAAACCAAGTTTTTGACTTTTAATCCCTATGGCCTATTCGGCCTTATCACACAAAATCAACCAAATACGCACTTTAATTCATAAAAACACATAACTCATTCAAAACCATTAAAGAATCATTCTCCTTTCTTTTAATCATAAAAATTCGAACCATAATCATATATATACAATCAAATTTCTCAAAATTACACCATGCATCATTATTCTTAGCATAATCAAACTTTTAAACTAACACCCTTTTCTTTATCAACAACCATTCGAACCAAAACATACATACATGCTCGCATGCAATTCAATTTCAACTCATCATTATATCAAACACTTCATTTTTATCAATTAAACCAACTAAATTTCTTAACACAATCCAAGAATTTGAATTTCACCTAAATCACAACATGCATCCACTTATTCATCAAATTAATCCCTTTTTAACTTAATTCCCATTCGGCAAAAACTCAAATTTACATCTCAAGGACAAATCAATGACATGCATATCTTGATCTTCTTTAAAACTAACATGCAATCACTTTTAGGCCATATAAACTTAGTGTTTACCAAGATTAACTCACAAAAATCAAATTCCTCTTCTTATTAGCACAAAATCTGAACCTAAACTTAGCATGCAACAACAATTTCATTCCTTTTTAATCTAAAAACAATCCATAATCACTTTAAACAAGTTAACTCAAATCAATATCTTCAAAGATCAAAACCATTTGGGTTTTTCAAGAATGACACATGCAATAATCGAAATAAGTGTTTGGTATAGTAGAGCTCAATTTTTAACATCATGGCTCACCACCGGTTCACCGGAGTTCATCACCGGTGGCGGTGGCATCTCAGTGGTGCCCTCATTCGAGGGTGTCCAACCACGAAACCCCCGATTTCCATCAATTACGCAAATAACTAACATGCACATCTTCTCTATCATTTGTTTACAAAGAATCAAGCTTAAACAAGATGTCATCAACAACAATAACAAGAACCAAGTGGTTCTCGGGTGAACACACACACACCGAGCACACACATCACACACACATCGACATGCAAGTGGGTATACATACATGCACACACTTCTACCTACATATAAGTGTTTAGCAAGAAGATTTAGGGATGATTGGTGAGTTTGATCAAAGAAAAGAGAGGTATACCGAGAGAGATTGAAGAAAGCCGAGAGAGAGAGTGTTCGATTGAGAAGGAGAGAGAAGAGAGAAGAGAGAAAGTGAAAGTACGGGAGCAAGAAGAAGAAAAAAAAGAAAGGGAGTGAGTTTATATATAACTCAAAAACAAGGGCAATTTGGTAATCTTCTAATTCCTTTTTCACTCTTACTTGTCCCATCTTTTTACTAAAATAAAACAAGGATTAAATATATAATATATCTCTCTCAGGAAGTCGAGAATTATTGAAAATGACATTTTTAATACGTAGGCCTCAAAATTAGCTTTTTAACCATTACTCATAATAAGATTTTGAGCGAACGGTTGATTTTATATGAATTTCACAAACTTGCTTTAATAATAACATTTTTCACATAAAATCAATTTAAAAATGCAAAGATCAACAATCAAATTCACTCATCATTTTTAAAAAGTCTCTAGGACCACTACGAAGAGCACAGAATAAATCCCATGTTTTTATCTTACTCGAATGATTTTATAAAAATGCACGAAGGTTAATTAAACCTTTATTTAAATCACGTAATTCCTTTAAAATTCACAAAAACTGTCACAAATCACATAGCCATGCACACAGACAACAATCTCACATATATAATCACATAACGACTCAGGTCTTATCATAGAATCTATCCCTCTTTAATCTTTATCCTCTTTTACGCGTACAGGGTCACGTTCAGCCTGACGGCCCGACGCTCAGCGTTTCGATTACGCTTCTTATTCTTATTATCAATCAACACGTCACTTAGGACAAAATACTTTATTACTCATTCATTTCATTCAATCACACATAATTCATATTTTATATTCTTTAATTCCTTACTAGGACGGGTTCCGTTCTACCTGACGGCCCGATACCACAACTATACTTCTAAGCCGACTCTTTAAATTGGAACGTTTATATCCACGCTCCTAAACTCTAGTGTACATAAAAGACAATTAATCAGCACTTAATCACATAATTATAATCACATCACATAACACATACTTTATTGACTTAATTACGTCGCAAAATTCTCAGTCGTCACAATCTACCCTCCTTAAAAGGATTCTGTCCCCATAATCTAATCTAAGCAAATAGATGGGGATACTTTTCTTTCATTTCGCTTTCTAATTCCCAAGTCGATTCTTCGGCTAATGGATTTCTCCACAACACTCTAACTAGAGGTTCAACTTTATTCCTAAGCGTCCTTTCTTTTCGATCCAAAATTCGCACTGGCTGTTCCACATAGGACAAATCTGGTTGGATTTCCACCGGTTCCAACTCGATCACATGGCTCGCATCAGCATTATACTTCTTAAGAAGAGATACATGAAACACATTGTGCAGATGTTGCATTTGCGGCGGTAGCGCCAATTCATATGCCACTTTCCCAACTTGTCGCAATACTTCAAATGATCCAATGTACCTTGGACTCAGCTTTCCTTTCTTTCCGAAGTGAGTTAAACCTTTCCAAGGAGATATCTTTAATAAGACTTTGTCTCCAGTTTCGAATTGTACATCTTTCCGTTCTTGATTTGCGTACTTTACCTGTCGATCTTGAGCTGCAATTAATCTCTTTTGAATCATTTCAACCTTTTCCTTCATTTGCTGAACTAGCTCTGGGCCAATTAACTTGCGCTCACCAACATCGTCCCAATAAGTATGGGATCTACACTTTCTTTCATACAACGCTTTATAAGGCGGCATGCCAATACTCGCGTGATAACTATTGTTGTAGGAAAACTCAATTAAGGGAAAATGATCATCCCAATTCCCTTTGAAATCTATTGCACAGGTTCGCAACATGTCTTCAATTGTCTGGATTGTCCTTTCACTTTGTCCGTCTGTCTGCGGATGATATGCCATACTCATTTTCAATTTCGTTCCCAAATGATCATGGGATTGTCGCCAAAATCTCGAATTAAACCTTGGATCTCTATCAGACACGATAGATACAGGAACTCCATGACGCATCACGATCTCATCCAAATATAATTTGACCAACTTCTCTAATGAAAACCTTTCGTTTATCGACAAGAAATGTGCTGACTTTATCAACCGATCGATTACCACCCAAATCGCATCGTGATTTGACTTGGTTTTAGGTAATCCTACCACGAAATCCATCGCTATATGTTCCCATTTCCATTCGGGTATGTCCAGTGGCTGAAGCAATCTGCTTGGCCTTTGATGTTCCGCTTTAACTCTTTGGCACGTGTAACATTTACTTATCCATTTCGCAATTTCCTTTTTCATGTTTGGCCACCAATAATTTTCTCTTAAATCCTGGTACATCTTTGTACTTCCAGGGTGAATTGAAAATCTCGAGTTATGCGCTTCTTGCAAAATCTCGTGCTTTAGTTCCACGACATTAGGTATCCAAATACGTGAGTTAACACGGTATATCCCTTTTCCATCTTTTTGAGCTTTAATTTCTTCTCCCGTCAACTTATCCTTTTCGCGATTCATCACTTGCTCTTAACAGCATCGAATCTTTTCCAAAATATCGGGTTGAAACAGCATTGCATATATAGCTTCACCTCCATATTCTGGAGTCTGCACCTCTATTTCCATCTTGTCAAAATCCTTGATTAATGCTTCCGATGATGTTAACATATTCAACCTTTCTTTTCGACTTAAAGCATCAGCTACCACATTTTCCTTTCCAGGATGATAGTTTATCACACAATCATAGTCTTTAATCAATTCCAACCACCTTCTTTGTCACATATTCAATTCTTTCTGAGTAAAGATATACTTTAAACTTTTATGATCCGTATAAATCTCATACTTTTCCCCGTACAAATAATGCCACCAAATCTTAAGGGCAAACACAATTGCTGCCAATTCCAAATCGTGCGTTGGATACTTTTGCTCGTGCGGCTTGAGTTGCCTTGACGCATATGCTATTACCTTCCTGTGTTCCATTAACACGCATCCAAGTCCTTTATATGAAGCATCACTGAATTTTAAAAATTCCCTTTATCATCTGGTAATACTAACACTGGGGCGGTTACCAATCTCTTTTTAACTCTTGAAAACCTTCCTCGCACCTTTCTGTCCAAACAAACTTCTCGTTCTTTCTCGTCAGTTTTGTCAACGGAACAAAAATCTTTGAAAAATCTTGCACAAATCTTCTATAGTATCCGGCTAATCCCAGAAAACTTCTGACTTCCGTCGGAGTCTTGGGTCTTTCCCAATTCATTATAGCTTCTATCTTGGCTGGGTCCACTTTAATTCTTTCTTTATTGACTACATGACCAAGAAATTGCACTTCCTTTAGCCAAAATTCACACTTTGAAAACTTAGCATACAGTTTCTCTTTTCGCAGAATTTCCAAGGAAATCCTCAAACGCTCCTTATGATCTTCTTCCGTCTTTGAGTAAATCAGTATATCGTCGATAAACACAATAACAAACTTATCCAAATACTGCTTGAATACTCTGTTCATAAGATCCATAAATGCAGCTAGCGTATTCGTCAAGCCAAATGCCATTACCAAAAATTCATAGTGTCCGTATCTCGTTCAGAACGCTGTCTTGGGTATGTCTTCCACTTTGATCTTTAACTGATGATACCCAGATCTTAAATCAATCTTCGAAAAACACGAAGCTCCTTTTAACTGGTCAAACAAGTCATCGATCCGTGGTAGAGGATACTTATTCTTGATCGTCAACTTATTCAGTTCGCGGTAATCTAAGCACAACCTCATACTTCCATCCTTTTTCTTTACAAATAACATCGGTGCGCCCCACGGGGATACACTCGGTCGGATTACTCCTTTGTCCAACAACTCTTGCAACTGAGCTGCCAATTCCTTCATTTCGATCGGTGCCATGCGATAGGGAGCTTTCGACACTGATTCCGTACCAGGAGCCAAGTCAATCGTAAACTCGATCTCTCTGTCTGGAGGTAGTCCAGGCAATTCATGTAATAACCCCAAAAATTTTGAACTTTTTGTAACCCTTATGAATAGTGATTTTGCTGATTATGCTGAATAAGAAAACTTTTCATGCCATACTTTGTAGGGGTTCTTTTATTGTTATTTTGAGATCTTATTAGTACTCTATATGATATATAAGTGTATGTAAAGATCGTCAGAATCCAAATTTGAACACTTTGATTTTTCCCGAAAATCCACCAGATACCGAAAGAATTGAGTATAAGGTAACAGGATAAAAAGGATTTAAATTCAAGGATTATAAGAGAGGATCATAAAAGGAATATAATGTATTGATAAAGGTTCAGGAAACCCAAGTAATAAGATCCCGGGTATGATCCCTCAAACGATAAACAAAAACGAAAGTTAAGCGAACCGTATAGCAGATCAGCGGTCATTAGCCAAGTAATTATGAGCTAATCAAAGAGGTTAGTGATGATGATATCATCAAACCAATAAGAAGAGGACAAGCATGGGAAGATGACATAAGAATGATGACCTCAGCATGACCAAAAAGGAAGGAAGTGTGGTTGATTTCAAGCCACACAAAAATCACCATGGTTAAAAGGTAATTAATTAAAACAAAAGGCAAAAACAACCAACAAACAAATCATAACACCAAAAACACAAAGTTGACTTCCCATTTTCAAGCAAAAGCTCTCTGCCCCTTTCATTTTGCAAGGAAAGAAAAACCCAAATCCAAGTTCCAAGCTTTGTTAATTAGTGGTGTAATTATCTAAGGTTCCTTGTACATAGATATAGATGTCCTATAAGTTTAAGCTTCAAATTCCTTCACAATCTCTTCCTAAAATTCATGGAAGAAGAGGGTGAATAGTGTTTTTCAAGAACTTGAAATTTTGATCTTGTGTTTTTGTTTAGATAAAGCTTTAGTAAGGATTTTCCAAGGTTGTTCCAAGCTCATTAGTTACTCCTACTCACAAGGAAGGTATAATCTCTTAACCTAGCTTTGTTATTGAATGTTAAGAGCTTATTATGAGTAGTATAGTTCATGATAGGCTTGGTTATTGTGTATTTAGAGATTGATTGGTTTTGTGATGTTTTGGAGTTGTAAATCTTGATGATTAGTTAATGAACTTAAGTAAGCTCTTAGTTCATGATTGAGAAGTAGTATAAATTGGAAATATTGAGTTGTTGGGGATGTTGTAGTATCGTATGGATGGAGTTTGGTTATATGGTTGAATTGTGGTTGAATTGTGGTTGATTTGGAGTAGGATAAAATTTGGTAATCACGTAAACACAGCCGTTGTAATGCCCGATTTACTTTAGACTGCTTTTGTTCTTAACATCAGGACCCGTGAACTCACTGTTAGTTTTTGACCATTGCAATGATTAGATAGTTCATGTTACGAGCTTCGTTTTGATATGTGGTTCGTTTGAATCCGATGTACGGTTTAGGAGAAACGACCGTTTTAAGTAACGGCGATTCGCGAACGAACCATTACCCCTCACCTTATTTTGAAACATTGGTTAAGGACCTTAAATGACTAATTGGAGTATGAAACATTTATTTAAAGTGGATTAGGCAGTTGGTAAGGTACTCGCGAAAGAATCGCCTTAAAATTCTTAATGGTTAAATTATTAAAAATGGTGGAGCCGAGGGTACTCGAGCGACATAAGTGAATCATTAAGCGCAAAAGCGAACGTTAGGGTTTAATTGGTTAAATTCTAGTTTCTTAAGCGACCGGGGTTTAATTCCGACTTATGTTGTTGTTCATAGGTTATCAGACCGACTCTAAGCTTAAGTCTATCCGGGAGCACCCAGGCAAGTTTTCTACCCGTTATACTGTTGTTGTGATGTAAATATATGTATATGCATTATCTTGTGATAAGTGCATGATTGTTATTAGCAAATCTTGTGATATATTGGAGAATGTGATATGGTATATATGCATGTCTGTTTCGTAATCTTGATATCTAATTGTTGATTCAATTGCTTATAAGTTGCATAATATCTATGCTAGAGATAAGCAGTAGTTGCGTATACCCTTAGTATAGGGGACCCAACTCTATTTATTCTATTTAATGAATATTACTTCGAATACTAATTCGAGGATTTATGACTTTGTTTATTCTATTTAATGAATATTACTTTGAATATTCATTCGAGAACTTATGACTCTGTTTATTCTATTTAATGAATATTTATTTAATGAATATTATTTTGAATATTCATTCTAGGACTTATGACCCTGATTATTTACTAAATAATATTCTTTATTTTATTAAAGAATAATGTTTCGATAATAAAACTTATTTTCGATTATTCAAATAAAGATAGTACTTTCGTATATGTAACGACCGAGGAATTACGCTGGTATTATATTATAATAACGATAAATTATGTGTATTATGATGTGATTAAATGTGTAAGTTGTTAAACCCTAACTGCTATGTGTTATGTGTTGGCTGTTTTGATCCAAACGTGTTTTGGATATTTATTGAACGTTTTATCGTCAGTTATATATATTATATCAAAACCTGTACAACTCAAAACTATGTTTTTAAAGCCCGTATTTCAAACAAAATCATTGGCCCTATTTTTCCAAAAATGCCCTATACCATATTGCTATTCTGAACCCCTAGACGTTTTACCAATTGACCTTTTTCGCGAAAAACGACTTTTCCGGATCCCTTCGGGTACCAAAAACCCCACAAAAATTATATTTTTATTTTTATATGATCATGAAATTATCATATATCATTTTTCTTTGTATTTTTGTAATTTTCACAATTTTTGGGAATTTTTAGTATTTATTTAGTATTTATTGGATATTTAAAAATTCAATATTAATACCCAAAAATTATAAAAATTGGGGCCAAATATTTTTATTAGGAGTGTAATTAGACCCTTAATTTTACTTAGGGGTATTATTTTCATAAATATAAATACCTGAATTATTATTAATTAAATCAGTTAATTATACAGAAAAATCTGAAAAATAAAAAGAAAAAGAAAAAGGGAATTAGGGTTAGGGTTTGTGAAGAACAGAGCAGGAGGATCAAAGGCGATTTTGATCGTGATTCCGGAGTCCAAATCGAGCGTGTGAGTATTCGTTTTGAAGCTTATGATCTCTAATTTTCAATTATGTAATTGTTTTTCGTGTTTGATTGATTGAATAGAAATTTATATTTTCGGGTTTAATTCTTGAATTCGGGTTTTAATTTCTGTTGATTGTTTGATGATTCTGTTAGCATAGTCGTGTAGATCGTCGTTTTTCCTGTCGATTGGTACCGGGTTTGTGTTTGGTGATGTCCGTTTCGAGCTTGCCGGAGTTTAGCCGCCGCCGCCGCGTTTCTTCGTTTTCCGGCTGCTGTGTCGATGAACGAGGAAGGAGGATTAGAATGGAACGACGTGTGATTGCTTTGGAACAAGAACGGGGAAGAACGCGCCTGGAATCGAACGTTTTGGCCATATTTTTCGTCTAGCCGGAATCAGTCCGCCGGCGTCGGATTCTGGAATTGCAGCCGGTGTTCTTCCCGGCCCGTTTGGGTTGGGGACGACCCGGTTGCAACCCGGTTACGACCCGGGATTGATCCTTGCAATCCTAAATCCTGTTATGTTTTTGTGTTTCTGAATAAATTAATTATTTATTTATATTTTAGTAATTAACAATCAGTTTTAATAATTTTAAAAATTAATTAAAAATTAGTTTTATATTCTGAAAAATAGTATTTATAATTTCTGAATTATTTTATTAAATTATAAATTTGAATTTATATATTTAATTAATTATTTACCTATTTATCTAATTATTTATTAATTATCTAATTAATTAATAATTGGATAATTAATTAATAATTAGGTAATTAATTAGTAAATAAGGATTAGAAATAATTAAATGAGGTAATTAATAATCTAATAATTAGTTAATAGTGCGAATAATGATTCGATAATTAGAATTATTATTCGAGCGTTAGTTATTCGAATAATATTGTGATAATTATTCGTATCGTATAATAGTTATCGGTAATTATCTGTTTAGCGAATCGTATGAGTTTCAATAATAATAGAATAGTTCGGTAATTAGGCGAGAATCGCGAGTAACTCGTAGTTATACGAGTGATTAATCGTTAAGTTGGTCTATAATTCGAGTAATTCGTAGTTATTTGATAAATAGCATATCGGTTAATTAAATCGATTGATTATTTGTAAATAATCAATCTGATCGAATAAGTAATAATAATTTATAATAAATAATAATAATTCCTAATAATTAGGGATTAATTATTTTAAAATACAATAATTATTAATTAATTATTTAAAAATATGATTAAGGATTGTTTAATTATAATTAATTATTTATAATTAATTATTAATTAATTAAATCTTGTTTAATTCATAATAATTCAACCGTTAGTCCGATTTGAGTGAAACGAAGACCCCTAGACTCAGAAAAATGAGACGAATCCAATAAAAATAGTTGTAAGTTATAATTTCTTCCGAAAGAGAGTAGTTTGGTGATAATTGATAGTTCGTAGGTCCTAGTAGGGGTATAATTGAGCCGAATAAATCCCGAAAAATTATAATAAAATCAGATAAGACTAGTAATGCAGGTATAAGTCTAGAATTGATTCTAAAAATAATTATAAATCTAGAAATTGATTATGTGCTTTATGTGCTTTACGTGATTATGTGAACCTATGTGCTGTATAAATGTATGTGTATATATACGAGTCAGATAGAAACGCATGGGTAGACTGATAAGGTTGCGTGTTATCAATTCAAGATACACGTATATAGTAAGTTATCTAAACGCCTATCTTTCCATGATTTGTTCAGTGTTAGCAAGGCAGAGCAAGCTAGGGTCAGAAGGCAGTGAGTTAAACCAGGTTAAGTACGCGCAAGGCAAGTTTTTCCCCTATTCTAAATTCAGAATAGTGATTTATATTTCTTTTCTATCGTATCAGTTCTCTTTGATAATCATTGTTCATATACACTGTTATCCAATTATTATTACTTGTTTCCAATTTCATTTCAATTCTTGATTTACCCAATTTTATTGAATTCCCTGTTCATATTTCAATTCCTTTACCCTTGTTACATATACTCTGGTATATCCTGGTGTTGGGATATATCAATAGCATTTCGATTGTTCCGGATGCTAAGCCTTGGACTGGATGGTTACTATACGGGCTAGGTTTTACCCAGACCGTTATTTAACAGGCCATAGTTGCTTGAGTACTCCTTATGTTGGTTGGGTCTATGCAGTTGGGTATAGATCCGCACTATATTCTGACTGATCAGCAGATTATAGTGCATATGTTGGTTCTTGTTTCCAGTCTTGTTCATTTGGCACTCGCCATCATTGGAAAATTACTATTCGATACAGATACAGATGGTTGTTACAACCAGCAGCTTATTGTTTCTCTCATTTCTCCTTCTCTATACCATATATATATTTTTGCAGGCTTGTTGAGCAATTTTGGCTCATCCCTTTTTATTGTTACTCCTATTGTTTTACAGTTAAGGTAGAGAATGAAACCCATCAGGACCCGCATAGTCAAGAAACGAGTCCAGCAGCGGGACCCTCATATACCAAGAGTGTTCCTTCCTATTCCCGAAGAGAGCTTTGAATTGCCAGATCAGGTGTAGCAAGATAAGTAGTAATGTTGGGTTGAATAAAAGTCTTGTGTAGTTTAAATAAAAGTTGTGTAGTGAAACTGTAGATAGAATAAAGTTTTGTATCAAAGATAGTTCTTGAGACAGGTTTTATTTAGTTGGGTTTATAATAAAGTGTAGTGCGTGATTCTTGTTTTCAAACTCAGACCTTAAAAGATCCTGAGTAATGATAGTTCGGGGTAATTATTATATTTATATTCCGCTTGTGCAGGTATAGTTGGTAATTATTGTTAATAATGCCCCAAATCTATACCCCGGATTTGGAGGGTGTTATAGTTGGCATCAGAGCTTAGGTTTGACCTTTGAAAATAAGAACTTTAGGGTTAAGATAAGATAGGAAAATGAGATAGGATGAGAGTAAGAGTGTTAGGATTGTTTGTCTATGTGATTAGAAGTTATGAGTTGTAGGATGTGATTTGATTATTTTTTTGTTATTATTTTTATGTATATTAGATGGCTTCTTTATCATCGTCTATGGAGAGGACCGAGACAGATCCAGTGGATGCACCGGTAATAGCCCCAGTGTCAGAGCAGATCTTACCTCCATTGCCACCTGAGCCAGCACCAGAGATACCACTTCCCCCAGAGGTACCAGGTTTTGCAGATTATTTTCCATACTTTGAGCCAGAGATACCAGATATTCCACCATTAGAGTTTCCGATATTTGATATTCTTGATATGGTTGATCTTCCGCAGTGGGAGGATTTAGAGCCTCAGATTCCGATGCCACCAGTCGAGATTCCAGAGATGCCACAGATGGAGCCAGAGGCAGAGCCGCCAGTGTAAGCGCCTATGGAGCAGCCTGTCTTATTTCCTGCCCCATTAGCCATTTATGCACCTGTTCCTGGAGTTTATCAGTTTCCTCAGCCAGAATTTATGGATGAGATCGTGGTAGATGGACCATTACCTTCTCGAGGTTCCAGCACTGATCTTCGTGAGCATCATACAGTGACTTACCAGCGCTTTCAGGAAGAGAGGGATGAGAGGATTAGATGGCAGAACCAGTGTAGAGAGATCCTTGGATTGTATGAGACGCAGGCAGATGGTCCTGTCAGAGCATTACGACCAGATTATATACTGAGAGAAAGGCTACATCAGATTCATCGGATTAGTTTTCAGCAGTTTATTGATTTGAGACAGCAGGATCTTAGCGTGGAGACAGCATATCGCAGAGCATTAGGACTTACCGAGGCAGTGCTAGAGGCATTGCAGGAGGAGTTGAGCCACGTACCACCAGGATTTTGAGACTAGCAGATCGATGAGTGTTGTATTATGTATATTTTGTAGATAGAGGCAGTATAGTATTGTATGACTAGTTTGTATGAGTGTAGTTACTGACTTTGACCGATAGTAGTAGTAGCAGTATGACTGTTATATCATAGGTTTTTGTATCAAGCACTGACACCTGTAGCTGGTGTTCTACCTATATATATACGAGATGATCTTTTGCATATTTTCTTTATTTTATTTCCAGTTATTTAAGCATTTATATTTATTTCAGTACCATTGCATATTTACAAATGTTGTTTTATTTACGATCATGTTGTACCCTTATATTTTAAAAAAAAAAAATTAAAAAAAGCACATCATACTGTTTTATCTATTCAGTTATTTAATAAGCTGTTTTATTTTCTCAAATCGACTGTTTTAATACATGTTTAATATACTGTTATTAAAGAAGACTCATTGTTTATTTACAAGAAAGATGGCACCTAAAAGAAAAGCACAACCCGACTCATCGAATGGAAACACCGAGGGCCAAAACAATAATAAACAGATGGATCAGATGTTTAATCTCATGCAACAGCAGATGATGATGCAACAACAAATGCAGCAGCAACAACAGCAGTTCCAGCAACAGATGTTACAGCAAGCCGCTCATCCAGGACATCAAATACCACCAGCAGCACCTACGACTACTTTCAAGCAATTTCAGTCGGTGAAGCCACCAGAATTTATGGGTTCCACGGATCCTACAAAAGCGAGAGCTTGGCTGAAAGAGATGGAAAAGGCTTTTTCGTTGGTAAAGGTTGAGGAAGAGCAGAAGACGGATTTCGCTAGCTATTTCCTAAAAGGCGAAGCTAATTACTGGTGGGAATCAAAGAAAGCTTTGGAAGAAGAAGGTGTGGTGACCTGGAATAAATTCACTGATCTTTTCTTGGAGAAATATTTTCCTCGTTTTATGAAGAACCAGATGGAGATCAAGTTCCTGGAGCTGAAACAAGACAACTTATCGGTTGCGGATTATAAGACCAAGTTTACTGAATTGGCAAGGTTTGTTCCAGAGCAGGTGGATACAGACGAGAAGCGGGCCAAGAGATTTCAGCAAGGACTGAAACCATGGATTCGTAGCAGGGTAGCTGTGTTTGAATTGAAAACTTATACGGCTGTTGTTCAGAAGGCTATGATTATTGAAGGAGAAAGCGAAGCAGCTCAAAAAGAGAAAGGACCAGGGAATTTTCAGAATCGTTTCAAAAAAAGGCCGGGATTTCAATCTCGAGGAAAAGTAAACTTTAGGAGGCCAGAACAAAACAACCAGAGGATGGGTAATCGACTACCTGCCCCAACTCAGCAAAGGCTTATTCGACCGCCTGTACCTGATTGCAGAACGTGTGGTAGAAAGTATACGGGAATTTGCAACAAGCCAAATGTCACGTGTTTCAAGTGCAAGCAAAGGGGACACTATTCTGGAGAATGTCCGATGGGAAAAGCAGAAGTTACTTGTTTTCAATGTGGGAGAAAAGGACATATCGCCAGAGACTGTAGAGGAATTGCAATGGCCGTTAGTATTCCAAGAGTTTTAGCATTACCTCCACCTCCACTACCACAGCAAAATCAGCCCAGAGCAAGGACTTTCAACATGTCAATGAAGGAAGCGGTACAGAGTCCGAATGTGGTTGCAGGTACACTCCCTGTAAATTCCGTAAATGCTTTGGTATTGATTGATTCAGGAGCTACTAGATCTTTTATTTCTGAAGCTTTTATCTCTAAGATAGATTGTGAGGTTCAGTGGTTGGATGAAGTGTTAGTCATAAAATTAGCGAATAATGATCAGGTTGAAATAGATCGAGTATGCCGGAGTTGTGATATTGAGATAGGGAGATGTCATTTTTCAGTTGATTTGATACCTTTTCGGTTAGGGGAGTTTGATGTTATTTTAGGTATGGATTGGCTATCTAGTAATAATGCTCAAATTGACTGTGCGAATAAGAGAGTGAAATTGCAAACTGAAGAAAATGAAACGGTAATATTTAAAGGTGAGAAACAAAAGCAGAAATTCCTATCAATAATGCAGATGAGAAGATTGCTACGTCAAGGATGTCAAGCTTATTTAGCCTATGTATGGGATGCTGATAAGGAAATTTGAAGATTAAAGATATTCTTGTAGTTTGTGAATTTCTTGATGTTTTTCCAGACGAATTACCAGGACTTCCACCAGATCGAGAAATTGAGTTCACTATTGACTTGATGCCAGGGACCGAACCAATTTCGAAAGCTCCGTATCGAATGGCACCTGTTGAAATGAGGGAATTAGCAAAGCAGTTGCAAGAACTTCTTGACAAAGGAATTAAAAGGCCAAGTGTATCCCCATGGGGTGCGCCAGTATTGTTCGTGAAAAAGAAGGATGGTAGTATGCGACTGTGTATTGATTATCGTGAGCTGAACAAGTTAACTATCAAGAATAAATATCCTTTACCTCGCATCGATGATTTATTTGATCAACTAAAAGGAGCAGCATGGTTTTCGAAAATCGACTTACGATCAGGCTATCATCAGTTAAAGATCAAGGCCGAAGATATTCCAAAGACAGCGTTTAGAATGAGGTACGGACACTATGAATTTCTTGTGATGGCTTTTGGATTGACGAATGCACCTACAGCGTTTATGGATTTGATGAATCGAATATTCAAGAAGTATTTGGATAAGTTTATCATTGTATTTATTGATGACATCTTGATCTACTCAAAGACGGAAGAAGAGTATGCGGCGCATTTAAGAACGACATTGGAGATATTACGAAAGGAATAGCTTTATGCAAAATTTTCAAAATGTGAATTTTGGTTGAAAGAAGTGCAGTTTCTAGTGCATATCATCAGTAGAGAAGGCATTCAAGTTGATCCAACAAAGATTGAAGCTGTGTTGAATTGGGAAAGACCAAAGACGCCGACAGAGGTTCGAAGTTTCTTAGGATTGGCAGGATATTATCGAAGATTTGTCAAAGATTTTGCGAAGATAGCGACATCGCTGACCAAGTTAACTCGACAAAGTGAAAAGTTTGAATGGAATAGTAAGTGTGAAGAAAGTTTTCAAGAATTGAAGAATCGGTTGGTGACTGCACCAGTATTAGTACTGCCAGACGAGCAAGGAAATTTTGTTATTTACAGTGACGCTTCATATCGCGGGCTAGGATGTGTGTTGATGCAACATGGTAACGTCATTGCATATGCGTCGAGACAACTTAAACCTCATGAGCAGAAATATCCTACGCATGATCTGGAATTGGCAGCAATTATATTTGCATTGAAGCTTCGGAGACACTATCTGTATGGTAAAAAATGCAAAATCTACACGGATCATAAAAGTCTGAAGTATATCTTCACGCAAAAGGAACTAAACATGCGACAACGTCGATGGCTGGAATTAATTAAAGATTATGATGTTACAATCAGTTATCATCCAGGAAAAGCAAATGTTGTAGCAGATGCACTAAGCAGAAAAGAAAGATTGAATCGGTTAACTTCATGTGAAGAATTGGTTAAAGAATTCGACAAATTGGAAATTGAGATTCGTATTCCTCATGAAACTGCAGGAACTATTTACGCTATGACTTTTCAACCAGGGTTGCTAGAAAAGATTCGCCATTGTCAAGATAAAGTGATGAGTCAAGACGACAACTTAACAGGAGAAGAGATTACAACTCAGAAAGATAATGAAGGAATTTTACGTTTTGCGTCAAGAATCTGGATCCCTAACGTGGCAGAATTAAAAGAAGAAATTATGCGATGCACACAATTCAAAGTATTCCATTCATCCAGGAAGCACAAAAATGTATCGCGATTTGAAGGAAAACTTTTGGTGGCCGAATATGAAGAAGGAGATAGCAGAATGGGTGAGTAAATGCTACACATGCCAGCGAGTTAAAGCAGAGCATCAACGTCCGAGTGGGTTATTGCAACCATTAGACATTCCAGAATGGAAATGGGAACATCTAGCGATGGATTTCGTAGTGGGACTTCCAAGGACGAAAGCCAATCACGATGCAATTTGGGTTATTATTGATCGATTGACGAAATCAATTTGGGTTATTATTGATCGATTGACGAAATCAACACATTTTCTTCCAATTAATGAGAGATTTTTATTGGACAAGCTAGTGCACTTATATCTTAAAGAAATTGTGATGCGTCATGGAGTACTAGTATCAATTGTATCGGATCGAGATCCTCGTTTCAATTCAAGATTTTGGAGACAATTCCAAGAATGTCTAGGAACGAAGTTGAATATGAGTACAGCCTATCATCCGCAAACTGACGGTCAAAGTGAAAGGACAATTCAAACGATTGAAGACATGCTACGAGTTTGTGCGATCGATTTTGAAGGTAGTTGGGATGAACATTTACCCCTAGTGGAATTTTCTTATAATAACAGCTATCACGCCAGTATTGGAATGCCACCGTATGAAGCATTATATGGAAGGAAATGCAGATCACCAGTGTATTGGGATGAAGTTGGAGAACGCAAGATTTTGGGTCCAGAATTAATTCAGAAGATAAAAGAAAAGATTAAACTTATTCGAAAACGAATCGAGGCAGCACAAAACAGACAAAGCAGATATGCAGACCAAGCAAGGAAGGATATGGACTATCAGGAAGGAGAACACGTATTACCAATTGACCTTTTTCGCGAAAAACGACTTTTCCGGATCCCTTCGGGTACCAAAAACCCCACAAAAATTATATTTTTATTTTTATATGATCATGAAATTATCATATATCATTTTTCTTTGTATTTTTGTAATTTTCACAATTTTTGGGAATTTTTAGTATTTATTTAGTATTTATTGGATATTTAAAAATTCAATATTAATACCCAAAATTATAAAAATTGGGGCCAAATATTTTTATTAGGAGTGTAATTAGACCCTTAATTTTACTTAGGGGTATTATTTTCATAAATATAAATACCTGAATTATTATTAATTAAATCATTTAATTATACAGAAAAATCAGAAAAAGAAAAAGAAAAAGAAAAAGGGAATTAGGGTTAGGGTTTGTGAAGAACAGAGCAGGAGGATCAAAGGCAATTTTGATCGTGATTCCGGAGTCCAAATCGAGCGTGTGAGTATTCGTTTTGAAGCTTATGATCTCTAGTTTTCAATTATGTAATTGTTTTTCGTGTTTGATTGATTGAATAGAAATTTATATTTTCGGGTTTAATTCTTGAATTCGGGTTTTGATTTCTGTTGATTGTTTGATGATTCTGTTAGCATAGTCGTGTAGATCGTCGTTTTTCCTGTCGATTGGTACCGGGTTTGTGTTTGTTGATGTCCGTTTCGAGCTCGCCGAAGTTTAGCCGCCGCCGCCGCGTTTCTTCATTTTCCGGCTGCTGTGTCGATGAACGAGGAAGGAGGATTAGAAGGGAACGACGTGTGATTGCTGTGGAACAAGAACAGGGAAGAACACGCCTGGAATCGAACGTTTTGGCCATGTTTTTCGTCTCGCCGGAATCAGTCCGCCGGCGTCGGATTCTGGAATTACAGCCGGTGTTCTTCCCGGCCCGTTTGGGTTGGGGACGACCCGGTTGCAACCCGGTTACGACCCGGGATTGATCCTTGCAACCCTAAATCCTGTTATGTTTTTGTGTTTCTGAATAAATTAATTATTTATTTATATTTTAGTAATTAAAAATCAGTTTTAATAATTCTAAAAATTAATTAAAAATTAGTTTTATATTTTTGAAAAATAGTATTTATAATTTCTGAATTATTTTATTAAATTATAAATTCGAATTTATTTATTTAATTAATTATTTAACTATTTATCTAATTATTTATTAATTATCTAATTAAATAATAATTGGATAATTAATTAATAATTAGGTAATTAATTAGTAAATAAGGATTAGAAATAATTAAGTGAGGTAATTAATAATCTAATAATTAGTTAATAGTGCGAATAATGATTCGATAATTAGAATTATTATTCGAGCGTTAGTTATTCGAATAATATTGTGATAATTATTCGTATCGTATAATAATTATCGGTAATTATCTGTTTAGCGAATCGTATGAGTTTCAATAATAATAGAATAGTTCGGTAATTAGGCGAGAATCGCGAGTAGCTCATAGTTATACGAGTGATTAATCGTTAAGTTGGTCTATAATTCGTGTAATTCGTAGTTATTTGATAAATAGCGTATCGGTTAATTAAATCGATTGATTATTTGTAAATAATCGATCTGATCGAATAAGTAATAATAATTTATAATAAATAATAATAATTCCTAATAATTAGGGATTAATTATTTTAAAATACAATAATTATTAATTAATTATTTTAAAATATGATTAAGGATTGTTTAATTATAATTAATTATTTATAATTAATTATTAATTAATTAAATCTTGTTTAATTCATAATAATTCAACTGTTAGTCCGATTTGAGTGAAACGAAGACCCCTAGACTCAGAAAAATGAGACGAATCCAATAAAAATAGTTGTAAGTTATAATTTCTTCCGAAAGAGAGTAGTTTGGTGATAATTGATAGTTCGTAGGTCCTAGTAGGGGTATAATTGAGCCGAATAAATCCCGAAAAATTATAATAAAATCAGATAAGACTAGTAATGCATGTATAAGTCTAGAATTGATTCTAAAAATAATTATAAATCTAGAAATTGATTATGTGCTTTATGTGCTACGTGCTTTACGTGATTATGTGAACCTATGTATTGTATAAATGTATGTGTATATATACGAGTCAGATAGAAACGCATGGGTAGACTGATAAGGTTGCGTGTTATCAATTCAAGATACACGTATATAGTAAGTTATCTAAACGCCTATCTTTCCATGATTTGTTCAGTGTTAGCAAGGCATAGCAAGCTAGGGTCAGAAGGCAGTGAGTTAAACCAGGTTAAGTACGCGCAAGGCAAGTTTTTCCCCTATTCTAAATTCAGAATAGTGATTTATATTTCTTTTCTATCGTATCAGTTCTCTTTGATAATCATTGTTCATATACACTGTTATCCAATTATTATTGCTTGTTTCCAATTTCATTTCAATTCTTGATTTACCCAATTTTATTGAATTCCCTGTTCATATTTCAATTCCTTTACCCTTGTTACATATACTCTGGTATATCCTGGTGTTGGGATATATCAATAGCATTCCGATTGTTCCGGATGCTAAGCCTTGGACTGGATGGTTACTATACGGGCTGGGTTTTACCCAGACCGTTATTTAACAGGCCATAGTTGCCTGAGTACTCCTTATGTTGGTTGGGTCTATGCAGTTGGGTATAGATCCGCACTATATTCTGACTGATCAGCAGATTATAGTGCATATGTTGGTTCTTGTTTCCAGTCTTGTTCATTTGGCACTCGCCATCATTGGCAAATTACTATTCGATACAGATACAGATGGTTGTTACAACCAGCAGCTTATTGTTTCTCTCATTTCTCTTTCTCTATACCATATATATATTTTTGCAGGCTTGTTGAGCAATTTTGGCTCATCCCTTTTTATTGTTACTCCTATTGTTTTACAGTTAAGGTAGAGAATGAAACCCATCAGGACCCGCATAGTCAAGAAGCGAGTCAAGCAGCGGGACCCTCTTATACCAAGAGTGTTCTTTCCTATTACCGAAGAGAGCTTTGAATTGCCAGATCAGGTGTAGCAGGATAAGTATTAATGTTGGGTTGAATAAAAGTCTTGTGTAGTTTGAATTAAAGTTGTGTAGTGAAACTGTAGATAAAATAAAGTTTTGTATCAAAGATAGTTCTTGAGACAGGTTTTATTTAGTTGGGTTTGTAATAAAGTGTAGTGCGTGATTCTTGTTTTCAAACTCAGACCTTAAAAGATCCTGAGTAATGATAGTTCGGGGTAATTATTATATTTATATTCCGCTTGTGCAGGTATAGTTGGTAATTGTTGTTAATAATGCCCCAAATCTATACCCCGGTTTTGGAGGGTGTTATAGTATAAGTATATCTTTGGTTATTTAATATTCATTTCAAGTATGAGTTTTAAAACTTCTACTTCAAATTATTTATATAGAGATTATCCTTATGGGAATATTATTAAATAATAATATTCAGATATTTTTTTAATATATCGGGACTGATTTATTTCATTAAATCAGCATTACTCCAAACATTCTTAAAAATATTTTCGAATCTTCAAAATGATTTTTAAAAGATTAGAGCGGATCTCAAAACTCATTTTTATATTTAAGATCTTCCTTTCGAAGGGGATTTAAATACTCGCTCAAAACCTGGGGGGATCCGACTCAGTGGTGTATTTTACATTCGCAACGAGGTTGCTATTTTGAGAAAACATCTTGATTACTTGCCCATTGTTCGGGAAGTAAGTTCATCTATTTGAGTCGGCATAAGCAACATGGGCTCAGTGGGCGTCCATGAAAGTGTAAGTGGCTCAGTGGGAGTCCATTAAATGCGTAAGTGGATGAGTGGCAGTCCAGCATAAGGTCCTATTGCGGGCAGGGTGATGACCAGTGGGGAATTCATCCATCTACTAGTAGAAAAGGTTACTTATTGGTATCTTTGCCTGATCAGCAAGATATCAGGTTTATGCCAAGGTTTTCTCCTTTCCAAATTCATTGGATATTGCAACTCTGTTTATAATTTTCATAACAGAGGTTTTCAAGGAGTGTATGAAATGTATATATATATATAGGTGTATATATATATCGGGACTTAGTGAAGTATCTCGTAACTTCATTATTTATAATGATATTTCAAGGATTAAATCTATTCAAATCTTATCTTGTAGTCTCATCTATGTGATGAACTTTTGAAACGGATTATACCTTGAACGGTGGTAGTTTAAGTAGTATTCAGAAATGATATAAGTATATTGGAGTATCTTGTAACTTCATCTTTTAAACTTATATCTAGTAAATGATTATCTTGTGCATGTCAAAGATTTTCAGAAAAATGTTGAGACAAGGTTAGATATATGAGATCACCTTGAAACAATATTTTTTATACAGTTATAAACTGGAACTCTGTGTATATTATACATGTCAGAGGATTTCAAAGATTGTGAAAAGTATATATGTATATATATATACTGAATATTTTGCGACTTGGTCGCGTTAAGATATCAGCTTGGTTCATTTCTTCTTGACCAAGACTTTCATGAGTACTATGAGAATGCTCATATATTGTTAATTATTATACATATTATTTTGGTGGGCTTGTTGCTCACCCTTACTTTCTTCTTTCATCACACAACAATAGATAGAAAAGATGAACATGATCAAGCTTCCAATTCGCAAGTGGTTAGGAAACATTCCGCAGTTTTCTGGAAGCGTTGATGCCGCTGTAGCTGAGGTAGAAATTACCAATAGGCTAGGCTTTCAACTTCTGATGTACCAGACTTATGTATCTATATGAATTGTAATAATGGCAAAGAATATGTAAATTATTCAGAAAACCTTTTGAGGTGTAATGGCTTATAATTGTGGAATAAAATGACTTGTGTTATTTTTAGATATTCATCTCTGAGACTATAACTTGTGGTGTGTGTGTTTATTGTGGGGTCACAGTACGGAGTAGTTGATTATTTATTAATATTGGGTGTTATTAGGGAAATGGAACTCGTGATAACCCGGATCCCCGACCCCGAATTTGGGGGTGTTACAGAAATGGTATCAGAGCTAAGCGTTATAAAACTCAGAGATGATGTGACGTTAAGATAATAAGTTCACTAAGAAAATAAGAACTCTTGCCAAGTTCATAGTCGGGCTACCTTGTCACGCCCCCAACTTAAACAGCAAATTAATTATAACTATTACAACATTTTAAAAAGAAGTAAACATAACCAACTCCAAGATCTTACAGTTTAGGGTTTGGAACAGCCCAACACTACCATCTATTACAACTGATTTTAAATAGCGAGTCCTCACACAAAACTACTATCTCTTATTCTACCTGAGCTCGAACATAAGCATCAGCATCACAGGTCTTACGGGCAGTCTGTTTGAATCTAACCATAGTTGCTAGCTGTAATATCAGGGTAAAGCAAGGAGTGAGCCAAATGCTCAACAAGTGCTAACAGTACGATACAAAACATAAATCGAGATATACATTAAAGAATGACAATGGAAAGACATAACCAATGATAACGAGGAATAAAACTATGGGTGATGGCATCATTTTTTCTTGTATCAAAATATTTTCAAAATCATGTCTTAATCAAAATCATTTTATGACGCTACGCATTACAGCCGGTGATCAGCCGCGAAGTAATCCCGAACCTCGCTGGGTTCTAAAACATTAATGGGAATCCTAGGCAACTTTTAAGCCTAATATAAGTGTGGAAAGGACTCGCGTCTCAGTCCAGATCCACCATTCAAAGAAAACATTTATCCCCCTTTGGGACTGAAAACCCATATTTTATTTATTTCAAAAACTGATGCCGAATTATAACAAAATCTCTTTTTACAGTAAACATTTTTATCAAGGGATTATAGATCAACTCGAAACACGGGAAATATGGTACTAAATCTCAGGGCCATGATTCACAAAACTATACTCTATTAAAGTAACTGAATGGTTTTCATATATCAAAGATTTAGATAAGGGGATTTAGTGAGGCTATTGGATATTATAAAAGGGTAATGCCAAATTGGGCTTTAAGCAATGGTTTCTCATCAAGGTTCAAGTGCTGGATCATCAAAAATGTAAGCTTCATGAATACTAAGGGTGTTAAGGTATGCATAAATGATCTTTAGCTCAGGATATATATATCAGAATTGTCAAGCTTTAGGATAAGAAAGAGGGTATCAATCAATGATGAATCACGTTGGTAAGTATCTGACTATCAGAGTTCAAGGTAAGGTTCTATAGGGGTTCAAGAATCAGGATGAGATATTAATACTTAGGAATCATTAGCATGTTAATCAAGAGGATCAATCAAGTATTATAACAACTCTTTATTTTATCATGGCATTCAACTATCATGAAAAGACTTTTGAACTCCTTGCAATACGTACTCGAGGGTTCATGGCATCTCTATATAATTCAAAGATAAACATAAGATACGCTTGATTTAATATATCAAATGACACAGGATAGTTGTAGAAATGTATAAACTATTAGCAGTAAATACGAAGGTCAAGTTGAATCACTTGCCTTGAGAAAGGCTGGTCTGGTCTGACTGGTAGGAGCAACTGGAGCTTCACTCGACCTTTATGGCAAGTTTTCCCTCGTCTCGAGATCCTACATAAATAATAATAATCCTCATTATAATATATTCTCACCAACTTAACTTATTTACAACCCAAAATTAAACACGGATGACACTAGGCCTATATGAACTTAATTTTATATTCACTTTTAAATTACAATTGTACACACATAGCCACATAATCACATATCATATATTAATACCAAATAACACCATATACACCATAATGAAACACTAAGCTTGGATGATCTCGACTCACAACTTAAGTCACTTGGTCGCTAAACTAGACAAAGTCTTTAAATTTTGGCTTCCTAACTCGATGTGACTTTACTAAACTATCCAAAACCTATTGACCCTTACCTGTGCCTTTTGCTCTACTGACCTTATACTATCTTAAAACTATGGTGGTCAACCTAAATCTCACTCCTAAGTGTTCTAAAACTATGTGATAAGTGAAAGTGCTCACTGGTGCAAATTTCAGAATGACAACTATGGTTTCTTGAGTGCATTAGACACTCTTAAACTACATGTTTTCCTTCAAAACTTTTACACAAGACTCTCCTGACCTAAGGGCATCTCCCAAATTGATGTGGCTCAAGGGCCTGGCTTGGGTCTTCTTGGGCCTAAGCTAAAAGTCCAAGGTTCCCCTGTTTTTCTAGGCAGAAAACGCACTGACTTGAATTAACTTGTGACACATGGTTCTAACTCATATCCTATGAACTATGGTTGAAAAAACTTCTCTGACACTCCCTCAAACTAAGGCCCAACAGGGCCTAATGAGGGCCTACCCATGACATGGTCAAATCTCCCTATTTCTAAGTTGCAACAAAACTGTCCCCTGCTGGACAGATTTTGTTATTCTACTTGTGCACCTAACCAAATGACATGCAAACCTCCAACCAAAACCTAAAACCTTTTATATACTCCCAATACTAACATCTGGTGGCTTGGGCCTCAAAGTGCACATCAATGACATGGTCAAAACGCACTCTAAACCTCAGGGTACTAAACTGATTTTCTGCAGAAATTATAACTCTCATCTCTCCAAGGTTTTGACTTGACAAACTCAACTACCAACAACCCAATACCCAAACCAAGACTTAATCATGGTGATCTACTGAACTAACTCCCTTATTCTCAAAATAACTTTGGTGGAGATCATCCTTACCTAAGGTGCAATTATGGCAAAACAAAAGAAACTACACTTCACAACTCACAAATCATCAAGTTTTTGAAACAACAAGATATACATTTTTATAAAAGATAACCACGAATTATTACCATGCATCAAGGAGAATTAATCAATATTAACACCTTATTCCTACTGAAATTAAATCTTACTAACAAAATCTTTTCAAATGATCAAAATCTCCCAACATTCCAAGAGAAATTTACATGCATGCATGTCTTCGAGTTTTACCAATCAAAGCAACATGTTTTCTAAATATATATTACCATGAAATTGACATGCAAGCCTATAATAAGCTATATCTAGATGATCACTTAGCATACAAAGGGTTTTATCAAGACTTCACTAAAATTTTCATGTTATCATCATAGAAACACACAAAGTGGAACATGATAACCAAAACACCATCCATTCGGCTCCTATCAAGTCATGGCCGAATGGATTAGGGTGAAAACAACAATTGCATGAGTGTAACATACTCATGTCTAGCCATTCTCAACCCTTTGCTACTATAACTCATGGTGAAAGCCTTGAATTCACAAGAATCAAGGATATTCACTTGGAGTTTTAACAACACACCACCATGCAAGGTCAACACATAAGTTTTTCTACTCTAAACTCTTAAGATATACAAGGACAACATGTAGGGAGTAGGATTACTTGATAATAGGATGATTGTTTGAGTGACAAATGAAGAAAGAAGGGGATGGGGGCTCGGTTTTTGGGAATTGCCGAGAGGGGAGGGGGAAAAGCCGAGAGGGATGGGAAGAAGGAGATGAGAGTGAAGTGGTGGGGTGAAGTGAAGTGATGATCACTTCTTTGAGTTGTTTTTATGTCTTGATTTGACTATAATGTGAGTGGGTTTGAGAAATGACAAGGGTATCCTTCTAGTTAGAACTAAGCTAACTTGCATACAAGATTAAAGAGGTAATTTGGCTACTAGTTCATGAGTTAGTGGGTTTGGAATTGTCCTCTTTGTCCTTGAAAAGAATGAAAGGGTGGTTTGCATGCAAGGGCTTTCTTGTAATTTGCTAAATATGACAACTAAAATTTATAAAGATTTATTTTTATAAAATAAAATACAAGTTCAAAAATTATAAAATTTATACCATAAAATAACTTGGATTTTTAGAAATTTTATAAAACTACTTTTGAATTTTGTGAACAAATAACTTTTTTAAAAAGATATTTATTCAAGGTTTAAGATATTCCTTATAAATCAAAAATGAAAGAAATAATTAAACTTTTGATTTGAAAAATCATATACCACATATCGAAAATTTAAGACGCAGATATTCTCATTCACACAAGCATATAATAGTTGAATATATTGGCATTCGGCTTTATAATTACACCAAATTGTACAATTAATATTACACGGAAATGCCGGTTGTAACATCCTCTCCCCCTTAAGGGATTCTGTCCCCAGAATATAAGAGAACAGAATCTAAGGCTCTTCTCTTGCCAGTCGAGTATTTTAACCGGTTGCTCCACAAATGACAGGTCTGCCTGAATTTCTACAGGTTCATATTCTATCACATAGCTAGCGTCAGGATTATACTTCTTAAGCAACGACATATGTAACACATTATGCACATGTTAATACTGAGGTGGTAAGGCCAACTCATAGGCCACCTTCCCTACTTGACTCAAAATTTCAAAAGGACCTATGTATCTAGGTGCTAACTTCCCTTTCTTGCCAAATCTAGATAACCCTTTTCTAGGTGACACCTTCAATAAAGCAGCTTCGCCAATTTGGAATTGAACATCCTTACGCGCTAGATCCGTATACTTCCTCTGTCTATCTTGAGCAGCAAGCAACCTTTTCTGAATTAACTTGACTGAATCATGCAACTGTTGTACCAATTCCGAGCCGAGAATTCTTCCTTCCCCTACTTCATCCCAACTTGTTGGTGATCTACATTTTCGCCCGTACAAAGCTTCGTATGGTGGCATGCCGATACTGGAATGATAGCTATTGTTGTAAGAGAATTCAATCAACGGCAAGTGATCGTCCCAACTTCCTGCAAAATCGATTGCATAACTGCGCAACATGTCTTCGATTGTTTGAATTGTCCTTTCGCTCTGACCATCAGTCTGCGGGTGGTATGCCGTGCTCATATTCAACTTTGTGCCAAGACATTCCTGAAATTGCTTCCAGAATCTCGAGTTAAATCGGGGATCTCTGTCTGAAACTATTGATACGGGTACTCCATGCCTCAGTACGATTTCGCGCACATACAGATGAACCAATTTGTCCAATGACGACTTCTCGTTTATTGGAAGGAAATGCGCCGACTTCGTAAGACGATCAACCATAACCCATATTGTGTAATGCCCGGATTTCGTTCGCGGTAGTCCTACTATAAAGTCCATAGTGATATTTTCCCATTTCCATTCTGGAATCTTCAGGGGCTGAATTAATCCGCTTGGTCGTTGATATTCTGCCTTCACTTTCTGACAAGTATAATACTTCACAACCCATTCTGCCACGTCTCGCTTCATATTTGGCCACCAAAAGTTCTTCTTTAAGTCTCGATACATCTTGGTACTTCTCGGGTGGATTGAAAATTTCAAATTGTGGGCTTCATGGAGGATCTCATTCTTTAATTCAGGTACATGAGGAATCCAAATTCTGGAAGAAAACCTTAGTATCCCTTGCTCATCCCTTTGAGTATTAATTACCTCTCCAGATAACTGATTCTTCTCTTTCTCCATTACTTCTTCTTGACACTTCTTTATCTTTTCCACTAGTGTTGGCTGAAAGGTCATTGCACGACAAACTTCCTCAACTTTTTCACAAGCACAAAGTTCCAGTTCAAATCTCTCGATTTCTTCAGATAACTCTTTTGATGTTATCATCATATTCAGTCTCTCCTTCCTACTCAGAGCATCGGCCACAACATTCGCCTTTCCAGGATGGTAATTTATCGAGCAGTCATAGTCCTTGATCAATTCCAGCCATCTCCTCTGCCTCATATTGAGCTCCTTCTGAGTGAAAATATACTTTAAACTCTTGTGATCCGTGTAGATTTCACACTTCTCTTCGTAGAGGTCTCCAAATCTTAAGTGCGAACACTATGGCGGCTAGTTCCAAGTCATGCGTCGGGTACTTTAACTCATGCGGTTTCAACTATCTTGACGCATATGCGATCACTTTACTGTGTTGCATCAACACACAACCCAAACCCTTATGTGAAGCGTCGCTGAATATTACAAAGTTCCCTTGATCATCTGGTAGCACTAACACCGGAGCGGTTACCAATCTCTGTTTCAACTCTTGAAAGCTATCCTCACATTCTGCACTACATTCGAACTTCTGATTCTTTCTGGTTAACTAGGTCAATGGCGTGGTGATTTTCGAAAAATCCTTGATGAACCTTCTATAGTATCCTGCCAACCCTAGAAAACTTCGCACTTCCGTAGGAGTCTTTGGCCTCTCCCAACTCATAACTGCCTCAATCTTTGCCGGATCCACTTTAACTCCTTCATTTCCAATGACATGCCCCAAAAATTGAACTTCCTTTAACCAAAACTCACATTTGGTAAACTTGGCATACAACTTCTCTTGACGAAGTACTTCCAATGCTATCCAGAGGTGCTACTTATGTTCTTCTTCCGACTTAGAATAAATAAGGATGTCATCAATGAATACCACAACAAATTTGTCCAAATACTTCTTAAATACCGGATTCATCAGATCCATAAATGTGGCCGGAGCGTTGGTCAGTCCAAACGGCATTACTAAGAATTCATAATGCCCATATCTGGTCCTGAATGCGGTCTTGGGAATATCTTCTTCTTTGATCTTTAATTGATGGTATCCCGATCTCAAATCAATCTTTGAAAAGCATTTTGCTCCCTTCAACTGGTCAAAAAGGTCATCTATTCTTGGTAGCGGGTAGCGGTTCTTGATCGTTACCTTATTCAACTCCCGATAGTCTATGCGTAATTGCATACTCCCATCTTTCTTCTTTACAAACAGAACAGGTGCTCCCCATGGCGACGTACTTGGTCGTATCACTCCCTTATCCAACAATTCTTGTAGCTGGCTCGCCAACTCTTTCATTTCTACTAGTGCCATCCTATATGGGGCCTTTGAAACTGGTTCCGTTCCTAGATCAAGGTTGATCTCGAACTCGATTTGTCGATCTGGTGGTAAGCCTGGTAGTTTGTCGGGAAACACATATGTGAACTCGTTAATTATAGGAATATCTTCTATATTAGGGCTACCTTTTTCTGAATCCACTACATAAGCTAGGAACGACTCACAACCTTTTCTAAGTAGCTTCTTAGCCTGAACAATTGTAAGAAATAGTTGCTCTTGCCTCTGCCCCTTAAATACTACCTTCTCTCCACTCTTCGTCTTTAAATACACTTTCTTGGTCTTACAATTAATCTGAGCATTATTCTCTCCTAACCAATCCATTCCTAAAATTATATCAAACTCTCCCAACTTGAAGAGTATCAAGTCGGCTGAAAACTTATACCCCGAAATATCAATCTCACACTTTGGACAAAATTGATTCACAGGAATCTTCTCTTGGTTCGCAATTACCACATTTACTACCTCACTCATAATCATTTTATCACATTGGAGCTTATCAACAAAAGTTTCTGATATGAAAGATCTTGTTGCTCCTGAATCAATCAATACTTTAGCTTTGACATTATTGAGTAAAAGTGTACCTGCTATCACCTCAGAATTCTGAACATCATCCTTCATCTTCAGATCAAATGTCCTTGCTGTTGCTTGCGGGGTTGGTGTAGGTGGTGGAGGTAATGCCAATACCTCAGCTGGAACGCTTGCACTGGTACTTGCCACGTTCATCAGAGCTTTGACTGGTCCGGTTGCCTTGCACTCCCTAGCTATGTGTCCAGTTCTCCCACACTTGTAACATGTAACTCCTAGCTTCGGTATCTTGCACTCATTTTCCAAATGTCCCTTCTGATTGCACCTATAACATGTCATGCTCAACTTATTACACACTCCAGGGTGCCTTCTTCCACAGTGCTTGCATTCCGGTCTCTGGAACCTGTTTTCTCCAACTTGCCCTTGGCTTGCCTGATTGTTCCCCTTCGATTCTTGCCTTTTGCCCAAATTTCCTTTCTTTTAAAAATTTCCGCCCTTATGGAAACCAATCCTCTTTACATTTCGATCTTGTGAACTTCCTGCTTCAGACTTTTCTCCATAAAATGGAACCTTCCTCTTCTTGTTATCCCTTTCCTTCCTTGACTGCGTCCCATTATTCTCAATCAGAGCAGCTTTCTGTACTACTCCCGCGTAAGTTTCAAGCTCAAACATAGCCACTCTATCTCTGATCCAAGGCTCCAATCCTTGCTGAAATTTCTTTGCTTTTTCCTCCTCAGTGCTGGTATACTTTGTCACAAACCTTGACAACTCAGTAAACTTCTTCTCATACTCCAGTACAGTCATGTTCCCTTGCTTCAGCTCCAAAAATTTAAGCTCCATCTGATTCTCCATGTACTTAGGGTAATAGTTGTCCAGAAATAACTTCTTAAATCTCTCCCAAGAAACCTGCTGAGTGACTTCCATAGCTTTTACTGGTTCCCACCAATAGATGACTTCTCCCTTCAAGAAGTAAGTAGCATACGACGTCTTCTGATCGTTTCCTAACTGTACCAACTCAAAAGCCCTTTCCATCTCCTTGATCCATGTGTTAGCTATCACTGGATCAGTGGTATAATGAAATGTAGGTGGATTCATATTTTGAAAAGCCTTGAAAGTGACAATTTGTCTATGTGGTACTGGTGGTTCAGGTGGTTGGTGTGGTTCACGGTTATCTTGGTTTTCAATTCGTTGTTGAAGAGTTAGTTGTTGTTGAGCTATAACATTGGTTTGCTGTTGCAAAGTTTCCAGTAGTCGAAGAATGTTTGGGTCTGTGGTGGATGTGGTTGTTGGGTTCTTCTTTTTGGGAGGCATGATCCTGAAATAAGAGTTATGTCAAAACATATATGAATGATAAAATGATTCGAGGGTATCGCATGGCATTCTTATTTACATATGGGGTCAAGTTTCCAAATTAAGCAGATATGGTGATGCATATAAAAACGTAAAATAACAGTTGAGAGAAAATGGAACAATAGAACATAATTATTGAAATTTTTAAAGGTCACAATACATAGGATTATGACAAAGTCTGATTCTAAGAATAACAGGCTTATTTAAAGGAAACAACGGAAACAACTGGGGATTCCACAGAGTCTGATAGTTCAACAACATGAAAGGTAAATGGAAAAAACTAAGGCTCCACTCCATCTGAACGGGGCTTGGTAGTCTTTTCCTCTCGAAGCGTCTTCACAATGCTCTGGAGCTCATCCGCCACCATCTGAATGACATACTGGCTGGTACGGTCCCGGTGCGCTGGCATCTCCTCAAGCTTAGTGTTGATGTACTGAACCAAGGTCTCAAGTCTCGCAGTCATCTGCTTCTTGGGCTTCCCTTCGTAGTTTCGGCTGTCCAGATACACGTTCTTCAGTCGGTCGTACTTGCCCTGAAGCATGTCGAACTCGCGCCTCAACTCAGCATACACAGTGAAAGCAATAGTGTCGTCCGACCCAGAGGATGACGAGGAATGCGCCCTTTGCTGACAACCAATAAGAGGAGTATTAATAATAAATTTACTTAACCTACTCTCTCGCATATTATCTATAACCTACACACATATCCTATAACCTATTTGGGATGTCAAGGGACTCTAAACCGTAGCTCTGATACCGAAACCTGTCACGCCCCCAACTTAAACAACAAATTAATTATAACTATTACAACATTTTAAAAAGAAGTAAACATAACCAACTCCAAGATCTTACAGTTTAGGGTTTGGAACAGCCCAACACTACCATCTATTACAACTGATTTTAAATAGCGAGTCCTCACACAAAACTACTATCTCTTATTCTACCTGAGCTCGAACATAATCATCAGCATTACAGGTCTTACGGGCAGTCTGCTTGAATCTAACCATAGCTGCTAGCTGTAATATCAGGGTAAAGCAAGGAGTGAGCCAAATGCTCAACAAGTGCTTACAGTACGATACAAAACATAAATCGAGATATACATTAAAGAATGACAATGGAAAGAAATAACCAATAATAACGAGGGATAAAACTATGGGTGATGGCATCATTTTTTCTTGTATCAAAACAATTTCAAAATCATGTCTTAATCAAAATCATTTTATGACGCTACGGATTACAGCCGGTGATCAGCCGCAAAGTAATCCCGAACCTCGCTGGGTTCTATAACATTAATGGGAATCCCTAGGCAACTTTTAAGCCTAATATAAATGTGGAAAGGACTTGCGTCTCAGTCCAGATCCACCATTCAAAGAAAACATTTATCCCCCTTTGGGACTGAAAACCCACATTTTATTTATTTCAAAAACTGATGCCGAATTATAAAAAAATCTCTTTTTACAGTAAACATTTTTATCAAGGGATAATAGATCAACTCGAAACACGGGAAATATGGTACTAAATCTCAGGGCCATGATTCACAAAACTATACTCTATTAAAGTAACTGAATGGTTTTCATATATCAAAGATTTAGACAAGGGGATTTAGTGAGGCTATTGGATATTATAAAAGGGTAATGCCAAATTGGGCTTTAAGCAATGGTTTCTCATCAAGGTTCAAGTGCTGGATCATCAAGAATGTAAGCTTCATGAATACTAAGGGTGTTAAGGTATGCAGAAATGATCTTTAGCTCAGGATATATATATCAGAATTGTCAAGCTTTAGGATAAGAAAGAGGGTATCAATCAATGAGGAATCACGTTGGTAAGTATCTGACTATCAGAGTTCAAGGTAAGGTTCTATAGGGGTTCAAGAATCAGGATGAGATATTAATACTTAGGAATCATTAGCATGTTAATCAAGAGGATCTCATGACATTCAACTATCTTGAAAAGACTTTTGAAATACTTGCAATACGTACTCGAGGGTTCATGGCATCTCTATATAATTCAAAGATAAACATAAGATACGCTTGATTTAATATATCAAAGGACACAGGATAGTTGTAGCAATGTATGAACTATTAGCAGTAAATACGAAGGTCAAGTTGAATCACTTGCCTTGAGAAAGGATGGTCTGGTCTGACTGGTAGGAGCAACTGGAGCTTCACTCGACCTTTATGGCAAGTTTTCCCTCGTCTCCAGATCCTACATAAATAATAATAATCCTCATTATAATATATTCTCACCAACTTAACCTATTTACAACCCGAAATTAAACACGGATGGCACTTAGGCCTATATGCACTTAATTTTATATTCACTTTTAAATTACAATTGTACACACATAGCCACATAATCACATATCATATATTAATACCAAATAACACCATATACACCATAATGCAACACTAGGCTTGGATGATCTCGACTCACAACTTAAGTCACTTGGTCGCTAAACTAGACAAAGTCTTCAAATTTTGGCTTCCTAACTCGATATCCTTTACTAAATTATCCAAAACCTATTGACCCTTACCTGTGCCTTTAGCTCTACTGACCTTATACTATCTTAAAACTATGGTGGTCAACCTAAATCTCACTCCTAAGTGTTCTAAAACTATGTGATAAGTGAAAGTGCTCACTGGTGCAAATTTCAGAATGACAACTATGGTTTCTTGAGTGCATTAGACACTCTTAAACTACAAGTTTTTC
Source organism: Apium graveolens (assembly GCF_009905375.1). Classification (NCBI taxonomy): domain Eukaryota; kingdom Viridiplantae; phylum Streptophyta; class Magnoliopsida; order Apiales; family Apiaceae; genus Apium; species Apium graveolens. The sequence continues at coordinate 181,944,164 of NC_133655.1, forward strand.
TTCAAAACTTTTACACTAGACTCTCCTGACCTAAGGGCATCTCCCAAATTGATGTGGCTCAAGGGCCTGGCTTGGGTCTTCTTGGGCCTAAGCTAAAAGTCCAAGGTTCCCCTATTTTTCTGGGCAGAAAACGCACTGACTTGAATTAACTTGTGACACATGGTTCTAACTCATATCCTATGAACTATGGTTGAAACAACTTCTCTGACACTCTCTATAACTAAGGCCCAACAGGGCCTAATGAGGTCCTACCCATGACATGGTCAAATCTCCCTATTTCTAAGTTGCAACAAAACTGTCCCCTGCTGGACATATTTTGTTATTCTACTTGTGCACCTAACCAAATGACATGCAAACCTCCAACCAAAACCTAAAACCTTTTATATACTCCCAATACTAACTTCTGGTGGCTTGGGCCTCAAAGTGCACATCAATGACATGGTCAAAACTCACTCTAAACCTCAGGGTACTAAACTGATTTTCTGCAGAAATTATAACTCTCATTTCTCCAAGGTTTTGACTTGACAAACTCAACTACCAACAACCCAATAACCAAATCAAGACTTAATCATGGCGATCTACTGAAATCACTCCCTTATTCTCAAAATAACTTTGGTCGAGATCATCCTTACCTAAGGTGCAATTATGGCAAAACAAAAGAAACTACACTTCACAACTCACAAATCATCAAGTTTTTGAAATAACAAGATATAGATTTTTATAAAAGATAACCATGAATTATTACCATGCATCAAGGAGAATTAATCAATATTAACACCTTATTCCTACTGAAATTAAATCTTACTAACAAAATCTTTACAAATGATCAAAATCTCCCAACATTCCAAGAGAAATTTACATGCATGCATGTCTTCGAGTTTTACCAATCAAAGCAACATATTTTCTAAATATATATTACCATGAAATTGACATGCAAGCCTATAATAAGCTATATCTAGATGATCACTTAGCATGCAAAGGGTTTTATCAAGACTTCACTAAAATTTTCATGTTATCATCAAAAAAACACACAAAGTGGAACATGACAACCAAAACACCATCCATTCGGCTCCTATCAAGTCATGGCCGAATGGATTAGGGTGAAAACAACAATTGAATGAATGTAACATACTCATGTCTAGCCATTCTCAACCCTTTGCTACTATAACTCATGGTGAAAGCCTTGAATTCAGAAGAATCAAGGATATTCACTTGGAGTTTTAACAACACACCACCATGCAAGGTCAACACATAAGTTTTTCTACTCTAAACTCTTAAGATATACAAGGACAACATGTAGGGAGTAGGATTACTTGATAATAGGAAGATTGTTTGAGTGAGAAATGAAGAAAGAAGGGGATGGGGGCTCGGTTTTTGGGAATTGCCGAGAGGGGAGGGGGAAAAGCCGAGAGGGAGGGGAAGAAGGAGATGAGAGTGAAGTGGTGGGGTGAAGTGAAGTGATGATCACTTCTTTGAGTTGTTTTTATGTCTTGATTTGACTATAATGTGAGTGGTTTTGAGAAATGACAAGGGTATCCTTCTAGTAAGAACTATGTTAACTTGCATGCAAGGTCAAGGAGGTAATTTGGCTACTAGTTCATGAGTTAGTGGGTTTGGAATTGTCCTCTTTGTCCTTGAAATGAATGAAAGGGTGGTTTACATGCAAGGGCTTTCTTGTAATTTGCTAAATATGACAACTAAAATTTATAAAGATTTATTTTTATAAAATAAAATACAAGTTCAAAAATTATAAAATTTATACCATAAAATAACTTGGATTTTTAGAAATTTTATAAAACTACTTTTGAATTTTGTGAACAAATAACTTTTTTAAAAACATATTTATTCAAGGTTTAAGGTATTCCTTATAAATCAAAAATGAAAGTAATAATTAAACTTTTGATTTGAAAAATCATATACCACATATCGAAAATTTAAGACACATATATTCTCATTGACACAAGCATATAATAGTTGAATATATTGGCATTCGGCTTTATAATTACACCAAATTTTACAATTAATATTACACGGAAATGCCGGTTGTAACATTGGTTGTAACATACCTAACGTAGTACTGACAGTTAAAACCCTTACGGGAACCCTTATAAATATTATGATAGTAACATAGTTCGTTCTTGTATAGGGTAGCGGGACACCGAACCCTGAGGTTGAGGAGCATCAGCATGAGGATGTTTTATTACATATTAAAGATCAAATTGTGAATCCAATAGAGTACTCTAACGAGGGACCGGATGAGATTCATATTGAGAATGTTGCGGTTGAGGATGTTATCCCAGAAGGGATTGTTGCTGAGGAGGATCTCGTGGAGGATCCTGACGAGAATGAAGAGAGGACCGCTGAGGAATTGATGATCGTAGTCAGGGCGACTACCAGAGCTAGAATGGCCGCGAGGGTGACACTAGAGGATGAAGAGTTACCAAGGGCACAAAAGATAATGAGGGCAGAAGGAGTGGGGCCTTCCACGGCACCAATTATACCAGTGTCAGACCCTCTTCTAGAGGTTCCTGTAGACATCCATGAGGTTCCACCAATTCCTGTTCCCTCCCCTGTACAGAGCCCAACACCTACTGAGGAAATGCCACCTTTATCTCCTGCACCCTTGTCGCCTCATACCGTGCTTGGTTATTTATTTGGATCTCTTGGGTCTGCACCACTTTTACCCCATGGACTGCTAGATGCTACCACTCAGGCTTCTCTTATCGCCGATTATTATATGACTTTGGGTGGCCTGTCTGAGGCCCGTAATGTTAGGAGTGATCTGTTGGATCGACTTACTGCACCAAGGATTAAGGGCGGGGTACTTCCGGCAAGATTAGCTTATAGCATGGAAAGGATTGAGGCTACCACCCGAATTACATCTAGAGGCCATCTTGAGGGTCAGGTTGATCCAACCCTACTTGCGACTATCTTAGACCTCATCACCTCTGTGATGGAGCAGGTTAGGGATGTCGTGCGTGCCCGCATTTCTTGATCCATGGTAGTGTGCAGAGCCAAAGCGATCAGACAAGGGTTTCATGTAGCACCACTTTTGGAGGATTAGCCTAAGTTATGAATGATTAGTTTTAATGACTAGATGATTATCTATGGTAGTACTTTTGGGATAGAAGCGATCAGATTAAATGATGTAATTCTCTTTAATGTGTTCAGTTGTTGTACCCTCGAACAAATGGTTATGTATATATTCGTTAATTTCAGTTCAGATCAGTTTGTTTGTGTTAAGTTTATATTGTTAATTGCACTATTAACACTTAAGAGAGTGTCATGAAGTTTATAGAACTTGAGAATTCATAATTTGCAATCATGCAAGGACTGAACGAGGGAACGACTTAAGCAAAGTAAGTAAGACAAATATCCAGAGATTCTCAAAATTTTTCCAAGCATTATGCCCCCACGAGGAATAAGATTAGGGGCAAACCTTGAATGTGATAATCAGGGAGGTCGGAATTAAGATATAAGGAACCCCGAACATAATGAAGTGGAAAATAAGGATTTTAACGTATAAGATAACTCCAAGTATGGGAGAAGGATGAAACATTTCATACTAAGGAAACAGAAAGTCGAGTAAGGAAAGGAGACCCGGGACGGTACTCCTATACGGCAATTTATGGACCTGTCTAAAAAGAACTTAGACTATTATCCCCAACCACCACCCTGAGGAGACAGTGCGGTAGGAAATTCTTTCAGGACCTTTAAGTCGCTAAGCTCTCAGAATTCCAAGGAACAAGCGAACCCAGTAGAGGCGAGAGCCTGGCTAAAGGAAATATGAGAATCATTTGAGATTCTAAATAATTGATGAAGCACAAAAGATTGTTTTGTCACTTACCCTCCTAAGAAAGAGGCCATCCGCTGGTGAAAAACTAAGAAAGGCACGGAGCCAGAGGTTAGAATAAACTGATTAAAGTTCAGTCAATTATTTTCGGGAAAGTACTTCCCAAGGTTATGGAGATAGTGTAAAAGCTTTAGAGCCAGAACAAAGGCAGATGAGTATGATGAATTAAGAATCTAAGTTGTAAAAGTTGTCAAGATTCGTTCTGAGGACACGAATCCAGAATGACGGGATGTTTGAAATCGATGCTTATGTTGTGTTGGTTCATGAAATAATGATAAGAGAAAGGAAAATAAAAAGAAACTGAAGTGGAAAGGAATATAAAGGCAATAGAGTTTGAGGAATGATAAGGGAGTTGGGTATGAGGAAACCCTAAAGACTCGTAGCAATAAAAAGAGAAAAGTATGTAATCGTCAGGATGAGGGTAATTCACCATGAGTTAAAATTGATGGTTGAAGGCATAAGAGATACTATATTTTATCCCCTGTAAGTTTGGAGGATTCGAGGAAACCTTAAGATAGTTCGAAGGATAAATAATGAGACGCGGATAGACTGAGGAGACAAGAAAGTAAGAAATTAGGAAAATTGGATGAAGGAAGTGACCTTCAAGAATGTGAAGTGTAAGACCGGTGGCTTGATGCCCAAAAAGGGAGACACCAAGTATAGAAGATATCTCAACATTGAGATGACTGTTGAGATAAAAAACAAAAGTAAATGAGGATTTAGTAAAAAGAAGTTCACGTTGAACATGACCAATATCTTCCAGAACATCCCTGTTATCATTACCAAATCAGGCAAAAAAAAAGTGGATAACCGTTGTTATCTTTTGGAGGCCATATGGATTGACCTCAGTTTGAATAAGGATGCTATTGTGAAATTAAGTATAGACTATCGAAGTGAGAATGATTGAATAAGGTAATCTATCAAGTATATATGACTTGATTTATCCATGGAAGAGTGTAAGTATCTTTTAAAGGTGGAATTAAGGATAAAACCCCGATAACTTAAAATGAATCCTAGGGGAATGCATAAAGGTTGGCATTTCACCCTTAATAGGGACAACATGAGTTTTGACAGTATGAATTGGAAGGGATTAAGGTAACAACAACCTTTAAGGATCAGTGGAGAAATTTTTCAGAAGTATATAGACAATGATTCTGGTATTAGTAAATGGTATCTTGATATGCCCTGTGCCTAGGGTGTACCTAATGAAGGATTTAAGGATAACCTTAGAGGTTTTACAAGGAGAAATGTAGTATTCAAAGTTCTCAAGAATAGAAATTTTGATGAAGGAAATATGGCGTAATTATAATAATGCTAGGTGGGCACGGGTTAAACCATAAGAAGTATAGATTGAACCAATGAAGGTCAGAATTATTAAAGCAAGAAGGGCCCAAGATAAAAGACGTCATAAGTATGATCGAGAGTCAACCATGATAATGTTTACATTTAAAGACTAAGGCAGTGACTTATGGAAAAAAATGGTATTTTTTTTTTACTTATTTTATCACAAGGACTTAAGAAAAGTATTTTCACATAAGCAGTGATTTGAAATGAGGTAGAAAATTTAGTTGGAGATCGTTCAAAAGACATTGATTATAAGGAACTATTAGTATCAGGAAAGGCCAATGAGGTGGCCGACACTTTAAATGTAAGAGGATAATTATAGGCGCTCGTGCCAGAGGAATACAGTGATGATGGTTGAAGCCGTGAAGGTTGTATTATGGTTTGGAAGATTGACATTCCTTCTGATGACTGTTGTAATAACCCCAATATTTGGAATTTTTGAAACCCTTATGAATAGTGTTATGCTGAATAAGAAAACTTTTCATGCCACACTATGTAGGGGTTCTTTTATTGATCTTCTGGGATATTATTAGTACTCTATGTGGTATATAAGTGTATTTAAAGATCGTCAGAACCCAAATTTGAACCTTTTGATTTTTCCTGAAAATCCACCAGATACCGAAAAAATTGAGTATAAGGTAACATGATTGAAAGGATTTAAATTCAAGGATTATAAGAGAGAATCATAAAAGGAATATAATGTATTGAGAAAGGTTAAGGGAACCCAAGTAATAAAATCCCGGGTATGATCCCTCAAATGATAAATGAGAAAGAAAATTAAGCGAACCGTATAACAGATCAGCGGTCATTAGGCAAGCAATTAAGAGTTAATCAAGGAGGTTAGGGATGATGATGTCATCAAACCAACAAGATGACATAGGAAAGGTGACATAAGCATGACATAAGGGAAGGAGGTGTGGTTGATTTATAACCACACAATTTTGTTTTCATGGTTAAAAATGATTAAAGCAAAACAAAAGTCAACCAACCAAGGCAAATCAAAACAAATCACAAAAAAAACACAAAACACTCCATTTCTTCATCAAGCTCTCGGCTTTTCCATGGAAAAGCAAGGGAAATTTTTCAAAACTCAAGCTACACACCTTCATAATTCAAGAGGTTTGTTTCTTTAGCTTCTATAATTCATAACTTAGATGAGCCAGAAGTTTAAGCTCAAGATTCCATGATTATCATAGCTAATCAATTCATCAAAGTTCTTGGTGAATAGTGTTTTTCAAGAACTTGAAATTTCGATCTTGTGTTTTTGTTCAGATATAGCTTTGGTAAGGATTTTCAAGGGTGATTCCAAGCTCCCTATTACTTTTACTCACCAAGGAAGGTATAATCTCATACCCTAGCCCTACTTTTGTATAAATTAGAGTTAGTATGTTTGGTATGGTTCATGAGAGGCATGGTTATTGTGTATTTAGAGATTGGTTGGTTTTGTGATGTGTTTGGAGTTGTAAATCTTGTTGATTAGTTCATGTGGGGAATAAGTATAAATTGTTAATTTTGAGTTGTTGGGGCTGTTATGATGTAGTATGGATGGAGTTTTGATTGGGTTGTGATTGTGGATTGATTGTGGGTTGAATTGGAGTGTTTTAAATTTGGGTAATCGCGTAAACATAACCGTCGTAATGTCCAATTTACTTTAGGCTGTTTTTGTTCTTAACATTAGGACCCGTGAACTCACTGCTAGGTTTTGATCATTACCATGATTAGATAGTTCACGTTACGAGCTTCGTTTTGATATGTAGTTCATTTGATTCCGATGTACGGTTTAGGAGAAACGATCGTTTTAAGTAACGGCATTTCGCGACCGAACCATTACCCCTCGCCTTACTTTGAAACCTTGGTTAAGGACCTTAAATGACTAATTGGGGTAAGAAACAATTATGTAAAGTGGATTAGGCAGTTGGTAAGGTACTCGCGAAAGAATCGCCTTAAAACCCTTAATGTTTAATTTATTAAAAATGGTGGAGCCGAGGGTACTCGAGCGACTTAAGTAAATCGTTAAGCGCGAAAGCGAACGTTAGGACTCTAAATGTTTAAAGTCTAGTTTCTTAAGCGACCGGGGTTTAATTCCAACTTATGTTGTTGTTCATAGGTTATCGGACCCACTCTAAGCTTAAGTCAATCCGGGAGCACTCAGGCAAGTTTTCTACCTGTTATACTGTTGTTGTGATGTATATATGTATATACATTATCTTGTGATAGATGCAAGTTGGTTATTTAGCAAATTTTGCGATATATTGAAGCATGCTGATATGGTATATATATGCATGTCTGTTTCGTAATCTTGACATATATCTGTTGATTCAGTTGATAATACCTATGTTATAGATAAGAGTTATTTGCATATACCCTTAGTATAGGGGACCCAAAGGTGAACGTTTTTCTAAAACCGGGAGTCGATGCTCCCGAGTATAATATATATATATTTATATATATATATGAATAGTTTTTAAAACTATGAATCAAATAAGGTTTATTCGATAACCTTATTTTATTAATGAATATTATTTTGAATATTCATTCGAGGGCTTATGACCCCGTTTTTTTTATTAATGAATATTATTTTGAATATTCATTCGAGGGCTTATGACCCCATTTATTTTATTATTGAATATTATTTTGAATATTCATTCGAGGGCTTATGACCCCATTTATTTTATTATTGAATATTATTTTGAATATTCATTCGAGGGCTTATGACTCCGTTGATTTTATTATTGAATATTATTTTGAGGGCTTATGACTCCGTTTATTTTATTAATGAATATTATTATTTGAATATTCATTCGAGGACTTATGACTCCAATTATTTACTAATTATTATTCTTAATTTTATTAAAGAATAATGTGTCGATAATCAAACTTACTTTTGATTATTCAAATAAAGATAGTACTTTCGTATAAGTATATCATTGGTTATTTAATAATCATTGCAAGTATAAGTTTTACAACTTCTAATTCAATTATTTTTATAAAGATTATTCTTTATGGAAATATTATTTAAATAATAGTATTCAGATATTTTCTAATATATTGGGACTGATTTATCTTATTAAATCAGCATCACTCCAAACATTCTTAAAAATGTTTTGCGAGTCTTCAAAATAATTTTAAAAGTTAGAGCGGATCCCAAAACTCATTTTTATATTTAAGATCTTCCTTTCAAAGGGGATTTAAATATTCGCTCAAAACCTGAGGGATCCGGCTCTGTGGTATGTTTTATATTCGCAACAAGGTTGCTATTTTGATAAAAGAGTTTTGATTACTTACCCAATACTCGGGAAGTAGAATTCTTGGAACAAGTTAATCCATTAACAGGCATCGCCTGAGAAATATCGGTGAGTTTTCCTTTCCAACTAGATACGACTTCTTGGTGGAGTCGTATCAACAAGTTTCTACTTGGGGAAAGGGGGATGAGCTTTACGTTTCAGAGTCATGGATTTCATCTAAACTAGCAGTGGCGTTAGTGGTCGAGTGGCGCCGGCCCAGCCTTATTATATTGGCCCAAATGGCCTGGAAGTTCCGCAAGACGGTGCATTCCTTAGGAGTCCAGTGTTCGGTTGACAAGTAAATCCGACAGGTTGTCCTCTACATGTAGAAAATGGTGGGGTTGTACTACTACGACTGATCATCGTAAGTGGTCTTCCTGGTGCGACAAAACTCCCGTAATGAGTTCATCATCCAATTGGATATTTCTGCAACACTACCCAGAGCACTTCGATAGGAAGGCTACAGTTGGGCGATTGTTGAGTGTTGGCAGGGTCAAGCTTTCAAAATGATGTTTGCATCAAATGAAGAATTTCGTAACTTCATTTTATTTTGATGATATTTTAAAGATTGATTCTATACCAGTTTTGTCTCGTAGCTTAATCTATGGGATGAACTATTTATACATTGAATGGTGGTAGTTCAAGTAGTATTCGGAAAAGATATAAGTATATTGAAGTATCTTGTAACTTCATCTTTTAAACTTATATCTAGTAAATGATTATCTTATGCATGACAAAGATTTTCAGAAAAACGTTGAGACAAGGTTAGATATATGAGATCACCTTGCAATGATATTTTTATACAGTTATAAACTGGAACTCTGTGTATATTATGCATGGAAGAGGACTTCCAAGATTTTGAAAAGTATATATACATATATACTGAATATTTTGCGACTTGGTCGCGGTAAGATATCAAACTTGGTTCATTTCTTCTTGACCAAGACTTTCATGAGTACTATGAGAATGCGCATATATTGTAAATCATTATACATATTATTTTGGTGGGCTTGTTGCTCACCCTTGCTTTCTTCTTTCATCACACAACATCAGATAGACAAGATGAACAGGACCAAGCTTCCAATTCACAAGCGGTTAGAAAATGTTCCGCAGTTTTCTGGAAGCATTGATGCCGCCGTAGCTGAGGTAGGAGCTACCAATAGGCTAGGTTTTCAACTATTGATGAACCATATTTATGTATATTTATGAATTGTAATAATGGCAAAGAAATGTAAATTTATTCAGAAACCCTTTTAAGGTGTATTGGCATATAATTGTGGAATAAAACGACTTGTGATTATTTTTGGATATTCATCTCTGAGACTATAACTTGTGGTGTGGGTGTTTATGGTGGGGTCACAGTACAGAATAGTTGATTATTTATTAAGATTGGGTGTTATTAAGGGAAATGGAACTTGTGACAACCCGGATCCCCGACCCCGGATTTGGGGGTGTTACAGAAATGGTATCAGAGCCAAGCGTTATAAACCTCAGAGATGATGTGACGTTAAGATAATAAGTTCACTAAGATAATAAGAACTCTTGCCAAGTTCATAGTCGGACTACCTAACGTAGTACTGACAGTTAAAACCCTTATGGGAACCCTTATAAATATCGTGATAGAAGTATAGTACGTTATCGTATATGGTAGCGGGGCTCCGAACCCTGAGGTTGAGGAGCAACAACGCGATGATGTTTTATTAGTTATTGGAGATCAGATTGTGGATCCGATAGAGCGTCCTAACACGGGACCGGATGATGTTCATATTGAGGATGTAGCGGTTGAGGATGTTGTCCTAGAAGGGATTATCGCTGAGAAGGATCCTGTGAAGGATCCTCACAAGAATGAATAAAGGACCACTGAGGAATTGATGACCATGGTTAGGGCAACTACCAGAGGTAGGATTGGCCGGTCACTACCAGAGGTTCGTTCAAGTTTGTAAAGATAGTAGCCCCTTTAACGCGGCTTACTCGTAAGACTGAGAAGTTCTATTAGACAAAAAAATGCGAGAACAGCTTTTAAAAACTGAAGCAAAGATTGGTGGCGGCCCCTATGATGGCATTGCCGGATGGAAAAGGAGATTTTGTGATGTGTAGTAACGCTTCACATAAGGAATTGGGGTGCTTCTTATACAACACAACAAGGTAATCGCGTACGCGTCAAGACAATTAAGGGAATATAAAAATTCGATATCCTCACCCATGAGCTTGGGCTCGTGGCAATAGTTTTGCCCTAAAGATTGGAGGCACTACTTGTATGGAGAGAAGTGCGAGATTTACCTAAGCCATAAGTGCTCTAGTGCATTTTCACATAAAAAGAGCTCAACATACGCCAGAGGAGGCGGTTAGCGCTAATCAAGAATATTGATTGTGAGATTCTTTATCATTCCGGGAAAGCCAATCTGGTGGCTGATGCCCTTAGTAAAAAGGAGAAACTCAAGATGATAATGTCTTTGGGAGAGTTTATGAGAGATTTTGAGAAAATGGAAATAGAAGTGAAGGTAACCGGAGCCGGTACCGAAAAGATGTTTGAGATTGCAATACAGTCCGAATTATCGGAAAAGAACATATTGTGCCAGAAAAAGTGATGAATAAAGGCAGAGAGCCAACAATTAGATAAAAGATTAATACCGAGAAAGATGATAAGGGAATAATGAGGTATTTCTACAGAATTTGGGTTCCAAATGTTCAAGAGCTTAAAGATGAAATCTTAGATATAAGCTAGTTTGAGAAATAAGATTTAGAGCAAACCCTGAACGTGATAGTCAGGGAGGTCGCCATTAAGATAGAAGGAACCCATAACATAATGGAGTGGAAAATGAGGATTTTAACGTATAAGATAACCCCAAGTATGGGAGAAGGATGAAACATTTCATACTAAGGAAACAGAAAGTCGAGTAAGGAAAGGAGACCCGAGACGGTACTCCTATATGGCAATTCATGGACCTGTCTAAAAAGATTATGGATAAGAGTGAGCAGGTGCTTCGGAACAAAGTGATCAAGCTAGTTAGAGTGCTATGGCAGAATTATAATGTGGAAGAATCAACTTGGGAACTAGAAAGCGCAATGCTAGAAAAGTACCCCCATTTGTTTTCTATCTGATTCCGGGACGGAATCCTTTTAAGGAGGGGAGACTGTAATAACCCCAAAAATTTTGAACTTTTTGTAACCCTTATGAATAGTGATTTTGCTGATTATGCTGAATAAGAAAACTTTTCATGCCACACTTTGTAGGGGTTCTTTTATTGTTATTTTGAGATCTTATTAGTACTCTATATGATATATAAGTGTATGTAAAGATCGTCAGAATCCAAATTCGAACACTTTGATTTTTCCCGAAAATCCACCAGATACCGAAAGAATTGAGTATAAGGTAACAAGATAAAAAGGATTTAAATTCAAGGATTATAAGAGAGGATCATAAAAGGAATATAATGTATTGAGAAAGGTTAAGGAAACCCAAGTAATAAGATCCCGGGTATGATCCCTCAAACGATAAACAAAAACGAAAGTTAAGCGAACCGTATAGCAGATCAGCGGTCATTAGCCAAGTAACTAGGAGCTAATCAAAGAGGTTAGTGATGATGATGTCATCAAACCAATAAGAAGAGGACAATCATGGGAAGATGATATAAGAATGATGACCTAAGCATGACCAAAAAGGAAGGAAGTGTGGTTGATTTCAAGCCACACAAAAATCACCATGGTTAAAAGGTAATTAATTAAAACAAAAGGCAAAAACAACCAACAAACAAATCATAACACCAAAAACACAAAGTTGACTTCCCATTTTTAAGCAAAAGCTCTCTGCCCCTTTCATTTTGCAAGGAAAGAAAAACCCAAATCCAAGTTCCAAGCTTTGTTAATTAGTGAGGTAATTATCTAAGGTTCCTTGTACATAGATATAGATGTCCTATAAGTTTAAGCTTCAAATTCCTTCACAATCTCTTCCTAAAATTCATGGAAGAAGAGGGTGAATAGTGTTTTTCAAGAACTTGAAATTTTGATCTTGTGTTTTTGTTTAGATAAAGCTTTAGTAAGGATTTTCCAAGGTTGTTCCAAGCTCATTAGTTACTCCTACTTACAAGGAAGGTATAATCTCTTAACCTAGCTTTGTTATTGAATGTTAAGAGCTTATTATGAGTAGTATAGTTCATGATAGGCTTGGTTATTGTGTATTTAGAGATTGATTGGTTTTGTGATGTTTTGGAGTTGTAAATCTTGATGATTAGTTAATGAACTTAAGTAAGCTCTTAGTTCATGATTGAGAAGTAGTATAAATTGGAAATATTGAGTTGTTGGGGCTGTTGTAGTATTGTATGGATGGAGTTTGGTTGTATGGTTGAATTGTGGTTGAATTGTGGTTGATTTGGAGTAGGATAAAATTTGGTAATCGCATAAACACAGCCGTTGTAATGCCCTATTTATTTTAGACTGCTTTTGTTCTTAACATCAGGACCCGTGAACTCACTGTTAGGTTTTGACCATTTCCATGATTAGATAGGTCATGATACGAGCTTCGTTTTGATATGTGGTTCGTTTGAATCCGATGTACGGTTTAGGAGAAACGACCGTTTTAAGTAACGGCGTTTCGCGAACGAACCATTACCCCTCGCCTTACTTTGAAACATTGGTTAAGGACCTTAAATGACTAATTGGAGTATGAAAAATTTATGTAAAGTGGATTAGGTAGTTGGTAAGGTACTCGCGAAAGAATTGCCTTAAAATTCTTAATGGTTAAATTATTAAAAATGGTGGAGCCGAGGGTACTCGAGCGACTTAAGTGAATCATTAAGCGCAAAAGCGAACGTTAGGGTTCAATTGGTTAAATTCTAGTTTCTTAAGCGACCGAGGTTTAATTCCGACTTATGTTGTTGTTCATAGGTTATCGGACCCACTCTAAGCTTAAGTCTATCTGGGAGCACCCAGGCAAGTTTTCTACCCGTTATACTGTTGTTGTGATGTAAATATATGTATATGCATTATCTTGTGATAAGTGCATGATTGTTATTAGAAAATCTTGCGATATATTGGAGCATGTGGTATGGTATATATGCATGTCTATTTTGTAATCTTGATATCTAATTGTTGATTCAATTGCTTATAAGTTGCATAATACCTATGCTAGAGATAAGCAGTAGTTGCGTATACCCTTAGTATAGGGGACCCAAAGGTGAATATTTTCTAAACCGGGATGTTCCCGAGTATATTATATATATATATATTTATATATATAGAGAGAGATATAGTTTTCAAAACTATTAATCGAATAAGGTTTATTCGATAACTTTATTTTTATTAATGAATATTACTTGAAATATTCATTCGAGGACTTATGACTCTATTTATTCTATTTAATGAATATTACTTCGAATATTCATTCGAGGATTTATGACTCTGTTTATTCTATTTAATGAATATTACTTTGAATATTCATTCGAGAACTTATGACTCTGTTTATTCTATTTAATGAATATTTATTTAATGAATATTATTTTGAATATTCATTCGAGGACTTATGACTCCGATTATTTACTAAATAATATTCTTTATTTTATTAAAGTATAATGTTTCGATAATCAAACTTATTTTCGATTATTCAAATAAAGATAGTACTTTCGTATAAGTATATCTTTGGTTATTTAATATTCATTTCAAGTATGAGTTTTAAAACTTCTACTTCAAATTATTTATATAGAGATTATCCTTATGGGAATATTATTAAATAATAATATTCAGATATTTTCTAATATATCTGGACTGATTTATTTCATTAAATCAGCATTACTCCAAACATTCTTAAAAATATTTTCGAATCTTCAAAATGATTTTTAAAAGATTAGAGCGGATCCCAAAACTCATTTTTATATTTAAGATCTTCCTTTCGAAGGGGATTTAAATACTCGCTCAAAACCTGGGGGGGGATCCGGCTCAATGGTGTATTTTACATTCGCAACGAGGTTGCTGTTTTAAGAAAACATCTTGATTACTTGCCCATCATTCGGGAAGTAAGTTCATCTATTTGAGTCAGCATAAGCAACATGGGCTCAGTGGGCGTCCATGAAAGTGTAAGTGGCTCAGTGGGAGTCTATCAAATGCGTAAGTGGCTGAGTGGCAGTCCATCATAAGGTCCTATTGCGGCCAGGGTGATGACCAGTGGGGAATTCGTCCATCTACTAGTAGAAAAGGTTACTTATTGGTATCTTTGCCTGATTAGCAAGATATCAGGTTTATGCCGAGGTTTTCTCCTTTCCAAATTCATTGGATATTGCAACTCTGTTTATAATTTTCATAACAGAGGTTTTCAAGGACTTAATATTGGGACTTAATAACAGAGGTGTATGAAATGTATATATATATATAGGTGTATATATATCGGGACTTAATGAAGTATCTCATAACTTCATTATTTATAATGATATTTCAAGGATTGAATCTATTCAAATCTTATCTTGTAGTCTCATCTATGTGATGAACTTTTGAAACAGATTATACCTTGAACGGTGGTAGTTTAAGTAGTATTCGGAAAAGATATAAGTATATTGGAGTATCTTGTAACTTCATCTTTTAAACATATATCTAGTAAATGATTATCTTGTGCATGTCAAAGATTTTCAGAAAAAGGTTGAGACAAGGTTATATATATGAGATCACCTTGTAACGATATTTTTTTATACAGTTATAAACTGGAACTCTGTGTATATTATACATATCAGAGGATTTCAAAGATTGTGAAAAGTATATATGTATATATATATTGAATATTTTGCGACTTGGTCGCGTTAAGATATCAGCTTGGTTCATTTCTTCTTGACCAAGACTTTCATGAGTACTATGAGAATGCTCATATATTGTTAATTATTATACATATTATTTTGGTGGGATTGTTGCTCACCCTTGCTTTCTTCTTTCATCACACAACAATAGATAGAAAAGATTAACAGGACCAAGCTTCCAATTCGCAAGCGGTTAGGAAATGTTCCGCGGTTTTCTGGAAGTGTTGATGCTGCTGTAGCTGAGGTAGAAATTACCAATAGGCTAGGCTTTCAACTTCTGATGTACCAGACTTATGTATCTATATGAATTGTAATAATGGCAAAGAATATGTAAATTATTCAGAAAACCTTTTGAGGTGTAATGGCTTATAATTGTGGAATAAAATGACTTGTGTTATTTTTGGATATTCATCTCTAAGACTATAACTTGTGGTGTGTGTGTTTATTGTGGGGTCACAGTACGGAGTAGTTGATTGTTTATTAAGATTGGGTGTTATCAAGGGAAATGGAACTCGTGACAACCCGGATCCCCGACCCTGGATTTTGGGGTGTTACAATTCATCAGGATACACATCCGGAAAATCTCTTACTACCAGAATATCCTCGATCTTTACAGATTCTTTCTCCACGTCCACGACATGAGCCAAATAAACTTCGCATCCTTGATGTATTAATCTTCTTGCCTCAATAGCCGTTAGAAATTTCTTCTCTTGCCTCTTTCCTTTAAATATCACTTCCTCACCATCCTTGGTTCTTCACTTCACCTTCTTACTTTTACATTCTATTTGCGACTCATGGTTTGACAACCAATCCATTCCTAGTATAACCTCAAATTCTCCTAACTTAAAGGGAATTAAGTTAGCAGAAAAGTGCCGACCTTCTATAGACACATCACAATCAGGACAAATCTTATTAACAATAACTTTTTCTTGATTTGCTACCTCTATAATAATATTAGGCTCTAGAGGGTACGCAACACAATTTAACTTATCAAGAATACTTTCAGAGATAAAAGATCTAGTTGCTCGAGAATCCATCAAAACTTTTACTTCTATTGAGTTTATAACAAGCATACCTGCTACCACGTCCACCTCTTGCACCGCATCTTTCATTGTCATGTTAAAGGTTCTAGCTCTGGGTTGAGCTGATGGTGTTGGGAGTGATGACGGTCCAGCAATTCTGAGAACATTAGCCTTCTGCACAGGCTCCTTGTAATTCCTGGCCATATGGCCCAATTTGCCACACTTGAAACATGTCGAATCAGGCTTCCTTACTCCATTTGGACACTCTGAAGAATAATGTCCCTTCTGGTTGCACTTAAAACACGTTATATCCAGCTTATTACACCTCCCCGGGTGTCTCTTTCCACAGTTTCTGCATTCTTGCATCTGGGGTCTGCTATCCTTCCCCGGTTGTCCAGCTTTCTGGAAACGGTTCTTCTGAGCTCCATTACCGGGTCTAAACTTCTGGAACTTTTGGTTTTGACTTCCACCATTCTTCCCAAACTTCCCTCTGAACTTTGAGCTTCCTTGCTCTTGCTCAGAGCTTTCAAACTTCCTCTTTCTTCCTTCATTTTCTCTTCGGGCAACTTCCCGCTCACCTTTCACTATCATTGCTTTCTGAACCAAAGCAGCATAATTCTTAATCTCCAACATTGCTATTTGACTCCTAATCCACGACTTAAGTCCCTGTTGGAACCTCTTAGCCTTCTTCGCTTCCGTATTCACGTTCTCAAGTACGAATCTTGACAATTCCGAAAACTTCACTTCATATTCCGCTACTGACATTTCCTCCTGTCTAAGATCCAGAAATTTCATTTCCAACTGATCTTGCATATAGCTTGGTAAATACTTTTCCAGAAATATCTCGGTGAACTTCTCCCAAGATAAGTCTTTGCCTTCCAACAACGCCTTAGAAGACTCCCACCAGAAACTTGCTTCATCTTTCAGATAATAACTTGCGTACTGAACTTTCTTGTCATCCTTAACTTCTGCTAACTCAAAGGCTTTTTCCATTTCTCTCAACCACGACTGCGCTTTAATTGGGTCTGGCAAACCTAAGAACTCTGGGTGATGAACAGATTGAAAGTGCTTAAAGTTTCCAACTTTAGGGGCCACAGGTTGTTGCAAAAGCTGAGCAAGTCTTCTCATCATAGTGGTTTCTGGGTTTATTTCTGGGTCTTGGGTGGGGATTTCTTCTTCTTGGTGATCTGGTGAGTTGGCCATTTCTTACAAACCTGATTGAGCAATTATTTAGCAATACGATGGCAGGGCATATATATAACAACAGTTTCTATGAAATCTCTTTTGTGGGTTTTAAGTTTTTACCCAATTTTGCACATGCAATCCTTATTACTACATAATTCTCATATCAGTGTTGTTTTATCATGGCACAAAACAGGGTTTTATGATCTTTAAACATGGTTATACGAAAACATGGTATTGAGAACAGTTTATAAGATAATCAAGGTGCACAATGGAAAGCAAGACAATGGATTTATTTAGGCAAAGGGTACATAGAGATAATTCTGGTTATCATAAGTTCTGAGATAAGGTACAATAAATAGCAGGGTTAAACAGAGGAAAAACTGGAAAACATCCCCCTATCTACCCCTAACTTCCAACTACTACTACAACACTGATCTAAATACAACAAGATAAATGAAAAAGGGATCCCGGCATCTGACCAAGTATCCCAAAGCCTACCGGCGCTGAAAACAACAATCTACGGGCTCAACCAACAGTCCCATCTAATCATCTAGAATCTCTCTCAACACAACCAACATCCAGCGAATGATCTTATGCAGCCTCCGGGCCTCAGCATCAGCATCACTAGTGGATGGTCCCTCATCCAATCTCCTCCTGGAAACTTGCTCCACCATCTTCACCCGAACTCGCCACTCATCATCCATAACAGATGCACTCTGCCTAGACTCTCTGGCTAGTCTATCCACCAAAGCTCCCAACTCAGGAATGCGGGAGTACACAAAGTCTCGATCCTGGGCTAACTTGCCACCAACACTGACAGGAACAGTCTTAGGCATCTCGGACTCTGGCTCAGGGGCATGGGTCTCTGAATCTGGCCTCAAGGGTGAAATCTGTATGGGGATCTCACTACTCTCAGAAGGGTCCTCCTCTGGGTCTGAACTAACATACACACGCTCCTCTAGAGAGGGTGGAATGGGGTCCACAGGGGTACCAGTCAAACTAATCTCTGAGTCTGAGTCGCTACCACTACTAGGATCCTGAGAGAAAACATAAAACAACAACCAATAAACAATGTTAGGGTTAAATAAAGCTTCCAGCTAACTCACACCCTAACTCTAGTTTCCGCTTTACCAATCAACACTTTCCTTAGACTATACCTAATAGTCTAACTCAACTCTATATGAGCCGAACTCTCTCACGATATAGATATATTCCAAAAATAACCCTTTTTATTCCTAACTTGTCTCAGGGACTAGATCCTATAGCTCTGATACCAACTTGTGACGCCCTCAATCTCGGGGTTAGGAAATGAGGACTCACACACCTCTAATCTAATAATTAAATATGCATAAACCCCAATTAACTACTAACAGGATCAACAGGATAAAGTATGAGACAAGATTACAACTACCAATTAAAAAATATAACTTACAGGCCCAAAATAATATTAAATAACCAATATCGATTCCGGCTGGGAACCGACAGATAACCCATTGTATCTTTATACACTTCTTTCTAGGCGCGAGCTCACTCATAATTACCACTACCTGCTCTGGCAACCAGAAGCCCTCAACATGGTAGGGACCACCAGGTACGCTCTTACGAGCAGTGCGCCTAAGCCTGGCCATCTTCTTGCTTAACGGCCATGGTTAGATTAAAACAAAACAAATGAGTATAAAACTCAGCAAGTAACTTTATAGCAGTTCTACAATATCAAATCACAATATGCTTTACCAACTCAGGGCATTCTACTTTATTTGATCTAAGTGGCAGATTTCCATCTTTTGGGTTAAGGAAAGATTTTTGAAGAAAAGTGTGGGGCTTTCAAGGAACAAGGCTCAAAGCAGGACGAAAGCCGACATTCATCACAAATCATTAAAGGATCAGAATAGATCTTTCAATAGAGGAAAGCAACAGTATTTCAAGATATAGAATCAATCATATGATCAACAATTTCAAGAATCAGGGTTCTCGAGCTTTAAGCTCCATAATAACATAATCAACTTTTTTCAAAGCATTATAAACCAATTTCATTTCCAAAAATCAATTTACTGAACAAAAGTTTCAGTTCCCTTTTTAAATAATCAATTAGAACCCTTGATTGGATTACTTTTCTTTCCATTTCATTATGTACGAGTAATCAGCCCGTACCGACCTCCATCCGGGCATTAAGGTACCAATCGGCATAATTTCAGCCTTAAGTTGGACTAGCCCCGCTAGCCTCTTACCATGACTGGACTAGTCCCACTAGCCTCTTACGTCCCAATCCAATCCATCAGGAATTCATTTGGAAAACCTTGAGTTGGAAAAACAAGTAGGTTTTCAAAAATCCATTTTATCATTACCAAGCATTTGAAATCATTCGGACTCTTTCAAGTCGAAACTCATTCTTAATTAAGATTTTAAGGAAACAAAGTTCAGGGAGTGATTCAAAGATACGCAAGGAACAATTCATAAGAATTCTATATCAGGGATAACAAAGCACTAAATTAGAAGCATCAACATTGGTTTAGGGATCAATAGGGTGATCAAGAGAAACAGGGTATCATTAAGCAGGGTTAACAAGGATAATCAAAAGGTTCAATACAATTCATTGCTTAATAGGTAACTTGAACAGAAAGGACAGATTATCAAAGGGTGAAATCAATAGGCTTATCAATAACAGATTATCAAGAACAAGGGTACTTTAAATCAATATCAGGGTTTCATAAAGCAAGGGTTTCATACTTAAACAGTTCAATACTCTACATGGTATGAACAACATTCTCTTTATATCCATTTACACAAGTAATCAGAGTTACTTGCCTGAATTTGCTTTGCTGAAGGTTGAACTACTGCCACCTAGTAAATCCTTTCCTTTCCTAGTCTGAATGCCCTCACGCTCCGAATCTACAATAAAACCAAAGCCTTAATTAGATTCTCAACTCTCGTTCCCGGAACGATCACTCTATACGATAACTCGATTATATCCTTGACTCGAGCATACAAATATAACTTATACATATAAGCACATAGCACATATCATATCTCTTTTTCGTAACTTTTATATCCTTATATACTTAACAATCGAAGCACACTTGCTTATTTTTAGCTATTTCTCAAATCACACTATTATAACTCTTACGAGTACAAGATTTATTCACAACCAAACATTTACGTCCATAACTATCACTTATATCTTTTAAAATCAATCAACTTAGTTCCCTTTTTCTTTTGTTCCTTAATTCGAACCACATACTACAATCAAGCAAAAAAATTCATAGATATTCACTTATACACCTTCAATCATCCTTTTGATCATCAAAACCAAGTTTTTGACTTTTAATCCCTATGGCCTATTCGGCCTTATCACACAAAATCAACCAAATACGCACTTTAATTCACTTAAACACATAACTCATTCAAAACCATTAAAGAATCATTCTCCTTTCTTTTAATCATAAAAATTTGAACCATAATCATATATATACAATCAAATTTCTCAAAATTACACCATGCATCCTTATTCTTAGCATAATCCAACTTTTAAACTAACACCCTTTTCTTTATCAACAACCATTCGAACCAAAACATACATACATGCTCGCATGCAATTCAATTTCAACTCATCATTATATCAAACACTTCATTTTTATCAATTAAACCAACTAAATTTCTTAACACAATCCAAGAATTCGAATTTCACCTAAATCACAACATGCATCCACTTATTCATCAAATTAATCCTTTTTTAACTCAATTCCCATTCGGTAAAAACTCAAATTTACATCTCAAGGACAAATCAATGACATGCATATCTTGATCTTCTTTAAAACTAACATGCAATCACTTTTAGGCCATATAAACTTAGTGTTTACCAAGATTAACTCACAAAAATCAAATTCCTCTTCTTATTAGCACAAAATCTGAACCTAAACTTAGCATGCAACAACAATTTCATTCCTTTTTAATCTAATAAAAATCCATAATCACTTTAAACAAGTTAACTCAAATCAATATCTTCAAAGATCAAAACCATTTGGGTTTTTCAAGAATGACACATGCAATAATCGAAATAAGTGTTTGGTATAGTAGAGCTCAGTTTTTAACATCATGGCTCACCACCGGTTCACCGGAGTTCATCACGGGTGGCGGTGGCATCTCGGTGGTGCCCTCATTCGAGGGTGTCCAACCACGAAACCCCGATTTCCATCAATTACGCAAAATAACTAACATGCACATCTTCTCTATTATTTGTTTACAAAGAATCAAGCTTAAACAAGATATCATCAACAACAATAACAAGAACCAAGTGGTTCTCGGGTGAACACACACACACCGAGCATACACATCACACACACATCGACATGCAAGTGGGTATACACACATGCACACACTTCTACCTACATATAAGTGTTTAGCAAGAAGATTTAGGGATGATTGGTGAGTTTGATCAAAGAGAAGAGAGGTATACCGAGAGAGATTGAAGAAAGCCGAGAGAGAGTGTTCGAGTGAGAAGGAGAGAAAAGAGAGAAGAGAGAAAGTGAAAGCACGGGAGCAAGAAGAAGAAAAAAAAGAAAGGGAGTGAGTTTATATATCACTCCAAAACAAGGGCAATTTGGTAATCTTCTAATTCCTTTTTCACTCTTACTTGTCCCATCTTTTTACTAAAATAAAACAAGGATTAAATATAAAATATATCTCTCTCGGGAAGTCGAGAATTATTGAAAATGAAAATTTTAATATGTAGGCCTCGAAATTAGCTTTTTAACCATTACACATAATAAGATTTTGAGCGAACGGTTGATTTTATATGAATTTCGCAAACTTGCTTTAATAATAACATTTTTCACATAAAATCAATTTAAAAATGCAAAGATCAACAATCAAATTCACTCATCATTTTTAAAAAGTCTCTAGGACCACTACGAAGATCACATAACAAATCCCATATTTTTTATCTTACTCGAATGATTTTATAAAAATGCACGAAGGTTAATTAAACCTTTATTTAAATCACGTAATTCCTTTAAAATTCACAAAAACATCACATATCACATAGCCATGCACACAGACAACAATCTCACATATATAATCACATAACGACTCAGGTCTGATCATAGAATCTATCCCTCTTTAATCTTTATCATCTTTTATGCGTACGGGGTCACATTCAGCCTGACGGCCCGACGCTCAGCGTTTCGATTACGCTTCTTATTCTCATTATCAATCAACACGTGACTTAGGAAAAAATACTTTATTACTCATTCATTTCATTCAATCACACATAATTCACATTTTATATTCTTTAATTCCTTACTAGGACGGGTTCCGTTCTACCTGACGGCCCGACACCACAGCTATACTTCTAAGCTGACTCTTTAAATTGGAACGTTTATATCCACGCTCCTAAACTCTAGTGTACATAAAAGACAATTAATCAACACTTAATCACATAATTATAATCACATCACATAATGTTGGATTTTTAACGCAGCGGGGGCATGGCAAAACACTTTTACACATACAAAATCCAAATAAAAGCATATAAATCGTGAATAAAAATTCGAGGGATCGAATCTAACCTTTAAAAACAATTCGGAGACAACGATCAGAGATCCTTAGCAGTTGCTCCTCAAGTGTGAAGCACTCCACCGGTATCCACCAAGAAAATGACTTTTAGGAGGAGGAGGAGGTGGAGAAAATTTGGTTTTCTGAAACTTTTGGGTTTCTGGGGTTTCGATGGGGTTAGAATAAAATAGGGTCTATAATAGTGTATTTATAGGCAAAATTTTTAGCTGAAATTTTCCCATAAATAATATTATTATTATCCCATTTATTATTCTCATTAATAATTAAAACACCTTTTAATTATTAATCCTTTTTCTAAACACTTTAGAAATAATTCTCTCACTTGATTTAATTTCTAAAAATTAAATCCTTAATTAATAATATTAAGAACTTTTCTTAATTAATTTAAAATCAATTAAATCTCATTTAATCAATTATTAAATTTGCCAATTAATTATTTATTTCACAAATAAATAATTATTAGCCATTATTAATTAATTCCTCCACCATAAAATCATTCTCTTTTTATGGTGTGACCCTGTAGGTTCAATATTAAGCCGGTAGTAGAAATAAATAATAATAAAACTATTTTATCATTATTTATATAAATTCTCTAATATATTAAATATGATTAATTAATTAATCACATTTATTCTACATCGTGAGTGATGCTTCTCAACATATCGCAACTATCCGGATAATATGAATTCACTGCTTAGAATACCAAGAACCTGTCAGTGAATAGTTACCGTACAATAAACTCCTTTTACCCTACAATGTTCCGATTAAATACAAGGCATGGATCTCGTGTCAAGCCTATCTAATTCAATCACTTGCTTACCATTTACTATGCGTAGTTCTATGCAAATTAGAAACTCCTTTCTAATTTCATTCACTCTGGCCAGAGATTCCTGAACTAGCATAAGTGGATCAGCCTTGAACATTCTCTTCCTTCACTGGAAGGGGTAGATCCTTTATTGATCATACACTATCTTCATGTACAAATTCCTATACCCAGAAGAGCCCTAATAATTATTCCTGGAGACTAAGAACTAAACCAAAGCATAGTTCAGTGTACACAAGATGACTATGAAGACCTCAAGTCTAAGGATACTTGTACAACTATCACTATATGAACAACTGCTGACACGTAAGTGAACTCCATCAGTTGTTCAGCTGTGCGAGTCATGTTCAGTGAACTTATTCTATAATAAGCACCTACACACTAGTTATAGTGTCACCACACAAATGTCTATGAGAACAGACATCCTTCATAATGAAGCAAGCATAGTATATACCGATCTCTGCGGATTATTAATTACCAGTTAGTAATCCTATGACCAGGAACTATTTAAGTTTAGAGTTATCATCTTTTTAGGTCTCACTATTATGATCTCATCATAATCCATAAAAAGCTTTACTCTAAACTATGGTATATCTTATTTAAACACTTAAATAGATAAAGCCCGTAATAAAAACAAAACAAGTCTTTATTAATATCAATGAAATCAAAACAGATTACATAAAAGTTATTCCTAAATCCTAATACACGATTGGACTTAGGACATATTCCTTTCAATCTCCCACTTGTACTAAAGCCAATCATTCTGGTATCTAATACCCATCTTGACGATCAAAATGACTTTCATAAAGTAGCTTTATGAGTGGGTCTGCTATGTTGTTATGTGTGTCAACTCTAATTCAATACAATATAAGAAATGTTACCGCGCTCCCACTAACCCTTTTGTAGACGCATGGTTCATCTACGTTTTTGATAAAATCAAACTCTTTGATTGTCTCATCAAAACGAATGTTCTATTTACGAGAAGCTTGCTTTAAACCACATATGGTTCACAATAGCTTACACACTAGGTTTTCATTTCTCTTGGAAATAAAACCACCTGGCTAATTGCCAGATCTCATAGTCGTAGTAAGCAGCAATCGCAAGCAAAATCCGAACTGATTTTAACAGGGCTACAGGCAAAAAGTTTTATCAAAGTCAATCCATTGCCTTTGTTTGAATCCTTTTTCCAAAAGCCTGGCCTTAAAGGTCTCCACCTGGCCATCTGCTATAATCTATCTTTTGTATACCGTATACATAGATTTTATTCTAGATTTCATGGCACTATGCCATTTCTCTGAGTCAACACTACTCATAGCCTCATTATAGGTCACAGGGTCGTCATCATCAATGATCGACAACTCATTGTCATTCTCAATGACAAGGCCATATTACCTCTCAGGTTGGCGAGACAATCTCCCTGATCTATGAATGGGCTGTTACACAAAAGGTTGTTCAGTCAGAACAGGTGTTTCCACTTGATCCGTAGTAGTTTGTGCTTCTTGAACTTCATCAAGTTCAATTTTGCTCCCACTATTTCCTTCAAGGATAAACTCCTTTTCCAAGAAGGTAGCATGTCTGGAGACAAACACCCGATGATCGGTGTAAAAGTAATACCCTAAAGTCTCTTTAGGATATCCCACAAAACTACATTTTACGGATCGATATTCCAGCTTATCTGGGTCAACTTACTTGACATAAGCTGGACATCCCCAAATCTTAACGTGTTTAAGACTCGGTTTCCTTTCTTTCCATATCTCATACGGAGTTTGAGGAACAAATTTGGAAGGCACCTTGTTCAGTAAATATGCTAAGGTTTCCAATGTATAACCCCATAAGAATACTGGAAGATTTGCATAGCTCATCATGGACCGAACTATGTCTAACAAAGTTCGATTTCTCCTTTCAGATACCAATCTGGAGGAGTCCACTGGGAGACTATACCATTTACTTTGAGATAATCTAGAAACATTCCATTAAAGTATTCACTACCTCGATCTTATCGAAGAATTATAATACTATGTTTCGTTTGTTTCTCCACTTCATACTTATATTCTTTGAACTTTTCAAAGGCCTCAGACTTGTGTTTCATCAAACACATATCCGAATCTAGATCTATCATCTATGAAAGTAATGAAGTATGAAAATCCACCCATGGCTTGCTTAGACATTGGTCCACATACATCTGTGTGTACCATTCCTAGCAAATTTGCAGTCATCTCTCCATGTCTACTAAATGGAGACTGCAGTGCCACTATGAAGTGAGATTTTCATCATCCCTTTTCTTTTATTAGTTTGTTCAATCTGAAGTAAATTATGTCATATATGTCCAGACCATTATTTAAAGTACCATGTCCATAAAGAATATTATCTCTAAGAATAGAACATTCATTATTCTCAATAATAAATGAAAATCCAGCCAAGTCTAACATGGGAATAATATTCCTCACAATCGAGGGAACAAAATAACAATTATTTCAAACAATAGTCTTGCCCGTAGGCATATGTAAATGAAATGATTCTACATCTTCAGCAGCAACTCTTGCTCCATTTCCATCAGTAGAATCACCTCCTCTTCCTCAAGAGTCCTACTTCTCCTTGGTCCCTGCAACAAATTACAGATATGAGAACCACAGGCGGTATCTAATACCCAAGTAGAAATGACATAATCACTTCTATCATGAACATACCTGAATCAGAAGCGGTAGTCTCACTACCCTTCTTCTTCAATTCTGCAAGGTAAACCTTGCAGTTCCTCTTCCAGTGCCCCACCTTGTTACAGTGAAAGCAAACAACTTTGCTCTTGGGGTCTTCAGCTTTTGGTGGAACCGGCATTTTCTCACCTACTTTCTTCTTCTTGGAAGAGTTCCTCTTCCTTTTCTTAGGATTGGAACCTTCACCAATTAGAAGAACAGAACTCTTCTTAAGGGGAAAATTCGATTCCGCAGTCTTCAACATGTTGTGGAGTTCAGGCAAGCTGACATCCAACTTATTCATATGAAAGTTCACAACAAACTGCGAGAACGAACTCGGAAGCGATTGCAAGACCAAGTCTTGGCTCAGCTCCCCATCCATGGCAAAACCAAGTTGTCCAAGACGTTCAATCAAATTGATCATCTTAAGTACATGGTCATTCACAGATGATCCCTCAGACATCCTACAACCGAACAGCTCCTTCGATATCTCATATCGAGCTGTCCTCCCTGCCACATCATACAACTCTTGTAGATGCATGAGGATAGTGTGAGCATCCATATGCTCATGTTGCTTCTGTAGCTCAATGTTCATGGAAGCTAGCATGATGCATTGAGCAACATTTGCATCATCTATCCACTTACGATATAGAACGTGTTCATCATTATGTGCATCACTAGCGGGTTCAGTAGGCTTAGGTGAGTCAATCACGTATTCCAGCTTCTCAATCCTGAGAACAATTCTCAAGTTTCGAAGCCAGTCAGCATAATTAGGACCAGTCAATTTGTGAGCATCTAGTATGCTCCTGAGTGATAGTGCAGAAGACATAATGTATATTGTAAATCTGTAAATGATAAACACATAACAACACTTAGCAAATATTCGATTTCATTTTAAAACACTATCTGAATCGGGTCTTTATTCATAAGTGGCTCCCACTAGTTTATCTAATTTATTCAACCCTCTACGTGAAAAATTAAGCATTCATAATGCTAGTGGGAATAGGGATCCTACATTCCATTACACAACCCCGGCTGTGGCACGAAACGCCATGTAATGTTCAATAGGCAGACAACTCTTGTCAATTACATCTTATGTTATTCCCTAATCAAACTTTAGCCTCTTGAATAATTGATTCACGGCTGTGGCACGACAAACTCAATATTCTAAGTCAAGTCAAACCCAACATTCCGTACAAATGAATCAGTCCCTAAAGGCCCACGGCTGTGGCACGTAACGACCTTTAGATTCTTATTCAATGTACACATCTCTATGTGATAGACAAGTATTTCTTATTTCGAAATCAAAGCCCTCGACTGTGGCACGAAACGACAATGATTCAAAAATAAGAACTACTTTCTATCATGTTGGAAGGTTATGACCGACACAAGCCCGTTGTGTCATTGGCCAATTACTACTTGATATTATTTAATTTTAGAGGGATTATATTACGTTACAATCATAATCATATTATAAAGAGATTCTTCCTTTTAAATTAAATATTTCAAATCAATAATCAATAATCAGACGATTCCCAGATCGGGTGGAGCATTGTCAAGAGGCGTCACTTAATAACCCTTTCTTACAGATATAAATCTGTTGTTGACAGAATCATCCTTTCTCTCATATCGAAAATTCATATTCAATTATGTGTTTCACAAACACAAGAATCTCATGATTGTTCATAATATTGTTTTTAAGGTTATGAAACAATTTCACTATACTAGGTTGTTTAACAAACGCCTTATGTTCATTTAAGTTCACCTAAATCTATCATCGCATGATAAACTAAGCATATATCACATATATAAACATGAATAAACATCAAGGTAGGCATGTTACATCATCTAGCACATTAGTCTAAGCATTATACATCTCTATGTATCACATGAAGCATTTAAAAGCAATTAAAACAGACAAAAACAGCTTTAAAACACTTCATGGAAACATAAACAGTTCAAAACTTTTATATAAACTAAAATTGATCACTCCACTAGATCCGTCTCGAAAAAACGAATCCAACGGTATATTGCACGCCTAAAACGGAGTTACGAAACTCCCAGAAAATCAATTTTAAAATCAATAAAAGGGCTGTAACGCATTACAGGAACGCGTTACAAGCCCTGTAACGCATTCCGATGATGCGTTACACCCCTTTTAAGCCATTAAAGGGTATAACGCATTCCGTGAATGTGCCACAGGTGTGTAACGCATTCCCGGAATGCGTTACACCCCTATATTTTTTTTTCTCAGCCGCCGTTGCTTTTCTATCTCGAACTGCGTGTAGCCGTCCTGTCAGATCTCTCTATCTGTCTTTGCTTCCGTGCAATTTACAGCAGCAGTACAAGCAGCTTTACATACATAATATATATATACTAACAATTTATTTATATATGTATATGACTTAATTTAATTACGAATTTAATTGTAACAACTTCAAAAATTCATAATAAAAAATTCATACATCCTAAAATTATGAAAAAAATACCCAGACGATCTACAACACTTGTAGAACCCAGATCAACATTCAAAATTATTATGAGAAACGATTTCTCATCAGACAAAATTAATCCATGATATAACTTGTAAAAATCATAATTAATTAATACAAGCACATAAAATTCTGAAATTTTTACCACAGATCTATATGCATACAACCTATGCTCTGATATCAATGTTGGATTTTTAACGCAGCGGGGGCATGGAAAAACACTTTTACACATATAAAATCCAAATAAAAGCATATAAATCGTGAATAAAAATTCGAGGGATCGAATCTAACCTTTAAAAACAATTCGGAGACAACGATCAGAGATCCTTAGCAGTTGCTCCTCAAGTGTGAAGCACTCCACCGGTATCCACCAAGAAAACGACTTTTAGGAGGAGGAGGAGGTGGAGAGAATTTGGTTTTCTGAAACTTTTGGGTTTCTGGGGTTTCGATGGGGTTAGAATAAAATAGGGTCTATAATAGTGTATTTATAGGCAAAATTTTCAGCTGAAATTTTCCCATAAATAATATTATTATTATCCCATTTATTATTCTCATTAATAATTAAAACACCTTTTAATTATTAATCCTTTTTCTAAACACTTTAGAAATAATTCTCTCTCTTGATTTAATTTCCAAAAATTAAATCCTTAATTAATAATATTAAGAACTTTTCTTAATTAATTTATAATCAATTAAATCTCATTTAATCAATTATTAAATTTTCCAATTAATTATTTATTTCACAAATAAATAATTATTAGCCATTATTAATTAATTCCTCCACCATAAAATCATTCTCTTTTTATGGTGTGACCCTGTAGGTTCAATATTAAGCCAGTAGTAGAAATAAATAATAATAAAACTATTTTATCATTATTTATATAAATTCTCTAATTTATTAAATATGATTAATTAATTAATCACATTTATTCTACATCGTGAGTGATGCTTCTCAACATATCGCGACTATCCGGATAATATGAATTCACTGCTTAGAATACCAAGAACCTGTCAGTGAATAGTTACCGTACAATAAACTCCTTTTACCCTACAATGTTCCGATTAAATACAAGGCATGGATCTCGTGTCAAGCCTATCTAATTCAATCACTTGCTTACCATTTACTATGCGTAGTTCTATGCAAATTAGAAACTCCTTTCTAATTTCATTCACTCTGGCCAGAGATTCCTGAACTAGCATAAGTGGTTCAGCCTTGAACATTCTCTTCCTTCACCGGAAGGGGTAGATCCTTTATTGATCATACACTATCTTCGTGTACAAATTCCTATACCCAGAAGAGCCCTAATAATTGTCCCTGGAGACTAAGAACTAAACCAAAGCATAGTTCAGTGTACACAAGATGACTATGATGACCTCAAGTCTAAGGATACTTGTACAACTATCACTATGTGAATAACTGCTGACATGTGAGTGAACTCCATCAGTTGTTCAACTGTGCGAGTCATGTTCAGTGAACTTATTCTATAATAAGCACCTACATACTAGCTATAGTGTCACCACATAAATGTCTATGAGAACAGACATCCTTCATAATGAAGCAAGCATAGTATGTACCGATCTCTGCGGATTATTAATTACCAGTTAGTAATCCTATGACCATGAACTATTTAAGTTTAGAGTTATCATCTTTTTAGGTCTCACTATTATGATCTCATCATAATCCATAAAAAACTTTACTCTAAACTATGGTATATCTTATTTAAACACTTAAATAGATAAAGCCCGTAATAAAAACAAAACAAGTTTTTATTAATATCAATGAAATTAAAACAGATTACATAAAAGTTATTCCTAAATCCTAATACACGATTGGACTTAGGACATATTCATTTCACATAACACATACTTTATTGACTTAATTACGTCGGAAAATTCTCAGTCGTCACATCTATAATGAATGAAAATCATACATTTATCTTTTGAGAGAAATGATGTACAATAGTGATTTCAAAAGATTTTAAAATGAAATAAGAAATCACTAATGTAGAAAGAAGTTTGATTTTCTCCTAAAACTGTTCGAGTGCACAAGTCTGTTTTTATGCCTAAAAAGATAAATGATTTGATAAGACACAGACTGATGACCTAGCAGTATTAAGAAGAGAAAGAAAGATTTAGACTTTCAATATGAATGAGTTTTTGTTAAAGCATTGATCACTTAGGGTAAAGTCTAAATAATTCTCATTCATGTCAAAAGCTCCATAATCTATCTTCATAAAATTATAATCAACAACACTGTTTGTTGAAAAATAATATTAATAAGAATGACCATGCTGCTGATTTCAAATTATAGTGAATCTTTCAGATATAACAACTTATATAAATTCATTAGAACTTAAAATCTCACAACTATCTGCAACAAAATATTAACAATATATCATTGACCGATATTTGTCAAGTACTTTAGATACCAATAATTATGTTGCATATATTTTTAATATAATTAAAAAAAATATCAATGAATTAAATACCAAATATCTATCAAAGAGATATCAGCATTCAATTTCATATATCATACAATTGTTAACTCCTAACAATTGTAATATCTCAAACAATATTTATAATTACAGAAAGTACAAATAAAAACTTATATTAATATAGCAAAAATACAGAAAATATTTACAAGTTCAATGATAACATTACAAGCTTGCAAATAGCCATATCCCTCAGTTAAACCTTTGCTGTTATCTCCAAAGGTAACCACTGGGCCAGCTTTCTCAACCATATTTGATAGCAGGGCTCTATCTCCGGTCATATGTCTTGACGATCCACTGTCAAGAATCCACACTACCGGTTCCACCTATTTAATGCCCTGCAATACAAATGGATTAAACCTTCTTTGGAACCCAAACTTGGTTGGGCCCGGTATACTTATAGAATTGACCTTTGTCAGGTAAAACAACATTCTTAACTTTAATGTTCTCAACTTTCTCAATGACTAGACATTTGACCTTGTAAATAACCTTAACAGATTTCTGTTTAGGCTTAGGCACAAAATGTCTCCTTTCTAGCCTTAGAAGGACTAGCAGTCTTAGACCTAGAATGCTTCCTATTATTCACATGCTGACGATGAGTAGTCTTATCACTAGAAACATGATTACCATTAAAATAAGCATACATCAAATTAAAAGCACAAGACATAAAATTAGGAACACCACATACTTTATGAGAGGGATTAACAACAGGAAAATTATGCATGGTAGACATGGCATTTTTGTTATCCAACTCATGTGTGTCTGAGTTCGTCTCAGTTGCTTTCACAACTATGACTGGAACTTTTGACACACTTGGCTTGAAAACAACCTTCTCATTAGCATGATCTTCAACATGTATTTCTTCTTGAATAATAAAGGAGGTCTCATCAAATGGTTCAGCAATTGATCCTTTATAGAGGGGTTTATCAACACCCTTAAGCACATGTGGTACTTCCCTACCTTTAGCACATACATGAGGAGGGGAGTTTATGCCTAATTCTCCAATAGCAACATTGTAATCAAAACCTATTCCAGATGTTTGATTAACAGCTTGCTTACTTTAGAACTCTTTAGCCTTCGAACAAGAATTAAAGTAAGCTTTAACCTTAGTCTCAAGACCGGTGATCTTGTCTTTGAGAATAGTTTCGAGTTGTCTATAACAGTTAACTCTATCCTCTATAAAAGATACTTGTTCTTTTAATTTGTTTTGATTAATTTGCACAAGTCTTAATTTATTGACCTCTTTCTCAAGGTCTTTGATCTGCTGACTTAACAGTTCATTATCACGACGAGCACAATCTAAAGAACCTCCTAGATGATAAACTAATTCAGCATCAGTAAATTTTACCTCTTTTCCTGATGATGAAGTATTTCCATCAATAGCCATAAGAGCAAGATTCCCATCTTCTTCATCTTCACTATCAGTATCATCCCAGCTTCTTCCCTTTTCCAGATAAGCCCTTTCAGAGTCACTTTTCTGATTTGAATCATAAGAGTTCTTCCTTACTTGCTTTGGCTTCCTGCATTCTGTGGCAAAGTGTCCCAACTCATTGCAGTTATAGCATCGAATGGTGCTCCGATCAACCATCCCTGTTTTGTATCCACCACTGCTGGTGTTAGAGGATGAAGATCCACCTTTCTGGAATCTGTTGTAGTTGGACTTGTACTTGAACTTGGGATTTCTCTTGAATCTGACATTGGAGAACCTCTTGACAATCTGGGCCATTGATTCATCTTCCAATTGCTCCAGCTCTTCCAAGGAGTAGAAATCATCACCAGATTGATTTGTAGTAGGAGGATCATATTCTGCTACTAACATATTTTCCTCAGCCTTGGAAGACTGTACCATTCTCTCTGACTGTTGAGATTGTTGTTGTTATTGTTGTTGTTGTTGACCTTCAGCTACTAGAGCAGTAGATGTGCTGACCACTCTATCTTTTCCGTAGACTTCCTTCTGCTGAATCTACTCCAACTCATAGGTTTTTAACACACCATAGAGCCTTTCCAAAGAAATCTCATTCAGATCTCTCGCTTCTCTTATGATAGTGATTCTATTTTCAAGATGAGTTGGCAGTGTTAAAAGGAACTTTTTGTTGACCTCCCTGATTGAATAATATTTTCCATTTATGTTCAGGTTGTTGATCAATGCATTGTACCTCTCAAATACTTCAGTAATTCCTTCTCCTGGATTGGATTTAAAATATTCATACTCAGAGGTTAGGATCTCTAACTTGTTCTCCCGAACTTCCTCTGTGCCTTCATTAATCACCTCAATAGTTTCCCAGATGTGTTTGAAATTTTTACAGTTCATCACATATCTGTTCATCAAGGAATCAAGGGAATCAACTAAAATTAATTGAAGGCTGTCATCCAAGGAGGCTTCTTCTTTTTCAGCAGGAGAAAAATCCTCAGGGTCTTTTACATAGGTTCTAGCTTTGGTAATTACAACATCATTTTCTATAACCTCTGGTTCAATAACCATCAGAATTTTTGGACCCTTCTTTAACACATCCAGATATTTGAGATTTGCAACTTGTAAGAGCAAGCGCATCTTCTTCTTCCACATAATATAATTTTCTTTATCAAACAGTGGGATTTTAACGGTTCCAACTTTTTGTGAAGTCAATATGAATTTTTGAATAAGTAAAAATTCAAGGAGTGGAAGAATCACAAAAGTCTAGGATCTTGATTTGTTCGTTAATCAGAAGGCTCTGATACCAATTGTTAGGTCCCAATATGTTTGTAGAAGGGGGGGGGGGTTGAATACAAACTATACCGTTTAATTGAATTTAGTGCGGAATAAAAAATTGAAACAAAATTCAAGTTAAATAAAAATATTATTAAACTTGAAAGGTGTTACAACAACAGTATCGATTACAAGGGATTAATCTCAAATTAATTATCACAAATCTAGAATAAATTCCACATAAACTTTTTCTATTTTTACAATAAAAAGAATCAAATGCTAAAAGCAATTTGAGATTAAGTTATAGGGATTTTGATCCGCTAGATAGTTACACAAGAACAAGAGAATGATTTCTAGTGGTTTGGATTTAACTTTAAAACTAGAAATGTATAATCTTGAATTCAGTAGAGAGATGAAATATTTGTGCGGCTACTGCTCCTGTTCTTGTATTGTTGAAGATTGTATTCTCTTTTTGAATTTTGTCTGAATTGGTTGTCTTTATATTCAATCACCATAAATCAACTGAATTGGCGAGACAATCGGTGAGACAATCCGTTGAGCTAGCAAGACAATCTGTTGAACCACCATGACTTTCAGTGAGACAATTGAATGAACTAACAAGACTATCAAAATGAACTGGCAAGACAATTCTCCTTCCAGTAGAACTTTCGGTGAGACAATCAGGAATGGCCTGGCATGACAATTGGTATGACAATCCAGATTGTCATACCAGTTCAATCTCAATTGTCTTACTGAATTAAAACTGATTTTAATTCAATTATAATTCAGAAAATTCTTAATATTAATTCAGAATTAATTAATAAATTAATTTAATTAATCAATAAATTAATCTTTGCAGATTTAATTTATTTTCTTAATTAAATTATATGACTTAATTAATTAATAGAGAATTAATACTACTCTTGAACATCAACTATTCTTCTGAAAATCTTCTGAAAATTATGAATCAATTCCACCACTTCAATGTTGACACTCGATGTACTATCTGGTTCATGAGTGACAAACTTCTGTGACGTTTCTTCATGTCTTGACTTTAATAACTTGATTTTCTTCAGATTAAATCTCTGTAATTAATTGATACCCTGACAAGATCTCTATCACTTGATTAAATCCACAATCATGATTTATATCACTGAGGCTTGATCAATTTCTTGAACTTCTTCCAGTGAAGTAATTCCCCAAGTCTATAGATGAACATTGTTTCTGAATCCTTTGACATATGTTACTTTGAGAGATCTCTTTGACGGTAGATACACTATTTACTTGTTACATTCTTATTTGAGTTGAGTTAAATCCTTGAATAAACAAATAGGCTATGACATATGCCTTTCATATCAGGACTTAGATTATCAGAAGATAATATCAGAAGATGGATATCAGAACTTAAGTACTGGAGGACTAATAGTTAAGGAAGGAAACTGATTTACAGGAAAGAAGATCGAGACTAATATAGAAGAAGATATGCATGGAAAGAGTTAGAGGACTAGAAGAATTGTATAAGATATCTGATTGATATATTTTAGGAGACATAATTATATTCCATATCAATTAGAAGTTATCTTGTAACTGTGTGTCTATATAAACAAAGACATAGGTTTACACTACATGTGTTACGATCATCAAGAAGATCATACATTATAACCTAGCAGCTCTCGTGATATTTGTTCATCACTGAGAGAGGACAGTTCCATTGTAACAGAGTTTATTATATCGAATATATTTGTTTTCTGTTACTTGTGTTCTAAATAGATTTGATTGGATTCTACATTGTATTTAACCCCCTTCTACAGTGTTGTGTGACCTAACAGTATCTCTTCACAAAAGCCTTGACTCTTACATAAATCTTCTTTCAGAGAAGTTGCTTTAACTTAATCTTCAAATTTCTTTCATAATCAGTTTCTTCATACAACTGATATATGGAAGCTCTCAAATTTCCAATTGGAGTCCTCTCCAACATCAAGTCATCAAGTACTACATAACTAGTTTTCAGACCATCGGGATTCAATATTAATTGTCTTGAAGTGAGAACTGTTTCAAATATAGCTGCACCCCTTCTCATGTTTGTTAGTGTTTGTGCCCTAAAGAAAACACTATGATGTTTTAGTTTAAGACATTTGGATTATTAATATTTATGTTCTATCGATTATTCTTTTTATAATTCATTAATTCTTAATTTACTGCGATATAAATGTTAGATTTATAAATGTCCTTGGAATATGATATGAATTCTATACCTCTAAGTACGTGACTTAGAAATGAGATTATGAGAATAGTATCAATATTCCTAAAGGTCCCTAGTCAAGTATTATTATTAAGGGACAATAATAATGTATTAAGACTGGTATGTTTGTTGATTGATGATCACATCTCATTGATCATAGGTATAGTGATACTAAAGTAATAAAACAAAGGCAAATGTATATGTACATGGTGCTAGACAGGCCTAATGTGAGATTCTACATGTATGTTATGTCATAAGTAATTCTCACTATGATAATGATATAATGGGCCTTAGACTTGAAATCATTATATTTTTATACGAGAATTAATGTACTTTGATTACATTAAAAGTTACCTTTGACTGGGTAATGATAAAAGTGTATTTCGGGTATATTATGTATCATATGAGAAATATGAATGAACTATGTCACACCCCAATTTTAACAAAAGAAAACTATATGAATAATTACAATAGTTAACAAAAGGAAATATATACACTAAAACCAAGATCTTACAGTTTAGGGTTTGGAACAGCCCAATACTATTAACTATTACAACCTGATTTCAATATCGAGTCCTCAGACAAAATGATCACTAATCTACCTGAGCTCGAACATACGAATCGGCATCAGAAGTCTTACATGCTGTCTTCTTGAATTTAACCATATCTGCTAGCTGAAATATAGGGTGAAAGCAAGTAGTGAGCCAAATGCTCAACACGTGCTATAATATACATAAACAAAATAAAATAACAATGAAATTGAAAGATTCAACCATATAGTGACAAGAGATAAACTTTCAAGGTAATGGAATCTTTTATTTGTAACAAAACAATTAGAAACCATTTCTTTATCAAAACCATTTTATGACGCTACGGATTACAGCCGGTGATCAACCGCGAAGTAATCCCGAACCTCGATGGGTTCTAGAACATTAATGGGATCCCTAGGCAACCTTTAAGCCTATAATTTAAAAACGGAAATGTAACACCCCCAAATTCAAGGTCGGGAATTCGGGTTGTTACGATCACTTAATATTGTCTAATAAATAATTAATCCTCTTGTCACCTCATTACTCGACCTTTTAACCAAACTCACACACACAGAGGTTATATGCTCAGAGACATTACTAAATTTTCGTTAAAGTATTTAAATTATTACAGACCAAAGGAAATTATCTCAAAAGGGTGAACGCCGAGAACAGCTCTACATGAGACTGACTCGGGTCACAAATAGTCTTGGATCAAGTACTCAAAAGGAAACTATCTCTACTCGTCTACCTAAGGTGGCTGGCGGATGAACAGTCTACGGTACTCACGTGCGTCCCCTACCCGCTTGCGGACAGTCGTCCTCGTTCGGGCCATGCTGGTAATCTGTTATGATATGATATTTATAAAAGCAAGAGTGAGCACTAACGCTCAGCAAGATATAGATATCCATTATTTAAATATGATCATTTAGGGAAAAAAAACCATTAAGCATTGTATAGCCAAGGTTTCTAAAAGTTTATATGCTTGTTAATATTATGAAAAACTCAACTTTAAATGTACCAGTTTAATCAGTTTTATTCTCGTACTCATTTCATCTCAAAATCTCAATATGATGCTTGAACCAAGATTCTTAAATGGATGAGATATATATTCATCAACATCCTTATTAAAACTTACCCTTGTTGGCCTTCTGCTGTAGGTTTCAAAATAATTTATCCAAAGTGGAGGAAAGGGAATATACTGGAATAAACCAAGTACCGGTGATCAGCCGAATACGAAATTTTCTCTACTAGTAGAAGGAATACAAACCTAGCCGCCTTTAGGCTCATCAAGACATTACACGATGGTTGCCCATTTCCGTGCAAGTCCGAAAGTTAATGGTCACAGAGACCATATAAATGTGCGCCACTCCGCGCTTGGTCACTACTCGATACCTCTCGGTACCGGGTAGGCCACATTCCAGTCCCAAAACAATTATATTATTTACATAAAATCCTTTATCGTAGGAATAGACATTTCTGAGTTGACCTTTAGATAAGATGATTTATTCATCACTTTTAATCCAATTGATCCTTGGGAGTCGTCGGAGTTTTGAGTTTAAAATCATTTTCAAACCCTTAAGGCTAAATGCTTCGTAATAAGGTTTAATGAAATGATAAAAATCTTAATTAAATACTTAAGACAGGATTTGACATCTTCTAATTATCCTTCGAATGGTTACATACATTTTAAATAGAGTGAATTGATTTAAAAACTTTTCAATATCTCTTTAAGTATTTTCCGGATATTTTAGTAACTCTTTAGGTATTACTTATAAATAAATAATCAAATAGGATATCCCTTGAGTGAATATTCGATTGTCCCTTATAGTTATAAATCAATCTCAATCGTTCGCTTAATATGTATGTCATGCGAAAGTACTTTGTTAATTGAAATAGAAATCCTCCGCGTCCGGCTCATTCCGGAATTAAATCAATTTAAAATATCTCCGACTCCCACTATCTTGTATTGTATTAAAATTACGTTTCAATTTCTCATACTCGTATAAAACAAAGTTTGTTTTCGTAAACAATCGCATGATTTGAATGTATTGATATCACGGACAAGCATATATTTCCAAACTGTAAATCATGGCATCAATATCACAACAATATATATAGCATGGATAATTTGTGATAGGGTTTCATAAACTTGCCTCGAGTGCTAGGAGTGGTATGGTCTCGGGGCTTTTGTTGGCGATCTAAAATCAATAACCAACGATCTTAGTTAGTACGCGATTATCGATTCGCGTCACTAAAACATTTTTATAAAATCGAAAAATTAATATTTTCATAAATTTCTTTTTGGAAAGTCTTCCTTGCTGCATTATTTAATTATCATGATTTTTCCAAGATTCCGAAATCATTTTTAGCCTTTCAAAATCATCAAGTAAATTGCCTATGTGCAGTTGGCTTTTCGTATGAACGCTCTACACTAAAACAGTCATAACTTCTAAACCGTAAATCCCCTCGCAACGATCCACACATGTACAGAAACTAAAAATCAAGATATACCCATTAATGGCTAGTAACTCAAAAGTTTAAAATATTTACATGGCTGATTACACTGCAGAAGGCAGACCAAGTGCAATAGGCTCTACATTCCATTTCTATTCCTTGTTCTTGACACAATCACTACTTATGACCAACACAACACTCTTTACTTCTCAAGATCCACCCACATACACCTTATATACTTTATCTAGTATCACATACAAGCATCATAACTCAAAAACTCAAGTACTTAGCAATAATATGAGCAAAACAACCTCACACATACACAAACTTTTGGATCTTGACACTAAATCATAAATAACTCTTAAACCCACCCTTAAAACTTTAAAGGGTTGGAATTTATACCTTCTTGAGCACTAGGAGGGTTAGTACTAAGATGATTAGGGCTTGGTTTGCTTGAAAAACACTTAGAAGGGCTAGATCCTTAAGAAACAAAACCAAGAAACCATGTTAGTCAAAAACAGTCCATAAAGTTCTTGAACTTCAAGAATTTGTTTCTAACAAACCATTAAGAATTTGGCAATGAAATCATATACATACCTTAACTAGGATGTAAGGAATCTTTGTGAATTTTTATAGAATTTTTAATAGAGGGAAGGATGGAGAAGTGAAGTGAAGAAAAGGGTTCTTCCTCCTTTTCTGTATGCACAGCCGAGAGCAAGAGAGAGGTGGGGGGGGGGTTGGCTTGATTTTTGTTAAAGTGTGGGAGTGTATAAGATGGGTTTGATAGTGTGTATATATGGAAATAATAATCAGCAAAAGAAATGGCTTGGTTGACAATTTAGATGAGTAGAAATGAGGAGGTATGGCCTTGTACTTCCTTGTCTCCCCATTACTATTCACTTACTATTCTAACTATTCCTCTAACCATTCTAGTTAGCTTCTAATTCCCTAGTTACATCTCCTAACCACTAGTTATCTTGGTTTTGCATGGCAAACTTTCATTGAATTAATTTCTCATTCGATTATTTATCGTACACGCGATTTTCATTCCATCGTGATAGTTTAATCGTATAACATTTCGTTTCGTAGTGAATTCTTTTATCGCTTATAATCCTTTAACCAATTATATTCTTTTCTCTTGATCATAGAAACACCTTGATATAATGTTTATTCCACGTAGTATTCCCGGTTCTACGCCATTCCTTACGGATACAAAAACACGTAGTATAATCGTGAATCTTCGAATTACGACGGCTTTTACATTCACTTATTTTCCTCGATAAACAAGAATATGATCTCGAATTTCTAAAATTCCACTATTCATATTTGTGATGAACTCCATACGTATTACATAACCAGTTTCAGTTACTATTCATTGAAGTTTTAAAATATTACAAAAATCAGGGTTCTTACAGTCTCCCCCCTTAAAAGGATTCCGTCCCGGAATCAATCCACAAATAGATGGGGGTACTTTTCTTGCATGTGACTCTCTAATTCCCAAGTCGACTCCTCGACGTTGTGATGCCTCCATAAGACTCTGACTAGATTGACACTCTTGTTCCAGAGTACTTGCTCTTTTCGGTCAATGATTTCGACTAGCTGCTCAATATAGGACAGATCTGGTTGAAGGTCTACTTGCTCATGCTCCACTATATGTTTGGCATCCGCATTATACTTCCTCAACATTGATACATGAAAAACATTATGAACCTGCTGAAGATTTGGAGGTAAAGCTAACTCGTATGCCACGGGTCCTATCCGTCTTAGAATCTCGAAAGGTCCAATATAACGGGGGCTCAGCTTCCCCTTCTTCCCAAATCTCATCAATCCTTTCCATGATGATACTTTTAGAAATACCGGGTCACCCACTTCATACTCTCTGTCCTTCTGTTCCAGATCGGCGTATTTACGCTGTCGGTCTTGGGCTGCTGCTAGGCGTCCTCTGACTAATTGAACTATGTCCCTTGTCCTTTGCACCAAGTCGGGACCTAGTAACTTTCTCTCACCAACTTCATCCAAATACAAGGGCGAACGGCACCTTCGTCCATATAACGCCTCGTATGGGGGCATTCCGATACTCGCATGATAACTGTTGTTGTAGGCAAACTCTATCAAAGACAGGTGTTTATCCCAAGAACCCTTAAAATCAATTACACATATTCTCAGCATGTCTTCCAAATGTCTGAATGGTTCGCTCACTTTGTCCATCTGTTTGCGGATGGTATGCAGTGCTCATGTTTAGTTTGGTTCCTAGGCATTCCTGAAAGCTCCTCCAAAATCTGGAGTTGAATCGGGGGTCTCGGTCAGATACGATAGCTACTGGCACTCCATGTCTTACCACAATTTCCTTAATGTATAGCTCCAATAATCTATCCACTGTGTAGGTTTCCTTGATTGGAAGAAAGTGCGCTGACTTGTTTAGTCGGTCTAAAATTACCCATATTGCATCACGGTTAGTCTTAGTTCGGGGTAATCCTGCCACAAAATCCATAGCTATCTGCTCCCATTTCCACATCAGAATTTCTAAGGGTTGCAAGAGTCCGCTTGGTCGCTGGTCTTCTGCCTTTACTCTCTGACTGGTCATACACTTTGTTAGATATATTTGATAATATCATGGCTAATATGTTTTATGTTTAGCTTTCAGATCTTACGTGAACAGGATAAATCAGTACTTAACTGTTGATCAGTACTTATACTGGAAGTCAGGACTTAAGGATATCAGTACTTATATTATCAGGAGATAATCATCAGAAGATAGATATCAGAACTTAAGTGCTGAAGGACAATCAGATAAGGACAGTAGCTGATTAAAGGAAAGAAGATCGAGATAATCATAAGAAGAGATATGCATGAAGAAGGAATTCCGTGAAGAATGGAATACTTGGAAGAAAAGATATCTGATTGATATATTTTAGGAAGCAGAATTATATTCCATATCAATTAGCGATTATCTTGTAACTGTGTAGTATATAAACACAGACATAGGGTTTACACTATAAGTGTTATCATTATTAGAAAAGATTATTCATTGTAACCCTAGCAGCTCTCGTGATATTTGTTCATCACTGAGAGGTAACAGTTCCATACTGTAACAGAGTTTATTGTTTTAATAAAGTTTGTTTTCTGTTACTTAAGTTCTTAAAGTTCGATTTGAGTGTACTATACACTGTATTCACCCCCTCTACAGTGTGTGTGTGACCTAACAATTGGTATCAGAGCCTATCTGTTAACTTACATACACTTAAAGATCCAAACACAATCATGTCAGACACAGAAACTCCAACTAAGCCTACCACAACTGAGGAACCACCAAAGACACAAATTCAGAGTCGGTATGAGACCATCAGAGTCCCCATACTGAGACCATCTGAATATCCCATATGGAAGGTAAGGATGACCATGTTCCTGGAAGCAACAGATCCAGAATACCTGGATAGAATCAAGGAAGGTCCTCACAAACCAACCAAACTCGCTGTTGCAGTTGCAGGTGAAGCAGCAATGACCGTACCAAAGGAGAAGAGTGATTATACTGCTGAGGACATAGCATCAATTGCTAAGGATGCTAAGGTACGACACTTACTGCATAGTGCCATTGATAATGTAATGTCAAACAGGGTAATCAACTGCAAGACTGCTAAGGAGATATGGGATGCTCTGGAAATAAGATGTCAGGGAACTGACACAATTAAGAAGAACAGGAAGACAATACTCACTCAAGAGTATGAACACTTTGACTCAAAGACTAATGAGTCATTGAATGATTTATATGATAGATTTATCAAACTTTTGAATGATTTGTCATTGGTTGATAAAGAGTATGATCTTGAAGATTCAAACCTTAAGTTCCTGTTAGCTCTTCCTGAATGCTGGGATTTGAAGGCAACGACAATAAGAGACAACTACAATCTTGATGAAACAACTCTTGACGAAATCTATGGAATGCTCAAGACTCATGAGCTGGAGATGGAACAAAGAAGCAAGAGGAAAGGAGGAAAGTCAAGGACAGTTGCTTTTAAGGCTGAAGAAGAATTCCCCAAAGCAACTTCCTCAAAGAAAGACAAGGGTAAAGCTCTTTTCATAAAGTCTGATACTGAGTCATCAAGTTCTGAGAGTGATGATGACTCAGATTCTTAAAGCTTGCCTGAGACTGATGCTGATGAGGAGATGATGAAGCTGTGTGCTCTTATGGTGAAAGGAATCACCAAGATTGCATACAGGAAGTTCAGGAAGGGAAAGAAGTTTTCCAGAAAAAGCATAAGTTCTGATAAGAAGAATTTCAGAAGATCTGAAGGCAGAGGAGGAAAGTCTGACAGAGGAGATTACACCAATGTTAAATGCTATAACTGTGGTGAGAAAGGCCACATATCTACTGACTACAAGAAGGTAAAGGGTGACAAAGGCAAGGCTCTTGTCACAAAGCAGAAAAGCTGGACAGACACTTAAGACTCTGAAAGTGAGGAGAACTATGCATTGATGGCAAATGCTGATAAAGAAAGTGCTGATAGCAGTTCTGAAGCTGCTGAAACAAAGGTACCTCAGACTACTTATGCTTTTCATACTGATGATATTAATGAGTTGAGAAGATATCTTAAAACCATGTTTGTTAGTTATAGAGATCAAACCTTAATATGTGAAAGATTAACTTCTGAAAATCTTGCATTTAAGAAAAGGAATGATTTCTTAGAAAAAGAGTTAGTCATGTTCCATCAAACTCAGAAGGATAGAGATGATGCTTTTTATGTTAGGGATGAAGTGCTAAAAATGAATGAATCTCTAAAAACTGAGTTAGAAAAGGAAAAAGAGATAATCAGGACTTGGACTAACTCTGGCAGAACAACTCAAAATTTGCTAAGTAGTGAAAATTGGAAAGAGGGCTT
This sequence comes from Apium graveolens, assembly GCF_009905375.1. Lineage (NCBI taxonomy): Eukaryota > Viridiplantae > Streptophyta > Magnoliopsida > Apiales > Apiaceae > Apium > Apium graveolens. The sequence continues at coordinate 181,988,485 of NC_133655.1, forward strand.
AGGTTATGGAGAGAATAAGAATGATAAAGGAACTGAAGAAATTAAGCCTGTTGTTAAGCAAAAGCCAAAGTTAAAACCTGTTAAGTTTGTAACTGTAAAGTCTGATAATGAGAAATCAGAAGTTAAAGAGGAATTAACTTCTGACAAACTAAAACAGGAAAAGACAGCTGAAGTAAACATAGGCTTAATGACAAAGAAGCAGCTTAAGCATAAGCTGAAAGATGTCAAGAATGCAAACAAGGTAAAATCACCTAGGAAAAATAGGAATGGAAAGGAAGGTATGAATAAAAGCAATGATTATAAACCTGTTCCTGATGCTCCAAGGAAAACATGTCATAACTGTGGAAGTTCTAACCATCTGGCTTCTTTTTGCAGGAAAAATAAGAATATTAACTCCTTACCTTCAAAATCAGGAGTTAAGAGTCAGTCTGTTAGATACAAACCACAAAATCCTTGTTTTCATTGTGGTAGTTTATGGCATTCCATTTATACTTGTAAGGAATATCATAGTTTGTACTATGATTATTATCAAATAAAACCTTCTTTGAAGAAAGTTTCCATTGTTCCTTCTAGTGTAAATTCTGATTCAAAGTCTGATAATGTAAATTCTGATAAGAAAAATGTTAACATAAACTCTGATGCTAAATCCGCTGCAAATGTTAACAAACTTAATAAGGCCAAAGGATCCAAGCAAGTCTGGGTCCTTAAAACTAATAATTAGTGGTCTTTGTGATTGCAGGGCAACAGAAAAAATATTCTAGTTCTGGACAGTGGATGTTCAGGACATATGACTGGAAATAAGGCCCTGCTATCAGACTTTGTGGAGAAAGCTGGCCCAAGTGTTTCTTATGGAGATGGCAACATTGGAAAAACATTGGGATATGGCAATATCAATCTTGGAAATGTCATAATTAAACAAGTAGCTCTGGTCTCAGGACTTAAACACAACCTACTGAGTATAAGTCAAATCTGCGACAGTGGTTATCATGTTGATTTCTTTGAAGAACACTGTGAAGTTGTGAGTAAATCTAAAGGCAAAGTTGTTCTGAAAGGATACAGACGTGGTAACATTTATGATGCTAAGCTTTCAACAAGTACTGATGGCACTGCAATCTGTCTGTTAAGTAGAGCATCAATTGAAGAAAGCTGGAATTGGCATAAGAAACTCTCTCATTTAAATTTCAACAATATAAATGAACTGGTCAAGAAAGATCTTGTGAGAGGATTGCCAAACACAGTATTTGCTCCTGATGGTCTTTGTGATTCATGTTAGAAAGCCAAACAAAGAAAATCTTCATCAAGAGCAAGACTGATTCATCAATTCTTGAGCCTTATCATCTTATACATGTTGATCTATTTGGTCCAGTAAATGTCATGTCTATTGCAAAGAAGAAGTATGCGTTGGTCATAGTGGATGAGTTCACCAGATACACATGGGTGTATTTCTTGCACACAAAAAGTGAAACTGCATCTATCTTGATTGATCATGTCAAACAGCTGGATAAAATGGTCAAAGATTCTGTGAAAATTTTAAGGAGTGATAATGGCACTGAGTTCAAGAATTTGATAATGGAAGAGTTCTGCAAAAGGCATGGAATAAAGCAGGAATTTTCTGCTCCTGGAACTCCACAGCAAAATGGAGTTATTGAAAGGAAGAATAGAACTCTCATTGAAGCTGCACGTACAATGCTTGAAGAAGCAAAGCTTCCAACCTATTTCTGGGCTGAACCTGTGTAGACTGCTTGTTTTACTCAAAATGCAACACTCATTAACAAGCATGGAAAAACACCATATGAGATGGTGAAGAAAAAGAAGCCAAATCTGAAATATTTTCATGTATTTGGATGCAAGTGTTTTGTTCTCAAGACTCATCCTGAACAGCTATCAAAGTTTGATCTAAAAGCTGATGAAGGAATCTTTGTTGGATATCCACTTTCCACAAAAGCCTTCAGAGTCTATAATTTGAGAACAAAAGTGGTCATGGAATCTATCAATGTCTCTTTTGATGACAAAAAGATCACCGGTCTTAAAGATTTCATTGACCATGATCAGCTGAGATTTGAAAATGAAGACTCATATTCTGATACTGAAAATCCTGACAGTCTAAGTCCTGATACTTCAAACTCTGATGGATTAAACTCTGATGTTATTGAAACTGTGGTGACTACGTTAAAGGAAGATGCACCTATGCAGGGGGAGCATACTCAAGATCCTACCACATCTCAAGAAACATCTGAACATGCATCTGGCTCTTCAAGTTCTGATTCGTCAAGTTCTGATAAGCCAAGTTCTGATAGTGCTGAAAATCTAAATACTGAAGAATCCAACTCAGAGAGCATAGTTTCAGGGGGAGCATCAGAAAATGAAAATGAAGATAGCATGGATCATGGGGGAGCATCCAGTTCTAGAAAAAACCTTCCATCTGCAAGGAAGTGGACAAAATCACATACACCTGATTTGATAATTGGAAATCCTGATGCAGGTGTCAGAACTAGAACAGGTACTTCAAATGAGTGTTTTTACAATTCTTTTCTCTCTCAGACTGAGCCAAAGAAAGTGGAAGAAGCTCTTCAAGATGCTGATTGGGTGCAAGCAATGCAGGAAGAGTTGAATGAATTTGAAAGAAATAAAGTCTGGACCCTAGTACCAAGACCAAAGAATAGATCTGTTGTTGGTACAAAGTGGGTATTCAGAAACAAAACTGATAGTGATGGCATAATTACAAGGAATATGGCAAGGCTGGTTGCAAAAGGATATTCTCAACATGAGGGAATTGATTATGATGAAACATTTGCACCAGTTGCTAGGTTAGAAGCCATAAGGATATTTTTCGCTTATGCTGCTCACAAAAAGTTTACTGTCTTTCAAATGGATGTGAAAAGTGCTTTTCTCAATGGAGAATTGGAGGAAGAGGTATATGTTGAACAACCTCCAGGTTTTGTAGATACCAAACATCCAGACTATGTCTACAGACTTGACAAAGCACTTTATGGACTTAAGCAAGCTCCTAGAGCATGGTATGAGACTTTAGCTCAGTTTCTTCTGGAAAGTGGATTCAACAGAGGCACAATAGACAAAACACTGTTCTACCTCAACCATGGAAAGGACTTACTTCTGGTCCAGATTTATGTTGATGATATCATTTTTGGATCTACAAATGACAAACTTTGCAAGAAGTTTGCCAAACTAATGCAGTCAAGATATCAGATGAGTATGATGGGGGAACTTAGCTATTTTCTGGGCCTTCAAGTCAAGCAGAATGAGGAAGGCACTTTTATTTCTCAAACCAAGTACACCAGAAACTTGCTAAAGAAATTTGGAATGCAAGATTGTTCAAGTGCATCCACTTCAATGGCCACTGCAACAAAACTGGATAAGGATACCGGTAAATCAGTAGATATTACTGACTACAGAGGTATGATTGGCTCTCTACTCTATCTAACTGCTAGTAGACCTGATATCTTGTATGCTACCTGTCTTTGTGCAAGATTTCAAGCAGATCCAAGAGAACCTCACTTAACAGCTGTAAAAAGAATCTTTAAGTATCTTAAAGGGACAGCTGCTCTGGGATTATGGTATCCTAGAGAATCAGATTTTAAACTAATAGGTTACTCAGATGCAGATTTTGCAGGTTGCAAAATTGACAGGAAAAGCACAAATGGAAGCTGCCAATTTCTTGGAGGCAGATTGGTTTCTTGGTACAGCAAGAAACAAAAGTCAATTTCCACATCAACTGCAGAAGCAGAGTATATTGCTGCAGGAAGCTGTTGTGCACAGATTCTTTGGATGAAGAATCAGTTATTGGATTATGGGTTAACATATTTCAAAATCCCTATTTACTGTGATAATCAAAGTGCTATTGCTATCACAGGTAATCCAGTTCAACACTCAATGACAAAGTACATCAGCATCAAGTACCACTTCATCAGGGAACATGTGGATGAAGGTATAGTGGAATTGCATTTTGTTCCCACAGATCAACAATTGGCAGATATCTTCACAAAACCATTATGTGAAGCTACTTTTACAAGATTGGTAAATGAACTTGGAATGGTTTCAGGTTCTTTCTCTAAAACTGCTTAGACTTGTTCTGTGTTATCAGACTTTATGTTCAGTATTTACAGAATTAATCTCATTGTATATTCTGTGCTTAATTGATACATGTCTTTAAGTACTGACTGTTGTCTGATATATGTTTCTAAACTCTGATAAGTGATATGTTTGTTCTAGTACCTATTCAATCCTATGAGGATAACTGTGCTAGATACTGACCTAGTAGTCTTCAATAAACAAATGATTCCATGGAAGAAGTAATTATTTCAGTGGAAATCTTATGTCACTAGCAAATTCTAATAAATGAGCTTAGTTAAGTTTACTTTGTATATCTTATTACTAAGTCACAAATTAGAATAATGCTACTCATCTGTTAAGTTCTGATACTAGTAAAACTGCTGAATGTACTAAGTGCTGATAGACCTCTCTTATCAAAAGAAAAAGCAAAAAGATCAAAGATTAAAATCAGGTACTCCTTTGAGATCTAGAGTAAAAATGTGGAAGGGACGACCCAAGTGCATTGCTGGTATTAAGTAAATATGCATCAGAAAAGCAAAATATTTTCTTGGTGACTTTTCACACTCTATGATTACTGGAGAAATACTCTGAAAATAGCATAAATTCTGATAAACAGTCGTGACTCACTTACACTGAGAAGCCACTGTAAAATAGAATTTCAAAAGATGCATAAAATTAGCACAAAACAGTTGAGGTAGACTCAAGCATAAAATCATTCTTCAGTAGGTTTCAGGACAATGACAGATCTTTAGCAAAATTTTAGTTATGCCTTATTTCTAAGATGTACTGAAGTGAATCAGACTTTACTCTTTGTCTGTTTTTAGCTTAATGCACACACTAATCACTCCATCTGAATGATGAAAATTTCTGTGGTGGTCTATGTTATTTTAGATAAACAGTCATTGTGTCATTATTGCAAAAAATTCTGAGGACAAGTTCTCAGTTACACGTTTTGATGATTAAGTTCTGACGTCTATAACTCAGAACTTGTATGAGTATTTACTAAGATGGGCATTCCTTTTTCGAGTGAAGAAATTATGTTCTGATGACTGTTAAGTTCTGGTATAGGTCTAAGTTCTGATTTCTCAGTCTAATCCTTTACTTGACTTATCTGTGAATAAAATTTGGTAACAGTCTCAGTTCGAACTAGAATATGTTGAAGTGGAAGAGTAATAGTCACTATGATTAGGATTAATGGTATTTTTCCTTGAAAAGTCCACTGTTTCTTGTGTCTTGTGCGGTCTAGACCATGATTCCTCTTTCCAATGACTGTTATTCTTTTTCAAAGTCTAGGGAGACGAGGTAGAATTAATTCTACCTGTCAGCATTAAATATCTTTGCGTCTCTTGGCATTCTCTTGCCTATATAAGCAACCACTTCACATCAGTCTTTCCATCACATTCTTCTCACACACTTATCCTCCTTCTTCTATCAAAAACACAATGGTTCGATACAACATGTTTTTGAACAACCAAACCTTCACAATGGAGCTAAGTTGTGCCGACTGGCAGCAGGAGTGGCATGTAACAACCATTCCTGAGGAGATCTGGGATTCTGTCCCACAGGAGGTGCTAACTCACCTTCTATTCTTCTATATGGATTACCATCGCCATCTGGAGTGATTGGAGGAGGAAAGGCGGGAAGCTATCCGTCAGCAAGAGCGAATCATACGACTCACCATCTTGTTCGTCGAAGATAGGAAGAGGAAGATGACTTAATCTCGTCTTCTTCCTGTTCTTCTTCATCATCAGCTTTGTCAGGCTTCTTAGCTAGGACTAAAGTTGTTGACGTTAGGATTAGAAGCTTAGGGAAAATCTTGTATTGATGTAATTTCCATTTCATAAATGTATTGACTTGATATATTAATGAAATTTGTTTTTACTTCAAGATTTTGTCTCTGAGTTATTTTATCTTCTGTTGATAAATCCTGATTGATATTCTGATGACCATTTAAATTTTGTTTTTATTTAAGTTCTGATTCTCTGTCAGCACTTATTCATCGAAATTATCTCGGTCATTTTTAACATGATTTATTTTCAGAATATTAATGTTGCAGTGAAAAATAATTCAATCAGTGTTAACGGTTTAAATTTTGAATTAAAATTGTTTCTCTTGATTAATGGAACGGTTTTTCCTTGAAACAAGGCAACTGGGTAAGTAATCATTCCTGTTTTCTCGAGCTTAGTAACTATCCGTTATTACTGCATGTCTGACAGGTGTCCAACGGTAATATTTTTTTTGTATAAGTACAGCAGAGAGAAGATTTCTGTAATCTTTTTAATTTCTTCATCTTTTATCTCTCTTCTTACTTTTACTCTCCTTCACTTTAATTTTTCCGTTGTTTTTATACAGACATTATATCAAACACCTATCAGGCATACTTAATTCTCAATTTTTTCACATGGCACCAAAGGATTTAATCATTGATGGAGCAAAGTTTGTTCCAAACAACTATGCTGCAATTCTTGATCATGCTGAAGCTCCATCTGAATTGCACTTTGTGCAAGATCTTCTTGCACATAGTGAGGTTGGGTACGCCTTAACTCAGCCTGAATTATTTTCAAGTCAACAAGTTCTGAGGTTCTGGAGGACTGGCGTTTTTGATGATGGTGGTAACCGTGGAACTCCCAGTATTATCTTCCAAGTGGGTGATTCATCTTTTGTAGTCACTCCTGGTACAGTACGCAGGGCTTTACATCTTCCAGAGGATTGTACTTTCTCAGTTCCAGAGGACTCAGCCCTTCGGGAGTTAATGGCTGAATTGGGATATGAAAAGAGTCTGACGAAACTTGGACAGTTGAAACGGGCTAATATCAGAAGAGAATGGAGTTTCTTCTTTGATTGCATCACCAAAGCTTTTGGGAACAAATGTTCAAATTTTGATGTTATCCCAATTCTGAGTCAGCACATAGGGTATGCTATTATCCATCAAACTCATTTTGATTTTGCAACTGGAATAATTGATTTTATTGGGGATAGGATGACAGAGGATCGAGATGTTGTTTATTTTGCTAGATTCTGTCAACTTATTTACACTTACTGTACTGATGAACCTCATTTAGTCAGCACTCAAACCCCACCTTTTAAGGTTGCAAAACGATACTTTAATGACCTGGTAAATGCTGATACTAAGAAGAAAGTGGTTAGACCATTACAGATTCCTAAGTCTGTAAAACAGATCCTGGTAAATGCTGATCCTGATACTTATAGATCTGTTTACTCTGATGTCCAACCACCTCCCACCACCCAAAATCCATCAACCTCAGTACCTACCTCTCATTCTACTCAACCTACCCTCAGAACTTATCTCAAATCCTATCTCTCCACTTCACAGACTGCTCAACCTTCTTCTTCAGCACCTACTGTGAAGCCTACATCCTCTAAGCCAAAGAGAACAAAGACTGTTCCTCAAACACCTCAAAAGAGGAGGAGAATTACTTTGAGAGATGAATCAGATTCTGAGGAACATATTCTTTCTTCAGAACCTGTGATGGTTGAAGCTGAGAAAGCAACTTCTCAGAAGGATTCTGAAATTGGGGGTTCTAGGCTTCTCAAGAGGCTTAGACGTATGATAGTTCCTGAAACTCCCAAGGAATCCAAATCAACAAGGAAGTACAAGAAACAGAGGGCACAAAGGCCAGTTTTAGATGATGAGGAGGAAGCAGCTAAGGAAGGGGATCAGGAATCTCTGATCTCACAAGACAAGGAATTTGCTCCAGTCACTTCTTCTCCATCAACTCCATCTCAGGAAGCTGTATCTGACAAGGCTAACTCTCCATCTGTGTCTCTTGTTGATCCAGGCACAAGTGCTAAAATTGATATTCAGAACCTGGTTGTGCCTGCAATACTTTTCTTAGAAGCTCCAACAGCAAATAATCCTTCCACAACACCTGTTACTGATGCTGTTCAAACTCCAGAGTTATCAACAACACCTTCTCTGCATCAAGATGCTGATGATCAGATTTTAGGTGAGCATCAGGATATGGCTGTTGATCAGAACTTAGTATCAGATCAGCAATTAGAGGATGCTGAAGCCTCCATTGCTACTCACACTGTTGTCTTATCAGAAGATACTGATTCTTTAAGTTCTGATGCTGCAAATGTTGGAGATACTAGTGAAGCTGCTACAACTGTAGATGCTGATGAAGCAGGTCCTTCAGGACATACTCCTCCACCGACTCTTCCTAAGTCTGAACTGGTAAAGGAGTTTGTTATCAGGGATGCACCAGTGCCTTGGAGTGAAACTCCTGCAGGTCAGGAGTGGACTAAGGAATGAAACTCAGTTTCATGTGTTCCAAATTACATCTTGCTGAGCACTTGACTAAAGCTGATGAAATGTTAAATTCTGATGATTTTAAAACCCAGCTTAGAGTCACTGCATTGAGTACTAAACATCTACAAGGCCTTCATTCCGATACTCATGCAGAGCTACACAAGATTCAGGAGAACTTTATCAAATAGGAACAAGTTTGGAAAATTGATAAGAAAAAGTTCTTTCAACCTACCATTGACAAGATTGCTTATATTGAGAAAACTCAAGAGAAACAACAAGCTCAGATTGATCAAATTCTGACAAATCAAGCTTCTCAGCAATCGCAACTTACTGAAATCCAGACCTCAGTGGAACTACTTATCTCTCTTTTATTACCTGCTGATGCCAAAAAGGGGGAGAAGGTAATTAAGTCCAAATGCACAACCAACAAGACACTGCAAGGAAAGGATGATGGAAAAGATGACCAAGGAAACTCTGGAATGGGTAGTGGTCACAGTCAAGGTAGAAGGTTTACATCAAGACAAGCTAGTCACAGAACAAGTTCTGATACTGGGAAAAGAATAAGTTCTGCTGCTGGTAAAAGGATAAGTTCTGATGAACTTCTAGATCTTGATGAGGAAATGTCAAGACAGTTATTTCTTCAAGAAAATCCAGGGATGGACTTGGAAAGATTAAAGGAAGAAGAAGCCAGACTTAAATCAGAGAAAGTCACATCTAAATCTGAAGCTTCTGGTAAAAAGTTACTTCCAAAACCTAAAGGCATTGTGATCAAAGAAAGGACACATACTGAAGCAACTTTGGCTAGATCACAACCACAGATAAATCCAAGATCCAAGGGTAAAGAAAAGGTTGGTGAACCTATCAAGTCTTATGTACCTCCTGAGGAAGAAGAAATTACTGATGGAAAATATGATCTTGCTCTGACTACAAGAAAAGTTCTTAAAACAACCTCTGACATGGCTCAAGTTGTTCAGAGTCAAGAAATTGTAAGTTCTGATATTCAGAAGAAGCAAGTAACCTCTGACAGTGCTCAAGTTAACTTGATATCAGAAAATAGATCAAAGACACTCCTACCAGGATTCACTAAAGCAAAACAGACTCAATCTTTGAAGACTACTGCAAGTGGTTTTGAAGCAAGAGTAGTTACTGGAAAGGAAGCTAGAGATAAAACTGGATTGGGAAGTGCTGATGAAAGAAGAGTACACAACACTACCAATGATCCAACTTCCTTGAGTGAACCAGGTATTGGAGCAACTCCTGAGAGATTGAATCAACTGGAATCTGTACAGATGGTTTACCATACCTACTTGAAAGAATACATCATGTTGTATTTCATGACAGATGGTAGGGTTTATCATATAAGACAAAATGCCATTCCTTTGAAGTATTTTGAAGAATTGGAGCATGTACTTTTCTTACTTCAAGTGGATGACAGAATAACAGAGACTGCTGCAAACTACTTAAAAGAACAGATTCAGAGACAGAAAAGGCTTTATTCTGTTAAGTCTGACAGCATATATGTTCCAAAGTACAGAGATCACAATGGTGATATTGTTGATATGAAGCCTAATACTGCACAGATCAGAACGTATCTTGGTATTAAGGGACTTGAATTCAATCTTGAGTCAGACAAAGCTTATGTCATAAGACTAGATCAGGAGTTAAGAAAAGCAAAGATTAATGATCTCAGAGCTGCAATCTTTCAAACTGGTGAAGATACTGCAGAGCTTAAAGGTGTTAAAAGGAGAATGATTGATGAACTAAGATATGCTGAGAAATGTTTGTTGAAGAACTATCTCAGAACAACTCCTGACATCAGAGAGATCAGAAAATGAAGAAGCCAAGTCGAAGATCTACAACTGCTTAAATTCTGATATTTATACAGATTGAAGTTGTTATCAGAAGTTGAAATTGGTAAAAACTTTAAGGACTGTAAGTTGTAGTTATCTAGTCTATTTCTCATGCATTTGTACTTAATGTTTTTGACAACATCAAATATCTGTTAAACTTGTATATTTTGTTAATTTACAAGTTGGGGGAGATTGTTAGATATATTTGATAATGTCATGGCTAATATGTTTTATGTTTAGCTTTCAGATCTTACGTGAACAGGATAAATCAGTACTTAACTGTTGATCAGTACTTATACTGGAAGTCAGGACTTAAGGATATCAGTACTTATATTATCAGGAGATAATCATCAGAAGATAGATATCAGAACTTAAGTGCTGAAGGACAATCAAATAAGGACTGTAGCTGATTAAAGGAAAGAAGATCGAGATAAACATAAGAAGAAATATGCATGAAGAAGGAATTCCGTGAAGAATGGAATACTTGGAAGATAAGATATCTAATTGATATATTTTAGGAAGCAGAATTATATTCCATATCAATTAGCGATTATCTTGTAACTGTGTAGTATATAAACACAGACATAGGGTTTACACTATAAGTCTTATCATTATTAGAAAAGATTATTCATTGTAACCCTAGCAGCTCTCGTGATATTTGTTCATCACTGAGAGGTAACAGTTCCATACTGTAACAGAGTTTATTGTTTCAATAAAGTTTGTTTTCTGTTACTTAAGTTCTTAAAGTTCGATTTGAGTGTACTATACACTGTATTCATCCCCTCTACAGTGTGTGTGACCTAACACACTTACTGACCCACTCCGCTATATCCTTCTTCATGTTAGGCCACCAGTAGTACTCCTTCAAATTTTGGTACATTTTGGTGCTCCCTGGGTGGACCGTATATCTAGAGCTGTGTCCTTCACGTAAAATTTCATCCTTTAATTCTTGGACGTTAGGGACCCATATCCTGTAGGCATGCCTCCTAATTCCCTTCTCGTCTGGTTCACACTTGGCCTCCTCTCCGCTTACCAGTTCCTTGTTCTCCCTCAACACTATTTCTTGGCATCGCCTAATCTTTTCCAGTAGCTCCGGTTGCATAACCATCTCATACAAGCCTTCGGTCCCTGGCTCAGCGACCTTGACCTCAATCTCTAACTTTTCAAATTCTCTGATTAAATCCTCTGACGTGGTGATCCTTTTCAACCTTTCCTTACGACTAAAGGCATCGACCACCACATTGGCCTTCCCCGGGTGATAAAGAATTTCGCAGTCGTAGTCCTTAATCAATTCTAATCACCTTCTCTGCCTCATGTTTAGCTCCTTCTGGGTGAAGATATATTTAAGACTCTTGTGGTCAGTATAAATCTCACACTTTTCTCCGTATAGATAATGTCTCCACATCTTAAGGGCAAACACCATGGCGGCTAATTCTAAGTCATGGGTGGGGTACCTCACTTCATATTCCTTTAATTGCCTGGATGCATAGGCAATCACCTTACCGTGCTGCATCATCACACATCCCAAACCCTTATGGGACGCATCACTATAAATCACAAAGTTCCCTTTATCGTCTGGTAGGGCCAGCACTGGGGCCGATACCAACCTTTTCTTCAATTCTTGGAAACTCTCTTCACATTTCTCTGTCCAAACAAACTTTTCTGTTTTCCGAGTAAGTCTAGTCAATAGGCCTGCTATCTTGGCGAAATCCTCTACAAACCTTCGATAATACTCGGCCAGTCCAATAAAGCTTCTTACCTCGATGGGCGTGGTCGGTTGTTCCCAATTAGCGACAACTTTTATCTTTGCAGGGTCTACGAGAATTTCTTCCTTACTAATCACATGACCCAAAAACTGGACTTCTTTCAACCAAAATTCACACTTTGAGAATTTGGCATACAATTTTTCTTTCCATAAGATTTCCAATACTATCCTGAGGTGTTCTGCATGTTCATCCTCCGATCTAGAGTAAATTAGAATATCATCGATGAAGACTATCATGCATTCGTCCAGATACTTCTTAGAGACTCTGTTCATCAGATCCATGAAATCCGTGGGTGCGTTAGTCAAACCAAATGACATAACTAGGAACTCATAATGTCCGTACCTAGTGCGAAATGCAGTCTTAGGTATATCTTCCTGTTTGATCTTAAGTTGGTGATAACCTATCCTAAGGTCAATCTTGGAAAAACACGTTACATCCTTTAGTTGGTCAAAGAGGTCATCTATTCTTGGCAATGGGTACTTGTTTTTAATGGTCAGCTTGTTCAGCTCTCGATAATCGATGCACAGTCTCATGTTGCCGTCCTTCTTCTTCACAAATAATACGGGTGCACCCCACGGGGACACGCTCGGTCTAATCATTCCTTTATCCAATAGATCTTGCAGTTGATCAACCAACTCTTTTATTTCGACGGGGGCCAAACGATACGGGGCCTTTGATACTGGTGCCGTGCCGGGAGCTAAATCAATGGCCAATTCTATCTCCCGATCCGGGGGTAGTCCGGGAAGATCCTTGGGAAATACATCCTCAAACTCATTAACTACAGGTATGGTGTGGATCTCAGGGGTTTCTCATTTGGTATCCACCACGTGAGCCAAGTAGGCTTCACATCCTTGCCTTAAAAGTCTCTTGGTCTGCACCATAGTTAGAAATTTCTTGGTTTTCCGTTGCCCCTTAATTATTATACTCTTACCACTAGGTGTTTTCAATTTTACTTTCTTCCCCTCGCAATCAATCTGGGCATGGTTTCTAGATAGCCAATCCATTCCTAATATCACATCAAACTCCCCTAATCAAAATAGAATTAAATCTACTGGGTATCTTACTCCACCTAATTCTAGGTTGCAGTTAGCATAAACTTGATTTACAGGGATAATCTTTTGATTAGCTATTTCCACTTGCAAAGATTCTTTCAAAGGTTCCACTTTTAAGTTCAATTTTTCAGCAAATTCCTTAGATACGAAAGACTTAGTAGCTTCAGAATCAAATAGCACATTGGCGGGATTGGAGTTTAGGAGGAGCGTACCTGCTATAACATTGGTGTTCCTTACGGTATCTTTCATAGTCATATTAAATGTCCTGACAGTCGGCACTCTGTTAGATGCGGCTACACTACCCCTCGAGCTAGCTGGGGCTGCCGCATGGTAGTCCTTCTTCATGTGCCCAGTCTTTCCGCACTGAAAACACTTAGCCGCTTCCTGGTTACAAGTTGTGGCATAGTGCCCTACCTTACCACATTTAAAGATGTCACTGGTTTCTGCATACATTGCCCATAATGCCTCTTACCACAGCTCTTGTATTCTGGCAGAAGAGGTCGTGGTTGGCCATGATAAGACATTCCCGTTTGGTTCCCGCTCCGGGCCATACTCACGCTCCCTGATCCCCCGAATCCTGTACTGTGGTTGGGTTGGGTGGCCGTCCCCTTGACAAACTTACTAGGGAAGCTCTCCCCTCCCACACTCCTGCTTCAAACATCAAACTTTTGTTTCTTAGTTTGCTTCATTTTCTGGCTCATTTCACTCCCTGCTTCAGCTATTGTGGCCTTCTGCACTAGGGTGGCATAGTCAGTTATCTCCAGAATTGCCAGCTTGTTCTGAATCCACTGCTTCAATCCCTGTTAAAATCTCTCAGCCTTTTGCTCTTCGGTGCCCACCAGCTGTGGCACAAACCTCGACAATTCTGTGAACTTAGCTTTATATTCCTCTACACTCATATTCTCTTGTTTCAGCTCTAGGAACTTTTGCTGCATCTGTATCTCCATAAACTTCGGGACATACTTCTTTAAAAATAACTCAGTGAATCTTTCCCAAGTAACAATCCCTTGGGGCTCCATATTTTTCTTGGCTTCCCACCAATAGTTAGCCTCACCCTTTAAGTGATAAGTGGAAAAATTAGTCTTGTGGGCTTCCTCAGTGCCAATTCGCTCAAAGGTCTTTTCTACCTCTTTCAGCCAAGCCCTGGCCTGAACTGGGTCAGCAACACCGTGAAACTCTGGGGGCTTGACCGACTTGAAAGATTTAAACGCATTAGCCATGGCCTGCTGGGGTTGCTGGGGTGGTCATTGTTGTTGCAGGTTTTGCCTCAGAAATTATACTAACTGCTCCATAGGGTTCACTGGCACTTCCATCCCCTGAGTATCTTCAACCTCTGACTCTTTATAGTCCTCATCATCATACTCATTTCGTTCTTCGTTAATTCTTAATGGTGGGGTCTGTGCTCGATGCCCTTGTTCATTATTACTGCCCTGGCCGCCAGATGCAGCCGGGCGAGTTCTTGTTACTATTCTCCTTGACAGTATTTTCCTATTACATAAACTTATTTAGGTTGTTTTCATTTGCCGATCCTCATGCTTTCTGATTTGTTATGACAGTATATAGTTATGCAGGTATGAAAGAAGATTAAACCACAATCTAGAAATCGTAACTAATCAACACGATAATTATACATAATTTGGCCATATGTCAGGTCTGGGTACAACATACTGAATAATAAAAGTACAATCTGCCTTAATACAATAATCCTTAGCTAGTGGCACTATCAGAGATAAAAACCCAAAACAATTATCACAAAACAACTAAGTACTACCGCTGGGGAACAACAACCAACTACTAACAGTGTCTACTAGCCACGAGCAACATCACGAATCCGCCTCATAGCTTGGACCACAACCCTGATAACCTCGCGCCTACTCACCAAGTCATATTGTGGGGATAAGCGGTGAATCTTACCGAGGGTCCTTTGCTCTATGCGGTGAATGTTCCTGCACACACGTCGGGTGCTGGGGTATCCTCGTCTTCCTCGGGCCTCTATCCTCATGTGCCACTCGATGGAAAGCTGGTCCCTCAGCTCGGCAATACGGGCCTCGGCCGCTGTCAGATGAGTAGCATAGCGACCTACCACCCAATCGTGATCTGCTAGGGATATGACTGGTATGGGTGGTGGAAGTGGGGAATCTGTAGGAGTCGCTGCCACACCATCAAGAATAGGGTCCATGCCATCGTCGGTCTCAGTCCGTGCGGGACTAACTGGTACAGGGGGCGGGGTGGGTGTCCTCACTGGGGTGGCTGCCCCTAGCTCCGCCTCTAACTCCTCAGTCAGTGCAGTGACTCTGGCCTGCAGAGCTATCATCCTATCCATCAAATCTGCTACTCCCGTCTCGTTCTCGAGCTCAGCGACTCGAGCCTGGGCTGCTGAGAGTCGATCTAACAAACGCCCTATCGACCTCTGATGCACATCCACCCACATAATCTCTGGAGATGGAACCTCCGTGCTGCCGTATGGAATATCCTCAGGAGGGGCTATCTCAGTGTCTGGCTCAGTGGGGTCCTCCTTTGGATCCTCCTCAGGGTCAGTCTCCGGGTACTCGAATACCGCCAAGCCCACAGTAGGGGCAGGGTCAGCTACCTCGGCCTCAGCTAAAAGGGCCTCATCATGCTCTCTCTCGTACGCCTCTACAGCCTCAGGGTCTAACACATTGGGTACCTACAAGTCATTTAACACATGCATTACTATCCTTGGATACTTAAATCACCCCTAAGGGTTCTTAATGTCAGTGCTACCCTCGTAGCTCGACTATGAACTCTATGTGAGTTCTAGTTCATTGATTCACCTATCGTTTCTGAGACTTATAACCTAGGGCTCTGATACCATTTCTGTAACACCCCCAAATTCAAGGTCGGGAATTCGGGTTGTTACGATCACTTAATATTGTCTAATAAATAATTAATCCTCTTGTCACCTCATTACTCGATCTTTTAACCAAACTCACACACACACAGGTTATATGCTCAGAGACATTACTAAATTAACGTTAAAGTATTTAAGTTATTATAGACCAAAGGAAATTATCTCAAAAGGGTGAACGCCGTGACCAGCTCTACATGAGACTGGCTCGGGTCATAAATAGTTTTGGGTCAAGTACTCAAAAGGAAACTATCTCTACTCGTCTACCTGAGGTAGCTGGCGGACGAATAGTCTATGGTACTCACGTGCGTCCCCTACCCGCTTGCGGGCAGTCGTCCTGGTTCGGGCCATGCTGGTAATCTGTTGTGATATGATATTTATAAAAGCAAGAGTGAGCACTAACGCTCAGCAAGATATAGATATCCATTATTTAAATATGATCATTTAGGGAAAAACAACCATTAAGCATTGCATATCCAAGGTTTCTAAAAGTTTTTATGCTTGTTAATTTTATGAAAAACTCAACTTTAAATGTATCAGTTTAATTAGTTTTATTCTCGTACTCATTTCATCTCAAAATCTCAATATGATGCTTGAACCAAGATTCTCAAATGGATGTGATATATATTAATCAACATCCTTATTAAAACTTAGCCTTGTTGGCCTTCTGCTGTAGGTTTCACAACAATTTATCCAAAGTGGAGGAAAGGGACTATACTGGAATAAACCACGTACCGGTGATCAGCCGAATACGAAATTTTCTCTACTAGTAGAAGGAATACAAACCTAGCATCCTTTGGGCTCATCAAGACATTACACGATGGTTGCCCATTTCCATGCAAGTCCGAAAGTTAATGGTCACAGAGACCATATAACTGTGCGCCACTCCGCGCTTGGTCACTACCCGATACCTCTCCATGCCGGGTAGGCCACATTCCAGTCCCAAACAAATTATATCATTTACATAAAATCCTTTATCGAAGGAATAGACCGTTCTGAGTTGACCTTTAGATAAGATGATTTATTAATCACTTTTAATCCAATTGATCCTTGGGAGTTGTCGGAGTTTTGAGTTTAAAATCATTTTCAAACCCTTAACTGTAGTAGAGTTTTACATATATTGTTCACTTGTTTTTCATTTAGTAAGGAAGCAAAACCCTTATGCTTCTAGACTAAGTTCCCTAAGGTTTTGATAAGTTTCAGATGATTTATCTCTCCCGGGAATTTTGAATAATTTAGAAAGTACCTTCGGGAACTACGTCTATTTTTAAATGATTTTTAGAGGTACGTAATATTAAATATTTACGGTCTCATAATATTTTTAAGAAGGGTTCAATGAATTGATAAAAACCTTAAGTACTAAATGCTTCCCAATAAGGTTCAATGAATTGATAAAAATCTTAATTAAATATTTAAGACGGGATTTGACATCTTATAATTATCCTTCGATTGGTTACATACATTTTGGATAAAATGAATTGATTTAAAAACTTTTCAATATCTCTTTAAGTATTTTCCGGATTTTTAGTAACTCTTTAGGTATTACTTTTAAATAAAAAATCAATAAGGATATCCCTTGAGTGAATATTCGATTGTCTCTTATAGTTATAAATCAATCTCAATCGTTCGCTTAATATGTATGTCACGTGAAAGTACTTTGTTGATTGAAATAGAAATCCTTCGCGTCCGGCTCGTTCCGGAATTAAATCGATTTAAAATATCTCTGACTCCCACTATCTTGTATTATATTAAAATTACGTTTCAATTTCTCATACTCGTATAAAACGAAGTTTGTTTTCGTAAACAATCGCATGATTTGAATGTATTGATATCACGGATAGCATATATTTTCAAACTGTAAATCATGGCATCAATATCACAACAGTATATATAGCATGTTTAATTTGTGATAGGGTTTCGTAAACTTGCCTCGAGTGCTAGGAGTGGTATGGTCTCGGGGCTTTTGTTGGCGATCTAAAATCAACAACCAACGATCTTAGTTAGTACGCGATTATCGATTCGCTTCACTAAAACATTTTTCTAAAATCGAAAAATTAACATTTTCTTAAATTTATCTTTGGAAAGTCTTCCTTGCTACATTATTTAATTATCATGATTTTTCCAAGATTCCGAAATCATTTTTAGCCTTTTAAAATCATCAAGCAAGTGGCCTATGTGCAGTTGGCTTTTCGTATGAACACTCTACACTAAAATGGTCATAACTCCTAAACCGTAAATCCCCTCGCGACGATCCACACATGTACAGAAACTAAAAATCAAGATCTACCAATTCATGGCTAGTGACTCACAAGTTTCAAACATTTATATGGCCGAATACACTGCAGAAGGAAGACCAAGTGCAATAGGCTCCACATTCCATTTCTATTACTTGTTCTTGACATAATCACTACTTATGACCAACACAACACTCTTTACTTCTCAAGATCCACCCATATACACCTTATATACTTTATCTAGTATCACATACAAGCATCACAACTTAAAAACTCAAGTACTTAGCAATAATATGAGCAAAACAACCTCACACATACACAAACTTTTGGATCTTGACACTACATCATAAATAACTCTTAAACCCACCCTTAAAACTTTAAAGAGTTGGAAGTTATACCTTCTTGATCACTAGGAGGGTTAGTACTAAGATGATTAGGGATTGGTTTTCTTGAAAAAGACTTAGAAGGGCTAGATCCTTGAGAAACAAAACCAAGAAACCATGTTAGTCAAAACAGTCCATAAAGTTCTTGAACTTCAAGAATTTGTTTCTAACAAACCATTAAGAATTTGGCCATGAAATCGTAGACATACCTTTACTAGGATGTAAGGAAGCTTTGTGAATTTTTATAGAATTTTTAATAGAGGGAAGGATGGAGAAGTGAAGTGAAGAAAAGGGTTCTTCCTCCTTTTCTGCATGCACAACCGAGAGCAAGAGGGGGGGGGTTGGCTTGATTTTTGTTAAAGTGTTGGAGTGTATAAGATGGGTTTGATAGTGTGTATATATGGGCATAATAATCAGCAAAAGAAATGGCTTGGTTGACCATTTAGATGAGTAGAAATGAGGAGGTATGGTCTTGTACTTTCTTGTCTCCCCATTACTATTCACTTACTATTCTACTACTATTCCACTAACCATTCTAGTTAGCTTCTAATTCCCTAGTTACATCTCCTAACCACTAGTTATCTTGGTTTTACATGTCCAACTTGCATGGAATTAATTTCTCATTCAATTATTTATCGTACACGCGATTGTCGTTCCATCCCGATAGTTTAATCGTATAGCATTTCGTTTCGTAGTGAATTCTTTTATCGCTTATAATCCTTTAACCAATTCTATTCCTTTCTCTTGATATAAAAACACCTTGATATAATGTATATTCCACGTAGTATTCCCGGTTCTACTCCATTCCTTACGGATACGAAAATACGTAGTATAATCGTGAATCTTCGAATTCCGACGGTTTTTACATTCACTTATTTTCCTCGATAAACAAGAATATGATCTCGGATTTCCAAAATTCCACTATTCATATTTGTGATGAACTCCATCCGTATTACATAACTAGTTCCAGTTATTATTCAGTGAAGTTTTAAAATATTACAAAAATCAGGGTTCTTACAGGAAAAGATTCGCATCTCATTCCAGATCCACTATCTAAAGAAAACATTTGTCCCCCTTTGGGACTGAAAATCCACTTTTAACTTTTTATTTTAAAAACCGATGCCAAGTGACGGTTAATTTCTTAAACAGTGAATGTCTTTATCAAGGGTTCTAGACCAGCTTCGAAGCATATGGAATAAGTTCAATAAACTTTAAGGCCATGATCAATTAGATTGATAACTTATCGAATGGAATTGCAAAGTTTCTATTCACAAGGGATTTGGTATTGCGGTTTAACAGGGTTATTGGATAGTATAATTGAACTAAGTCAAACTAGGTTCAATATAGTGGTTCTAGATAAGACATAGGTATTTAAAATATAAAGAAGGTGAGTATTAGTTCAAAGTATAATAAGGTCTCATGGTTTAAGGATAAGAATGGAGTTATCAAGCATATATGAACAACTTTTGAGGAATACCTGACTGTTAGGTGTTAAGATAAGGTTACAACTTATACAGGGTTAAGCATCACAGTTATTTTGGTATACTAGCATGGTATGACTTTTGAATTACTTGCATAGCAATCTCGAAGTAAAGTTAAACTATTTGCAATAGATACTTGAGGGTTCATGTCATTTGCATGTAATACGAAAGATAGATTTGAAACCACTTGGGTCATGTATACATGTATATCAAGGTGAATTAGAATACTCGTATCATATATAAAAGCTAGGTTAACACACACTTGCAGTGTAAACACAAAAAGATAGGTTGAAACACTTGTCTTGAGAAAGGCTTGACTTGACTAGCAGGTGAGAGCAACTGGGAGCTTTACTCGACTTTAATGACAAGTTTACCCTTGTCTCGAGAGCCTACACAAAATAATAATAACCTCATTATAATATATTCTCACCAACTCAACCTATTTATAAACCGAAAGTAAGCACATTAGCACTTAGGCCTATATAAACATACATGCTTACAATTATCTTATAAGCATACTAGATCACATAGCCACATATGCTCACATAACACATTTAAATATATAATAATACATCAACACACTATATTGCATTACTAAGCTCGGATGATCTCACTCCACTTAATCAAGTCACTTAGTTATGCTAAACTAGTCAAAACTCCTATATTGACCTCGAAACTCGGAGTGCCTTTTCTAAAATATCAAGTTCCTATTGACCCTGACCTAGGCCCTACACTCTAATGACCTTATAATATCTTACAACTATGATGGTCAACCTAGGCCTCACTCATAAGTGCTCTAAAACTAAATGTTTAGTGAATGTGCTCATTATAGTGATTTCAGGATGACACCAATGGGTTTATGAGAACAATTGACACCCTTACTCCTCAAGTTTACCTACCAAACTTCTACACTAGACTCTTCTGATCATAAGGTAACTCCCAAACTTGGTGTGACTCAAAGTCCTAGCTTAGGCCTACCTAGGCCTAAGCTTAAAGTCCAAGGTTCCCCTGTTTTCAAGACAGAAAAGTGTCCTGTTTTGCACTAACTTGCGACACATGATTCTAACTCATTTCCTATGAACCATGGCTGGAAAAACACCTCTGACACTCCCTCTAACTAAGACCAATAAAGGACTAGTGAGGGCCTACCCATGATATGGTCAAAACTCCTCATTTCTAGGTTGTAGCAAAACTATTCCCTACTGGACAGATTTAGTGTTTCCACTCGTGTACCTAGCCAAACAACCTATAAACCTCTAAAAAACATCTGGAAACTGAAGTATACCCCTAGTAATAGCTTCTGGTGACTTGGGCCTCAAAGTGCATTACATTGACAAGGTCAAATCTCATCCTAAACCTCATGTTACCAAACTGAAAATCTGCAGAATTTAATGTACCCTTTTCACTATGATTTCTTACTTGACAAACCAAACCAAACATCAACCAAAACCCAAACTAACCCTCAACCAAGGTAACCTACTGAACTAACACTCCCACACACAATATTGGCTTAGTGGAGATCATCCTTACCTAGAGTGCAATATAGCAAAAACAAGAGTCAAAATAATATACTAATTACAAGTCATCTCAATTTCGAAAATAACAACTTAAATTCCCCATATATATACGAATCAAAAACATATAACAAGGAGCACATATCATAATTAATATCCTAGTTTAACTGAAATTAGAGATTATTAACAAAGATCAATCCAAATAATCAAGAACTTTCGAAAATCATGAGTTGAACCTATTCACGGAAATCAAAAATCAACAAGCCAACAAGAACACCATCCATTCGGCTCCTAACAAGTCATGGCCGAATGTATTAGGGTGAAAACAACATTTGCATGAGTGTAACACACTCAATGATAATATATCTCATGGTGAAATCCTTAGATTCACAAGAATCAAGGGTGTTCACTTTGAGTTTAACAAAATATTACCATGCAAGATCAAAACATAGATTTTTCACCCTAAACTCTTTGGATTATTAAAGAACAAGATATGGGAAGTAAGATTACTTAAATGGAAGATGGATGTTTGAATGAAAAATGAAGAAAAAAGGGGGTGGGGGGCTTCGGCCGAGAGTGAAGGCCGAGAGAGAGAGGGCCGAGAGAGAGAGAGGGCCGAAAGAGAGGAGGGAGGTGAGAGTGGAGTGGAGTGAAGTGAGAGTGAGGTGAAAATTATGACTTGTCCTTAGTTTTATGGTTTTAATTTGATTAAAATGTGATTGGAATTGAGAATTGACAAAAGTGACCTTCTAGAAAGCTTGTGACAATTTTGCATGCAAGGGTAAAGAAGTAACTTGGCTAGTGAAGTAGTAGTTAGTGGGGTTGGAATTTCCAAATTTGCCCTTATCTTGAATAGGGAACAAAATGCATGCATAGGAAACTAAGTAATTTGCAAATTAAAAATCAACTAATTTATGTAAAACAATTGCTATAAAAATAAATACACTTCCATAAATCACAAAATAAATATTATAAAATAGCTTATGATTTTAGAAATTTAATGATATAAAATTTGAAAATTTGTTGTTAAAAGATTTTAAAATTAATTTTTCATATAGAAAGAAATACTTTTGATTATCATTTAAAAATACTAAATAATAAGATTTTCCTTTCAATTTTTTTAAATAAAATAATACATTAAACACTTAATTTATAGGCACTCAACATATAGATCACCCATATTTATAATTCCACACAATTTAAATCTCAGTTATAAACACACAATTATATATAGATAAGGTTTAGAAATACCGGTCGTAACAATCTAGAAATGATTTAACCCTCCAAATTTTAGGAGTGATATTATTGTCCACTTGTGTGAGCTAGACTATGAAATGTGTGACCACACTCAAATGTTGATTTGATATGATAGTCTACCCATTGATCAAGGAAACCTGGATTAAACATTGATGATGATGACACATTACATGCCTCTAGTTTAATCTATAATATGTGGTTAAAGGGATTATATTACATTGTACATTATTCATGAAAGGTTAAATCCATCACCGACTGAATTATTATTACTTGGGTAGCAATGTTATATTACTAGATGCCGCTCATTGTTTACGATTTTAAATTAGATTTAAAATTCGTTACCAACGTAATAATAACCTATAGGGTCACACATAAAAAATGCTTGAAGGATTATTTAATTTAGGAAATTTTGTATAAATATATTGAAAAACAAAAAGATTTGAAATAGTAAATAAGGTTTTTAAAAGTAATTGCATTTGTAACAAACTCCGACATAATAATTGCAAATTTACGTACATACATTGTGATTAGTTATTTCAGTTGCAAAACCAGTTTCTGTTCATATCTCCTCAATTAGTATCAACTACAACAATTAACTCTAACAACAACAAACGAAATTGATTACATAACTTGAATTCCTTTGATCGCAAAACTTAATACACACACATCAATTGATAATTGATGATTCATCTGTTCTTCAATAGAAATCTCGAAGGTTAAAGTACTACTACAAATTTGTTTCAGGTCAAGTTTCAGGTAACCACATATAATTTAATTCGTATGAAAACAGTAGATCTACTTGATTTGTCTTATTAAAGTTTGATTACGAATTTTAAAGTCTGTTGCCTAATTAGTTGAATCACAGATTACTCAAATTCAATACATATATACATCTATGAAGATAATGATATTCTTCAATCTGAATTCAAATTGACATGCATTTGCTAATTTACAGATTAATTAAGTCAAATACTATGTTATATTAAGTTACTAGATTAAAGTTTTTTTTTAAAAAGGCAAATTAGTTCAGTATTGTATGGTTGCGAAATTGTCACTTAAAGCTCCTTCAATTTGAGAAAGTAGAGGTTGCATATATTGTGACAAATAAAAGCTATATTACCTTGCCAGATTGCAGAATTTTGATAAAAATGAAACAAAGTAGTTGCATAGTTTATGCTAGAGAATATGTAACTAGAACTCATTCGATTTGATTACATTGAGGTTGCGTAAAGTGTTGCAAATGAATGGTATATTAGCTTGGCAGGTTGCAGAATTTTGAGAAAAAATGAGCGAAAGTAGTTGCATAGAATGTGCTTGCAAAATCTGTCAACAAGAGCTTATTCGATTTGATTACATTGAGGTTGCATAAATTGTTGCAAATGAATGGTATATTAGCTTGGTACGTTGCAAAATTTTGAGAAAAAATGAGCGAAAGTAGTTGCATAGAATATGCTTGCAAAATCTATCAACTAGAGCTGGTTTGATTTGATTACGTTGAGGTTGCGTAAATTGTTGTAAATGAATGGTATATTAGCTTGGTAGGATGCATAATTTTGAGAAAAAATGAGCGAAAGTAGTTGTGTAGAATGTTCTTGAAAAATCTGTTAACTAGAGCTGATTCGATTTGATTACGTTGAGGTTGCGTAAATTGTTACAAATGAATGGTATATTAGCTTGGTACGTTGCATAATTTTGAGAAAAAATGAGCGAAAGTAGTTGCGTAGAATGTGCTTGCAAAATCTGTCAACATGAGCTTATTCGATTTGATTACGTTAAGGTTGCGTAAATTGTTGCAAATGAATAGTATATTAGCTTGGTAGGTTGCGGAATTTTGAGTAAAAATGAGCGAAAGTAGTTGTGTAGAATGTGCTTGCAAAATATGTCAACTAGAGCTGATTTAATTTGATTACTTTAAGGTTGCGTAAATTGTTGTAAATAAATGGTATATTAGCTTGGTAGGTTGCACAATTTTGAGAAAAAATGAGCGAAAGTAGTTGCGTAGAATGTGCTTACAAAATCTGTCAACATGAGCTTATTCGATTTGATTACGTTAAGGTTTCGTAAATTGTTGCAAATGAATAGTATATTAGCTTGGTACAATGCAGAATTTTAGAAAAAAATAATCTAAAGTTGTTGAGTAGATTAAAGTTGCGTAAGAGTAAATTAAACTTCAAGCTATTATCACGAAACAAATGTTATATTAAGTTGATACCGAAAAAAATTACTCTATTTTTATACTTAGTACTTTTTGTTTGCAATCCAAATGTGCACATTTATATTAAATTAAGCTACTAATTTTATTATATATAATATTGTAACATAATTTCTATTCTGATTGAATATTTGTTTGTAGTAATGGAAAATATACCTATTATTGTGCAACATGGTGGACATTGGGAAGAAAATACAAGTTACATAGGCTTTAAGGCTTTGGATTGCTTCTTCCAACAAATGGAGATTATGCGAACTTAGTTGGAATGGTATACAATCAGTTGAAGTTGAATTCAGAAGCAACTTCAATATAATTCATTATCAAGCTAAAGATGGATATCCTCCATTCACAATTGTTGATGATCAGCAACTGCTATTTTATAAAGAGCTGAAGAAAAGAGAAATTGACTTCAGCAAATACCCTTTGTGTATCACAACTGAATCCTCAAATGTGCAAGTTTCATCTATATTCATTAATCATAGTGAAATGACAATTAAAATTAGAAAAGTTGGGTTTCAAATTACAAAAGCTGAATCATCAAACACGGTAAATGGTATCACAGTTGAATTAAATATAAATACAGTTACGGATTATATGGATTATGCAGAGTTAATTTCTGAACAAATGGTAGACATACCAATCGAAACAACAGTTGATCAAGAGATTATACATGAAAGGAAAGATGAGGTGATCACATACAAACACCATCACCAAATATCAGAGTTTCAGATTTATAAAGATAAGGAAACCTTCAACCTAGTTCTCAGCCACTACGCAATCAATAATAATTTCCAGTTCAAAGTGAAAAAGTCTTGAAAAAGAGAATTTTTAGTTGTATGTATTGACAACAATTGTAAATGGATGTTGCGTGCTTTAAGGAATGGAAACACAAATCAGTTCATAATTTGAAGATTTGTCAACAACCACACTTGTGCTCTTGATGTGAGGTTTAAAGGTCAGCGACAAGCAACCACATCAATTATTGCATATACTAGAAAATCGAAGTTTACAAATATCAAACCAACTTACAGAGTTGCAGGTATTATACATGATATGGGGAATGATCATAATATAAATGTCAAGTACAACAAAGCTTGGAGATCAAAGAAAAAAGCTCCGGAAATTATGAGAGGAAATGCAACTGATTCATATGCTAAATTATATACTTATTTGTTCATGTTGCACAACACAAATGCTGGATCAATAATTGAACTACAATTGACAACAAATAGTTGATTCATGTATGTGTTCATTGCGTTGCACGCATTAATAAAAGGTTGAAATTATTTCTTACCAATTGTGTGGTTGATGGAACTTTTCTTAAATCTATATATGGAGGAACTTTATTGGTGGCAGCAACTCAAGACGCGGGTGGCAAAATAGTCCCACTTGCTTTTGCAGTGGTAGATTTAGGGAATGATTTGTCATGGGAATGGTTCTTCATCGAATTCAGAAAAGCTTAAGTGGGAAGGGAAAATATGTTATTCGTGTCGGACATACATGAAAGTATTATTAAAGGAGCCAGTAAGGTGTACCCTAAAGTACCAAATGTCTTTTGCATCTTTCATCTACTGGGAAACATTAAAACAATATTTGAGAAAAATTTGAAGAGGATAAAGGAAGAATTCCTATCTACTGCAAATGCATATAGTGTCAAAAAATTCAACTTTCACATGAAAGAACTTGAGAAGGTCGATAAAAGAGTACAACTCTATTTGCAACAAATTGGCTATGAAAAATGGGCAAAGGTCTACTCCACAAATAATAGATATTCAAACATGACATCGAATGTTGCAGGATCTCTAAATTCAGTGATCACTTCAATAAGAGAGCTACCAATCTGCACAATGTTGGAAAGTTTGCGAAGTTTAATACAAAAATATAGTTGGAAAAATCAACATGAAGCAACTTCAGAGCAACACATGTAACTAGGAAGTTTGAAGAACCGTTGAAAACAAATTACAACTACTCTATGGATTTAACGGTAAACTATACCAACCTATGCTTATTAGTTACATTAATTAGTACATTTAACATTTCCTTTAAATAACTTACTAGGTGCATCAAACAAATGAAATATTATTTGAAGTACATAATAAGGAGAAAAAGTATGTGGTTGACCTTAGTAAAAAAACTTGCAGGTGTAACAGGTATGTGCAAATTTAAAACATTATTTTTTGAAGCATGAAATTGTAATATAGATATTGACTTTTTCTTTTATTTACTTTTTTAGATTCTAAATGGATAATATGCCATGTTCTCATGCAATTGCTGTTTTTAAACAAGAAAACCTGGATCCTTACGAGTATTGTTCCCCATATTATAAAAAGGAAACAATGGTTGCTACCTATAAAGAAAATGTTTACCCTGTTGGGAACAAGGACTACCGGAAAATACCAGAAGAAATTAAATCAGTTAAAGTCTATCCTCCAGAAGGAAGAATTAAAGTCGGTAGACCAAAGAAGAGAAGATGTAAAACTCATTGGGAGAAGAATGGAAAAGCACGAGTGTAATGTGGGAAATGCAACCAAATAGGACATAATCGAAGGACTTGCAGAAATCCGATGAACAACAACTAGTTCACTTTTTAAATTTTGTTTTTAAGCTTGGACTATCATTTGTACATGTATTAAGAGCGCAATAATTTTAGTTATTTGATTTTATATATTTTAAAGCATAAGTCATGATTAAATTACAGTTCAATTTGTACTTGTGATATATGTTAACATTGAAACTCTTTTGCAAACCTTACATGCATAAATAAGTAACATTTTTCAACTTTTAATGCAACTGTTTATGCAACCTAATATAAAAAAATAATTAAAAAAATTAGGTAATCTTTTATGAAACATTTAATATAACTAATAATAAACTTTGCAACCACTTTAAAAACAGCTTATTTAACATAAATAAGTTATTTGAGGAAAAAAGATTATAAATGCAATAAATGTGAAAATGGACCAAAATAAAGCTCAAACACTCTAGCACAGGCTATTTGGTTTAACTTTTGCAACTTATCAAGAAACTAATTATGCAACCAAAAATATTGGTTTTATATTGTACAAGATAAATTTACGTTTTGGTTCTTATTAATTTTTAAGTTGATCATATCTTTCTAAAACCCAATTAGGGGATTAATGAACCCTTAATGTTTTAAAAAATTAAAATTTTTGGTCAAACATTCGTATTAAATTACAGGTTCCTAGGGTTTAGCTAAACCCTAGATATAATTAGGGTTTAGGCTCTAGAGTTTAGGGCCTAAAGGCCCTAAAATCTAAACCCTAAACCTTAAACCGTTACAAAGTTTATTAAAGGTCATCATATCTTTCTAAAACCCAGTTAGGAGATTAATGAACCCTAAATGGTTAAAAAAATTATTTTATTGTTCAAACATTCGCATTAAATTACAGATTCCTAGGATTTAGGGCCGTAATTAGGGTTTGGGCTCTAGAGTCTAGGGCCTAAAGGCCCTAAACTATAAACCCTAAACCCTAAACCGTTACAAAAAATATTAAAGGTAATCTGATCTTTCTAAAACCCAATTAGGGTATTAATGAACCCTTAATGGTTTAAAAAATTTAAATTGGATTGTTAAATTTTTTTAAAAGAAAATCTAACCCATTAGCAAAATGCATATAATTGAAACACTGAATGTTAACGCTTTTATGTAAGTAATTAAAGAAATTTGAAAATGCAACTAAATTTAAAACCTATAATGTAACTTAATTTAGATGTTATGGTTTGCATATGGGGTTTTATAATGAGTTTGCAACAATTTTCAAATTGCATATGAAACCCCATATGCAAACCATAACATCTAAAAAAGGAACCAAAATATAGGTACTTTTGTATGAACCAAACATCATCAAAACAATGCTTAAAACCAATTAGAACAAAATTATTTAAGTAGTTATGTAAAATTTTCATGAACAAAACTTGTTCAAAAGTTATAAATCACTATTTAAAACTTATTATGCATCCAGATATGCAACAAAAGAAATCATACCCATCAATATACTTTAATAAGTTGTTGTTAAAAGAATCAAATTTAACACCATATGCAACTTTAAATTCAAAATTCTCTTTTATGCAACCTATTATGAAACCTTTTTTTTACTTATACAATAAACTTTTCTAAAATTATATAACATCTTGGAAATAAATTATACAAGAAATTTTAAAGAAATATGATAAAGTGAAATACACTATATAATGCAAGAAATGTAACATAATATTGAAACTTCAAATGTAACATTGATTAAAATTGATCAAATCAGAATCTACGATCAGTGGGAACATTTAACCAAAGTCTGTTAGTTACCAATTCAGAATCTACAATCTCAAATTAATCAGAGTACTAATATTAAAATTTAAATTTCAAGATATCAATATAGTATTTCGTTTCCTTGGTTTTCTTCTCACGCCTATCCACCTTCTTCTTCCCTAACACCTTTCTTTTCTTCGATTTCATATTTTGAACAAAATCCTCAGCATCTTCATTAACATCAGCCATATATTCAGTTTCACTCTCTTAATAATAAACCTGTTTTCCAATGGCATACAAGTACAATGAAAAACCAATTCTAGATTGCTGAGTTTCAACATCAAAACTATCTTTTGGAAAATCCTTTTTCATAGCAAAGTACTCTGCAATATATATCATATACATTCCACTTTCACTGGAAAGAAACCGTTATATAGAAAACACTAAAATAAAGAAGTTAAAAAAATTCAACCAAATATACAATATATTTTATGTATTCTATAAAAACTCACATGTCTTGCACTGAGGATAAGATAGACGTGTATAAATTGATATCACACAATCAGTCTTTCCCTTAACTGAATACAAATTAGCAGAATAATCAATGTCACTCCTTGAGTAAAAATCAGCATGGAGAAGAAAGTGAGGAAGCAACTTAGAGAAAGGGAGCAAAGTTTGCTTGAAAAAAATCTTTAGTTGAATCTTTCTTAAAAGTATTACACACACGAATTTCCCTTGTGACAAGGTTGAAAATAGCAAGGACCCAATGATTATGCTCATTCAACCATAGTGGTATCAAAACAAACTCCACAGATGACCACGAAGTACCATAGGGCATCGAAGATCCATTAATAATATCTAAAATATGCTTCCTTGAACAGATTTTCGACTCAACAATATTGTCACAATCAGGAATATCAGAATAAAGTGATATGTAAATAGATTTTAAACATATTCTTCGCGCGAAGTCTAGTGTCCAGCCACTCATAATTCTCTGCACTTAAGTCTAACTCTAGAAGCTTCCCAATATCTTCATCAAATGAAAAAATTGAAACCACTTTTTCAACTTTCAAATTACCAGCAAATGTTTTTGAGCTTGAACCAAAATGTTATAAAACGGAGATCTCAGAAAGGCAGGAAGCCTAATCTATCTTTTGGGCAAAGGAGTGGTAAAACTAGAATCCCCAACACAACAACTTTAGATGCATGCTACAAACAAAATTAAATCAGGAAATATAACTAAATCATTAGAATAAGAAAACATAAATGAAAGCCAAAATAAAAGCATTCTTAGAAAAATTGTAAAAATATAGAAAGTTACCATTCCTGCATCTTTCATATCGTCATGACTAGATTTCTTGAAACTAGTTGCCAAATCATCCATTCCCTCATCACATATGGAATTATTCAAAGCCTCTCGTGAAACTTCAAGAATTTTATCATCAACATTGTCACGGTCAACTACAGATAAATCTGTACCCGACGGATTCTTACACAATGTTGCAACTTCAACTTCAATTCCTGGCACATCTGCAATAACTAAAATAACATCTTCTGCACCTTCAACTTCAACTCCTGGAACATCTGCAACAATTGAAACAATATCTTTTGCAACTTATTTAGATTTACTTTCACTTTTTACAACAGCCTCCACATCACTTGCAACTTCCCCCACATCATATTTATCAAATAATTCATCAAATTCTTCATTGGGTAATGCATCCTCAACAACTTCTTCAATATTGTTCAACATTTGTCCAATAGGAGCACCCTGATTAATTTTTCCATATGAGGACCTATTATCAAACTTTGTCATCTCAAATTCATTTCACTCAACGTATTAGGAGACATTTCATCCACAAAAACACCTTCAACCCCAAGTCCAATACAAATATCAGCCATTTTATCGTCACATAAAACTTCATTTCTGTCATTCGTTATATGTTCGACCTCGTCACCTTTTTCACAAAAAGAACCATCAATTCGTCCACCAGTTGCTCGAACAACTTCATTATCTGAAACCTATTTTTCACATTTCAAATGTAAATTAAAATTTATTCCAAGCTATAAATAACAAAAAAAAGAAAATAATAAAGTATCAACCTCATTCTGAACATTAACTTCATCTACGAAGCTATCAATATTCTCAGCTGGAGTATCTTTATCACCATCATCATTATCAACACAAATCTGCAGAAAAAAAGAAAATACAACAAAAATAAATTTAAAATAAGGGGACTATAAGTAACACAAATTCTACATTAAAAACTTAAAACTAACAAATAACAACCTCATTTCGAATATTAACTTCAGATATAAATGGATAATTATCTTCAGCAGGAGAATCTTGATCACACTCATCATCATCTACCCAAACCTGTAAATATAAATATATATATAACCATATATTAAACTAAATATGCACTATATGACACTAATTGTACAATAAAATGAAACTAAATATGAAAATACATAATGTCTACATACCTTATTCAATAAAAGAGCACGAAGCTTTAAAATTTTAGAATCAAAGTACGAGCGCTGTTCAGCAACAATAACTTTAACTTGCTCAACTTCAGAATGCAATTTCTTCTGAATAGACTCAAGTCTTTTTAGCTGCTTTTGCATTTTCTTCACGGAATTGTTTAATGAAGAAGAAACAGGATTCACACGTCTTGCAACAGGTTTAACAGAATCGTCATCAGAAATATTAGCACCAATTGCATTCAAGGTAACATGAACATCATTCTGCACAACTAAATTATCCAAACGCAATTCTTCAATCTCTCTTGAACTTGGAGACAAATGTCTAAGTTGCAACTGTTCATGAAGAAAAAATTAAATATATCGCCAAAAAAATAAATAAAGGAGAAATGTAAATGTATAAATACATATATATATATACCTCCTCTGATCCGAGTGACAATAGTCTGGAAATTCTTCAAAATTACCCAAGTAATCATTACTCCAATTAAGGCAACATGGAATGCTAGCACCACTATTAGTACAATACTTTCCGTTGAGATATGGACAACACTCATAAAGCCCTAGCTGAAAAGCATATGGGTAACCACAAAGCCTATAGTAATTGTCTTTCGAATTTGTATTTGGACCATTTTTAAGGGACTCTAAAGTCATAATAAAAACATCATTTCCGAAAGGAAACTCATCAAACTTATTAGCATCCAGTACATCTAGATCACATTTAGGAATATGGGTATTTTTCGTAGAAATCAAAGAAAATAATGTAACAAATACAACTTAGCCATTTTTACAGCATCTCCATTACATGTCCATTTTTTAGCAAAAAACGATTCCATAATAGAACTTTTAAATATTGGATTCACGCCATCAAAGAAACTGCTTATAAAATATTATCCACCTTTAAACAACTCTTTTTATCAGAATTACCAAAACACCTAAGCCCAGTAACAGTAGCATATTCAGCAATGCCAAACTTCAACGTAACACCAGCGACACCTAACCAAATCTCATCACTATTTGGTTGAACTAATTGCCTAACTAACAAATGGTGAATAAGCTAATTCTGAAGTCTAAAGTTAGGCAAATTCAACAAATGGCCAAAGCAGGAATGACTAAAATCACCAAGTCGATCATCAAAAAGAATAGTACGTAACTCAGTCATAGGATCGTATTTGTTAGTAGTAACAATTTTCGCGCCCTAATACTCAACAGTTAACTCATACTACATACCCTACAAATTAAACAACACTAAAAAATAACACAAAAAGTTGCACACAAATTAACAAATAACATACATACACATAGAATGTAAACATGACAATAACAAAATAATTAAAATATATACCTTAGGTGGTGGTATAAACCCTTTAGCAACACGAATTTTACATTTCTTCTTCTTGAATGGAGATGAAACCCTTTTTCCCCTTCTTTTTTTCTACTCTCAATTTAAATTTTGACATCGATTGCGAAGGAGATGCTTCCGACGCAGCAAGACACAACCTAGTCTTAACCATGGCTATAAAGGAAGCTAAAAATAAAACCTAATTATAAACAAAAAATATAATAAACAACTTATTCATAGACTCAAACATAGCATATAGTATGCTATGTCAAACATAACAACAAATAAAACAAAAAAATCACAAAATCAGGGGAAAGATATGTATAAACATGCAACTAAAAAATAAAATCAAAAGCAACCAAATGTACAAAGCCTTAAACCACAGCTAAAATAAAAAATACAGGTAAAATAGATGTTATAGAGAGAGAGAAAGACAGGGGGAGAGAGAGACAGAGAGAGAAAGACTTACAAATCCAACGGAACAAGTAAAAAAAATGGAGAGAGATCGAAAGTCGTAGAGAAACGGAAGAGAGAGATGAAGAAAAGTTGAGAAGAAACAAAAGAGATATGAAAGTGGGAGTGTAAGAAATGGGTTGGGTTATTGCAACATACAATTGAAAATTAAATGTTCCACTTTTTTAAATAAACGGTATATTTTCAATAAATAAGACATGGGGTATTTTTGCAATTTAATACCTACAATTAAGTATTTTTGACATATTCCCTTTAATTTAGATTGAATTTAAATTATATTAAAGTAATTCAAATTATTTATTATATTAATTAAGTATGACTTAACTAATTAGATAAATAATGATATTCAAATTTACTAATACTAATTGTGAAATTCAGTTGTTAAATAATTAAGTGTGACTTAATTATTATACAAATAGGAATTTTGAATTAATAATAACTCCTAATTACTTAAGAGTTATAATTCATTTTTCTACTCTCTATATAATATCTCTTGTGACTGATTTTTAAAATAAGACTTTTACTAAAACCCTAGCCATCAAGAGAGAAGATGGAGAGAGCAAGAAAAAACGAGTTTGTGCTAGTAGACATCCAATCCTTGAGTTCAAGCATTCGTGTGGATACCGATAGAGCATAGATCATGAGAGCGAAATGCGTTGTGATTGAAAAATATTTGTATCTCCATTATTTTACCAATTTGTAAAGCTTCTTAAGGTAAACAATACGATCTACGAATTGAATATCTGTTTTTCACATGGATCCTACGGTGGGTTTCGAAAATTCTGGTTTTTCACGTTTTTAATTACCTTTTCTGTTGCGTTTATGTGCTCAAAACCCTTCAATGGCATCAGAGCTACTTGCAAAAAGTGTTTAGTTCATTTATGTTTTATTAGTTTTACGATGATAGTATGTATACAATCTTCCATGACTGTTGTGCATGCGATTTTGTATATTTTACATGTTTTTATGTTTATATATGCGTATGTATGTATATATTTTGAACATATGATATTCATGAGAGTTATATAATCATATGATGACTATGTAATCTGCATATATACTGATAGATACATGTTTTATGTTTGTTCTTATTATAAGAATCATATTTGATACGATTCTGAAACGGATACAACGGATTTGCTGAAATCTGGGTCTGGTGTCCGATTTTCGCAAACAAATACCCTATTCGATAGGTAATCGAGCGTCTGAACAAAATGGATGGTTAAAGCCATTACCAACTCGTATGTAAGGCATTTGACGCTGTTTAGACCATGTAATCTGCGATTTAATGTTATCAGATTTAATTTCGAATTTTCTAATTTTTTTCATATTTGGTTTTTATGATTAGATCATGATGGGTATGATATGTTAAGATCAGATTATGTGTTCTAACATGTTCTTATATGTTAATTGAGCATGGTGGATGGTTATGGCTTATGACCTTAGGTTAATGGTTTTGTTTTATTTTAAAATATGGCTTGCATGTCGTTCGATCTTGTAATTATTAAATCTCGAATATAACTCGAGTTCTTCTTGTAAGTTCATTAGATTAGTTTTATATTTCATTCTCGTAAGGTACACGAAGACATGAAGATTTTAAGATCAAGGAAGGGTAATCCCACATGGAGGCCATCCAAGGAAGCAATACAAGAAAGAAGATATGTAATAGTTAGCTGTATGTTAGATATATTTGATAATATCATGTCTAATATGATTTGTGTTTAGTTTTCAGATCTTACTTAAACATGACAAATCAGTACTTAACTGGATATCAACACTTATAATGAAGACAGAACTTAAGTTATCAGTACTTAAGGTTCATGAGATATTTATCAGAAGATAATATCAGGACTTAAAGAAGACTTTCAGATAAGAAAGGCAGCTGATTGAAAGGAAAGAAGATCAAGACAAACGTAAGAAGAGATATGCATGAAGAAGGAATTCTATGAAGAATAGAATACTTGGAAGAAAAGATATCTGATTGATATATTTTAGGAAGCGGAATTACATTCCATATCAATTAACGATTATCTTGTAACTGTGTAGTATATAAACACAGACATAGGGTTTACACTATATGTGTTATCATTACCGAGAATAATATTCATTGTAACCCTATCAGCTCTCGTGATATTTTGCTCATCACTGAGAGATGACAGTTCTACATTGTAACAGAGTTTAATAAAGTTTGTTTTCTGTTACTTGTGTTCTTTGAAATCGATTTGTAACAGAGACCAATTGAGTATCTCTAGCAATGAGACTCTCTTGGAAATGCAAGAAAAGCTAGATCTCTCAGAATCTGATGAACTGGAATTCCACAGGCAGCTCCAAAATCAGATTGATGAAAACAACAGAAAGCTTGGAAGAAGATCCAGACCTTCAAGAAACTAGAAAAATCTGCTCAGGCTAGAGGAGCATCTTGAAAATGACTGTGAGCCAAACCTTGTACATTTTGATTATTTGAAGCACTTTCAGTATTATCTGCTTATCTTTAAAGCTGTATGTTTAGGATGTTTTGTTATCATCAAGTATCTCTTAATTTATGGCTACAATTCCAGCGACATAAATCGGGGGAGATTGTTGTGCATATGTTGTGTATTTGATGATTACATAAACAAAACATCTAAGTAGATTTTACTTAGTGAAATAATGTAGCACTCGACGGATAAGAATTATAGTCCCGACGGATAACTCATTATAGTCCCGACGGATGTTAACTCATTATTCATCGAGTGAGTAGCTTATGTAATAATAAGTCTGTAACACAGTTCTGTATACATCTTTGTATAGATTCTGTAGTAGCTTATAAGTCATGTTGACTTTATCTAGATATGCAGAATAGGTTGATTAATTGTATATAAATGATGTCTTGTAATTCTGCATATGTGAAATGAAGTCAGGTGCCAAAATAGCTACCAACAGATGATTAACAAAGCCATCGACGGATGATCAAATGACTATCAACGGATGTTTAATATAGCAGTCGACGGATGATCAATGTAGCCATCAATGGATGTTCAAAAAGTCGACGGATGATCATATATCCAATGGATGTTCATAGAATCCAACGGATGATCATATAAAGAATTCAAACAGCAGTTGAACAGTGAAAGCTGAGCACAGCCGTCGAGATGTATACAAATCTACTGTGGAAGCCCATTAACTGGGTAATAGAGGATCAAAAGCAGCAAAGCTTAAGACTGATAGTTTTTATATTTATTCAGTCTTTTTGACTTTGTAATCTTGATAATATATAAACCAAAAACGTAGCAAATAGAAGAATAATAGTTGAGATACAAAAACAAAGAAATCTTTGTAAGCGGAATCATTAACATTTCCCTGTATTCTCAGTAGTTCGATTTGTAAGCAGCTGTGAGCATTCTTGCACACAGAGTCCTCTCGATATATAATATATATCTCTGGTGGAATTGTTTAAATCCACCAGAAAGTTTTTAAAGACTCTTGTTTTTAATTACTTATGTTTTGATTCAATTAAGTTTCTATTCCGCATTGTGCTAATCAAAACACTTATATCTATATTCGAGTTGAACATTCTTATTTCGAGAAAAAGGTTCAAGAATTCCATTCAACCCCCCTTCTGTAATTCTTGCTATATTGTTAAGGGACTAACAATTGGTATCAGAGCAAGCTCTTAATCTACAAAGAGTTTAAAGATCAAAATAATTCAGCAAGATGAACAAGAAAGACGTTGGAGTCAAGATTCCTTTTCTTGATAAAGATAATTACCATCATTGGAAGGTAAATATGCATCTTCATATGCTTTCTCAAGATAAGACCTATGTGGACTGCATAGAAAGAGGTCCTCATGTTCCAATGAGAGCTGTAATAGGAAACGAGCCATCAGTTCCCAAGCCAAGGCACGAATGGTCTGATCCTGACATTGAACAAGCCAGGAAGGATAAAAAGGCCATGAACATTCCGTTCAATGGAGTTGATGCAGACATGTTTGATAACATTATTAACTGCAAAACTACCAAGGAAGTCTGGGATACTATACAGATAATCTGTGATGGCACTGAGCAAGTTAGAGAAAATAAAATGCATCTCCTGATTCAGCAATATGAGCATTTTCACAATGAGGAAAGTGAGTCACTCACTGACATTTTCAGTAGATTCCAAAAACTACTAAATGCTTTTAAGTTGCATGGAAGAGTCTATCAGACTAAAGACTCTAATCTGAAATTCCTTAGATCTCTTCCAAAGGAATGGAAACCAATGGCAGTCTCATTAAGAAACTCACAAGATTATAAAGAGTTTACTTTGGAGAGACTGTATGGCATCCTGAAGACCTATAAGCTTGAGATAGAGCAGGATGAAAGGATGGAGAGAGGAAAGAAGAAAGGAGGATCCATTGCACTAGTTGCTGATTTAGAAAAGGAGAAGGAAGTGAAGATGGAAGCTGTTGAGTCAACTTCTAAGGTCTGTGAAAGCAAGGGCAAGGGGATTGCAGTAGAAATTAAAGATTCATTGAGTCAAGATGACATGGAGGACATTGATGAGCACCTAGCATTTCTTTCCAGGAGATTTGCCAAGCTCAAGTTCAAGAAGAACTTTGGAGCAGCCAAGCCAAATAGAAACATGGTGGATAAGTCAAAATTCAAATATTTCAAATGTGGCTTGGCAGGGCATTTTACAAATGAGTGTAGAAAGTCAGATTCCAGTAAGAAAAGGTTTGAGTCTGTGGATTATAAGCAAAAATACTTTGATCTATTCAAAAAAAAGGAAATGGCTTTTATTACATAAGAGAATGACTGGGTAGCAGATGATTTGGATGAAGATGAAGATGTCAGCTATGTCAATCTAGCCCTAATGGCCAAGTCTGATAAAACAGAGACAAGTTCCTCAAGCAATCAGGTAATCACTACAAACCTTGCACATTTATCTAAAGCTGCGTGTAATGATGCCATAAATGACATGTCTACAGAATTATATCATTTACGTGTTACACTTAAGTCTCTTACTAAAGAAAATGCTAAAATCAAAGAAAACAACTTGTTTTTAAGTGAGAGGAATAATGTGCTTGAGTCTCATTTTTTTGATTTTGAGAAACTAAGGATTGCGTGTAAGATTGCCAAGGAGGAATTAACTGAGTCCTTGAAAAAGGAAGAGATTTTAAAGAAGCAGCTCGAGCGTGAACAAGAGGTGATTAAAGCATGGAAAACATTCAGGGATGTCCAAGCTCAAATCACCAAAGTTCAAGGAATTGAGTCTTTTTGTGATGAAGCCTTGAAAAAGAATAAAGAGAAACTAGAACCTAATTTGGTAGATGGTTTGCTGACAGATGTAGACTCGACGGATGATGAGGACTATCCGTCGGATAACAAAAAGTGTTATCCGTCGAAAGATGAAAATCCTCATCCGTCGGCTGTGAGCAAGCCCATTAGCAAATCCAAACTAATCAAGCTAAATGAGAAGTATGGGTCTGTTTCCAAGAACTTTGTTTCAGGAGAGTCAAGTCAAGTTAAGAAGGGAAAAAGGGCTAATGTTGGTCACATGACTGTCAAACAACTAAGTGACAGACTTAAGAAAATTGAGATAAAAACAGAGACTAAAAGGAAAAACAACAGGAATGGTAAAGTAGGGATTAACAAACACAATAACTACACACATGATAAATATGCTCCTAGAAAAATCTGTGTCAAGTGTGGTAGTGTAAATCATCTGTCTGTTAATTGCAAATCTGCCATGCCTACTTCCATGTCTGTACAACCTCAATTTCCTAACATGAATGCCATGTCTCCTATGCCTGTTAATGTTATGTCTACACAGAACATGAATGCACAGTTTGCTAATATGCCATTTGCACCTAATCCTTATTATGCTGCATATAGCTTGCCACAAATGCCATTTAACATGCCTTACTGGAATAAGATGTTTACCCATAGCATGCCATTTCTTGTTAGTCATAATATGCATGATAATTCTGTTGCAATGAATGGTTTCAAAGGCCTAACTCAAATGACTAAGGATGAATCTGAAATTCCCAAGTCAAGTGAAATAAAGCCTAAGAAACAGAAAAAGAAAGCTAACAAGGCAGGACCCAAGAAAACTTGGGTACCAAAATCAACTTAATTTGATTTTGATGTGTGCAGGGAAACAGAAGGAATCTTTGGTACTTGGACAGTGGTTGTTCAAGACACATGACTGGTGATTCTACCCTGCTCACAGAGTTTAAGGATAGAGCTGGCCCAAGTATTACTTTTGGAGATGACAGCAAGGGTTATACGGTGGGATATGGCTTGATTTCAAAAGACAATGTTATCATTGAGGAGATTGCTTTAGTGGATGGTCTCAAACACAATCTGTTGAGTATCAGCCAGCTTTGTGACAAAGGCAATTCAGTAACTTTCAACAAAGAAGCCTGTGTTATGACTAATAATCAAAGCAACAAAGTGGTTCTCGCTGGTGTGAGAAGAGGAAATGTGTACCTAGCTGATTTCAACTCAACTAAAGTAGAATCTGTAACTTGTCTTCTCAGTAAAGCAAGTCAGGATGAAAGTTGGCTATGGCACAAGAAGCTATCTCATTTAAACTTCAAAACCATGAATGAGTTGGTAAAGAAAGAATTTGTAATAACCCCAATTTTTGAGAAATTTTTGAAACCCTTATGAATAGTGTTTTTGCTGAATGAGAAAACTGTTCATGCCACGCTATGTAGGGGTTCTGTTATTGATCTTATGGGATATTATTAGTACTCTATGTGGTATATAAGTGTATGTAAAGATCGTCAGAATCCAATTCTGAACACTTTGATTTTTCCCGGAAATCCACTAGATACGGAGAGAATTGAGTATAAGGTAACAGGATAAAAAGGATTTAAATTAAAGGATTATAAGAGAGGATCATAAAAGGAATACAATATATTGAGAAAGGTTAAGGGAACCTAAGTAATAAGATCCCGGGTATGATCCCTCAAACGATAAACGAAAATGAAAGTTAAGCAAACCGTATAACAGATCAGTGATCATTAGGCAAACGATTAGGAAGTTAATCAAAGGGATTAGGGGGAATGATGTCATCCAACCAATAGAAAGAGGACAAGGAAGGGAGGATGACATCATGAGGATGACATAAGCATGACATGGGAAGGAAGGAGATGTGGTGACTTTTTAACCACACAAAAACCAAGGGCAACTAGGTAATTCACTAAAGCAAACAACAAAAATCAACCAACCAAGCAAATCATTTCATTTCACCAAGCAAAACACAAAAATATCTCTTCTTCTTCTTCAAGCTCTCGGGTTTTTTCTTAAAAAATGAAAGTCCAAGCTCCTCCACTTACTATTTAGCAAGGTAATTATCTAAGCTTCCCCATGGATAGTTACATACTTCCTATAAGTTTAAGCTTCTAATTCCAAGCCAATCTTTTTCTATAAATCATGAAAGAAGATGGTGAATAGTGTTTTCAAGAACTCAAAATTTGTGTTCTTGAAGTTTTGTTTAGATTAAGCTTGGATAAGGGCTTTAAAGGTGATTCCAAGCCATTCTCTTGATTCTCCACTCTCCAAGGAAGGTATAAACTACAAACCCTAGCTTTAGTTTTGAGTAATTAGGATTGAATGTGTTTGATATAGCATATGTGAAGCATGATGCTTGATTGGTTGAAGTTTGGTTGAGTTTGTAGAGATTAGTTGGTTTTGTTGCATTGTTGGAGTTGTAAATCTTGGTAATTAGTTAAAGAACCTAAGTAAAGCTTTTAGTTCATGTGAGGAATAAGTATAAATGGTTAATGTGGATTTGTTGGGGCTGTTATGATGTGGTTTGGAGGGATATTGGTTGTATGATTGATTTGGGGTTGATTTGTGGTTGGTATTGAATGGTTTAAAATTGGGAAAACGCGTAAACATAGTCGTCGTAACGCCCAATTTTCTTTAGACTGTTTTGTGCATAACATTAGGACCCGAGGACCCCCTGCTAGATTATGACCACTGCCATGTTTAGATAGCTCATGTTACGAGCTTCGTTTTGATATGTAGTTCGTTCGATTCCGATGCACGGTTTAGGAGAAACGACCGTTTCAAGTAACAGCGTTTCGCGAACGATACATTTCCCCTCGCCTTACTTTGAAACATAGGTTAAAGACCTTAAAGGACTAATTGAAGTATGAAACATTTATGTAAGGTGTAATAAGCAGTTGGTAAGACATCCGCGAAGGAATCGCTTTAAAACTCGTAAAGGTTAAATTATTAAAAATGGTGGAGCCGAGGGTACCCGAGTGACTTAAGCAAATCAGTGAGCGCAAAACAAGCGTTAGAGTCTAAGTTAGTTAAAGTATAGATTTACAAGTGATTTTGGTTTAATTCCAACTTACTTGTTGTTTATAGGTTACCAGACTCGTCCCGAGCCATTCGTAACCCCAGTCGCCCAGGCAAGTATTCTATCCGTTATACTGTTGTTGTGATGTATACATTTGTATATGCATGATCTTGCGATAAATGCATATTGGTTAATTAGCAAATGTTGCGATATATTGAAGCCTGCTGATATGGTATATATATATGCATGCCTGTCTCATATTCTTGAGTTATCTATCTGTTGGTTCAAGTGCTTATTCGTTGCATAATACCTATGCTAGAGATAAGCGGTATTTGCATATACCCTTAGTATAGGGACCCAAAGGTGAAAACATTTTCTAAAACCGGGAGTCGAGGATTCCGAGTAGATTTTATATATATATATATATATTTATATATATATATATATATGGTTATAGTTTTTAAAACTATTAATCGAATAAGGTTTATTCGATAACTTTAACTTTATTTTATTATTGAATATTATTTTGAATATTATTCGAAGGCGTATGACTCCTTTATATTAAATAAATATTATTTTGAATATTCATTCGAGGGCTTATGACTCAGTTTATATTATTTAATGAATATTATTTGAATATTCATTTGAGGATCTATGACTCCGATTATTTGCTGAGGTATATTCTTTATTTTATTAAAGAATAAGGTGTCAATAATCAAACTTATTTTCGATTATTCAAATGAAGATAATACTTTCATATAAGTATATCTTTGGTTATTTAATACTCGTTTCAAGTATAAGTTTTAATACTTCTACTTCAATTATTTTTATAAAGATTATTCTTTATGGGAATATTATTTAAATAATAATATTCAGTCATTTTCTAAATATTCTGGGGACTGATTTACTTCATTAAATCAGCTTTACTCCAAACACTCTTTAAAGTGTTTTCGAGTCTTTAAAATGATTTTCAAAAGTTAGAGCGGATCCCAAAACTATTTTTATATTTAAGATCTTCCTTTTAAAAAGGGGATTTAAATACTCGCTCAAAACCTGGGGGATCCGGCTCGGTGGTGTGTTTTATATTCGCAACAAGGTTGCTGTCTTGGTAAAAGAAGTTTTTGATTACTTACCCAATATTCGGGAAGTAAAATTCTTGGAACAAGTTAATCCATTAACAGGCATCGCCTGGGAAATATCGGTGAGTTTTCCTTTCCAACTAGGTACGACTTCTTGGTGGAGCCGTATCAACAAGTTTCTACTTGGGGAAAGGGGGAAACGAGCTTTACGTTTCAGAGTCATGGATTTCATCTGAACTAGGAGTGGCGTAAGTGGTCGAGTAGCGCCGGCCCAGCCTTATTATATTGGCCCAAATGGCCTGGAAGCTCCGCTAAGGCGGTCCATTCCTTAGGAGTTCAGTGTTCGGTTGACAAGTAAATCCGACAGGTTCTCCTCTACATGTAGAAAATGGTGGGGTTGTACTACTACGACTGATCATCGTAAGTGGTCTTCCTGGCGCGGTAAACTCCCGTAATGAGTTCATCATCCAATTGGATATTTCTGCAACACTACCCAAAGCACTTCGATAGAAAGGCTACGGTTGGGCGATTGTTGAGTGTTGGCAGGGTCAAGTTTTCAAAATAATGTTTGCATCAAATGAAGTATCTCATAACTTCATTTTATTTTGATGATATTTTAAAGGTTGAATCTATTCAAGTATTATCTTGTAGTCTCGTCTATGTGATGAACTTTGGAAACTAATTATAACTTGAATGGTGGTAGTTCAAGTAGTATTTGGAAAAGATATAAGTATATTGGAGTATTTTGTAACTTCATCTTTTAAACTTATATCTAGTAAATGATTATCTTATGCATGACAAAGATTTTCAGAAAAAACGTTGAGACAAGGTTAGATATATGAGATCACCTTGCAACGATATTTTTATACAGTTATACACTGGAATTCTGTGTGTATTATGCATGGAAGAGGACTTCCAATATTTTGAAAAGTATATATGTATATATACTGAATATTTTGCGACTTTATCGCATTAAGATATCAAACTTGGTTCATTTCTTTTGACCAAGACTTTCATGAGTATTATGAGTAGGCTCATATATTGTAAATCATTATACATATTATTTTGGTGGGCTTGCTGCTCACCCTTGCTTTATTTCTTCATCACACAACAACAGTTAGGAAAGATGGCCAGACTCCAGCAGACCCAGCGCAAGCGCGTGGGAAGCGTCCTGTGTCTTCCCGTTGATGTTGTAGCTGCTATAGCTGCAGAGGTAGATCTATTGTAGATCAGACCATCTACTTTTGAGAATCAATTATGTATAATTATAACTTGTGGCAGATAATGGCAATTAACTGTAAATTTATCAAGTAATCATTTTGGGTTGTAATAACTTTTAAATTGTGGATTCAAAGACTTGTACTTATTTAAATTTCATCTCTGAGACTATAACGGGTTGTGGTGTATGTTAGTGTGGGGTCACAGCATAAGGTTATTTATTAATTAAGTGAAGTGATATTGTGGAAAGAAAGACCGTGACGACTCGGATCCCCGACCCCGGATCTGGGGGTGTTACAGAAATGGTATCAGAGCTAAGCGTTATAAACCTCAGAGATGATGGGACGTTAAGATAATAAGTTAACTAAGATAATAAGAACTCTTGCCAAGTTCATAGTCGGGCTACCTAACGTAGTACTGACAGTTAAAACCCTTATGGGAACCCTTATAAATATCG
Organism: Apium graveolens; assembly: GCF_009905375.1. NCBI lineage: Eukaryota > Viridiplantae > Streptophyta > Magnoliopsida > Apiales > Apiaceae > Apium > Apium graveolens. The sequence goes on from NC_133655.1 coordinate 182,033,042, forward strand.
TGATAGGAGCGTAGTTCGTTATCGTATATGGTAGCGGGACTCCGAACCCTGAGGTTGAGGAGCAACAGCGCGATGATGTTTTATTACTAATTGGAGATCGGATTGTGGATCCGATAGAGCATCCTAACGCAGGACCGGATGATGTTGATATTGAGGATGTTGTCCTAGAAGGGATAGTTGCTGAAGAGGATCCCATGGAGGATCCTGACTAGAATGGATAAAGGACCACTGATGAATTGATGACCATGGTTAGGTCAACTACCAGAGGTAGGATTGGTCGATCACTACCGGAGGTTCGTTCAAGTTTGTAAAGATAGTAGCCCCTTTAACGCGGCTTACTCGTAAGACTGAGAAGTTCGAATGGACAAAGAAATGCGAGAACAGCTTTCAAGAACTGAAGCAGAGGTTGGTGATGGCCCTTATGCTGGCGTTGCCGGATGGAAAATGAGATTTTGTGATTTGTAAGTGATGCTTCGCATAAGGAATTAGGGTGCTTCTTATATAGCACAGCAAGATAATCGCGTCTGCGTCAAGACAATTAAGGGAATTTAAAATTCGATATCCCCGCCCATGAGCTTGGGCTCGTGGCAATAGTTTTTCCCTAAAGATTGGAGGCACTACTTGTGTGGAGAGAAGTGCAAGATTTACACAAACCATAGGAGCTCTAGTACCTTTTTACGTAGAAAGAGCTCAACATACGCCAGAGGAGGCGGTTAGAGCTAATCAAGAATTATGATTGGGAGATTCTTTATCATTCGGGGAAAGCCAATGTGGTGGCTGATGCCCTTAGTAAAAAGGAGAGACTCAAGATGATAATGTCTTTGGGAGAGTTTATAAGAGATTTTGGAAATAGTAGTGAAGGTAACCGGAGCCGGTACCGAAAAGCTGTTTGAGATTGCAATAGAGACCGAATTATTGGAAAAGAGCATACGGTGCCAGAGAAAGGTGATGAATGAAGGCAGAGAGCCAACAAATAAATATGAGATTAATACCGAGAAAGATGATAAGGGAATAATGAGGTATTCCTATAGAATTTGGGTTCCGAAAAGTTCAAGAGCTTAAGGATGAGAACTTAGATGAGAGCCATAGTTTGAGGAATAAGATTTAGGGCAAACCCTGAATGTGATAGTCAGGGAGGTTGCCATCAAGAAAGAAAGAACCCATAATATAATAGAGTGGAAAACAAGGTTTTTAATGTATAAGATAACCCCAATTATGGGGAGTAGGATGAAACATTTCATACTAAGGAAACAAAAAGTCGAGCGAGATAAGGAGACCCGAGACGGTACTCCTATATGACAATTCATGGACCTGTCTAAAAAGAACTTAGACTATTATCCCCAACCACCACCTTGAGGAAACAATGCGGTAGGAAATTCTTTCATGACCTTTAAATCGTTAAGCTCTCAGAGTTCCAAGGAACAGGTTGACCTAGTCGAGGCAAGAGCCTGGCTAAAGGAAATAGAGGAATCATTTGAGATTCTGAATGATTGACAAATCACAAAAGACTGTTTTTGTCACTTACCCTCCTAAGAGAGAGACCACCCGCTGGTGAAAGACCAAGGAAGGCACGGAGTAAGAGATTATAATAAACTGATTTAAGTTCAGTCAATTGTTTTCGGGAAAGTAATTCCCAAAGATAAGGAGATAGTGTAAAAGCTTTAGAGCCAGAACAAAGGCAGAAGAGTATGATGAATTATGAATCTAAGATGTAAAAATTGTCAAGATTCGTTCTGAGGACACGAATACAGAATGACGGGATGTTTGAAATCAATGCTTATGTTGTGTTGGTTCATGAAATAATGATAAGAGAAAGGAAAATAAAAAGAAATTGAAGTGGAAAGGAATATAAAGGCAACAGAGTTTGAGGAATGATAAGGGAGTTGGGTATGGGGAAACCCTAAAGACTCATATTAATAGAAATAGAAAATTATATGATCGTCAGGATGAGGGTGATTCACCATGAGTTAAAGTTGATGGTTGAAGGCATACGATTTATGTACATTTTATCCCCTGTAAGTTGGGAGGATTTGAGGAAACCTTGAGATAATTCGAAGGATAAATAATGAGACGCGAATAGACTGAGGAGACAAGGAAGTAAGAAATTAAGAAAATTGGATGAAGGAAGTGACCTTCAAGAAGGTGAAGTGTAAGACCGGTGGCTTGATACCCAGGAAGGGAGACGCCAGATATGAAAGATATCCCAACATTGAGATGACTGTTGAGATAAACAACAAAAGTAAATAAGGATTTATTAAGAAGAAGTTCACGTTGAACGCGACCAATATCTTCCAGATCATCCATGTGATCATTACCAAATCAGGAAAGAAAAGCAGATGACCATTGTTATCTTTTGGAGGCCATATGGATTGACCTCAATTTGAATAATGATGCTATTATGAAGTTAGGTATAGACTATCGAGGTGGGAATGATTGAATAAGACACCCTTATCAGGGATATATGACTTGATTTATCCACGGAAGGATGCAGGTACCTTTTAAAGGTGGAATTAAGGATTGAACATCGGTAACTTAAAATGAATCCTAGGGGAATGCATAAAGGTTGGCATTTCATCCTTAATAGGGATAGTATGAGTTTTGACAGTATGAATTGGGAAGGATTAAGGTAATAACAACCTTTAAGGATCAGTGGAGAAATTTTTCAGAAGTATATAGACAATGATTCTGGTATTAATAAATGGTATCTTGATATGCCCTGTATCTAGGGAATACAGGAGGAACGATTCAAGGATAACCTTAGAGGTTTTACAAGGAGAAAGGAAATATTCGAAATTCTCAAGAATAAAAATGTTGATAAAGGAAATATGACATTGACTATAAGGAAAATTTTACTATCAGGAAAGGCCAAAGAGGTGGCCGACACTTTAAAGGTAAGTGGATAATTATAGGCGCGGGTGCCAAGAGAATACAGTGATGATGGTTAAAAATGTGAAGGTTGAATTATGGTTAGGAAGATTGACATTCCTTCTGATGACTGTGCAATACCCAACCGTAATAGTAGTTGGCAAAGGTTTAATTCGTGTAATCGCCATGAACGGGCTATCTATCTTAGGAGGTCCTATCTTGAGATAAGCCAGGACCATGTTTCAAAAAGGACTAGACGAACCTTTGAGTTAAGTCTTCTATTTAAGGCATATGATTAAGAATGGTATTAACCTGCTATCGTTGCTTTGATTGAAACTCTTCTGCAATTTTACTACTTCATGTCATGAAAGTACGTCAGAGTTTGGAGTGTTCTTCATGAATTGTGATTGGTGGTTATGTTAACTCCTTAGGAGAATTAGATACGAGATGTATGGACTCCGTATGGTTAGCTATTAAGACTTCATGGAAAATGAATGACTACAGTAGGTCAGTGGTGGACCATAGTAAGGCAGCAATGATTCTGCGAGTATTGAGCTGATTACAACCGTGAGAGTTGTATTGGAATGGGTGTTGAGATTGAGTACCACTAATCGGGTAGTGGTAGTGTATAAGTTATCATTGATAGACTAATTAAGTAGAGTATCTACCTAGTGAATTATTATTCTTTCTTATCAATAGAGAGTCGTATTATTATACGAGGAAGGTTGCGGTGCAAGCATAGAATTCAAGTAACGATGATGTCTAGAATGAGATCCCAGATTCGATTTTCGATGTCGAGGGAGTTTCAAAGGTAATTGTGTATAAGCTCGAGGAAGAGCATGGGTCCATAGAATGATGGACGGGATAGCGAAAATATTTAGGCACGTGAAATGCGATGCTATAATACTTGATGTTGATATAAATACATATATGTTTTGTTCTTCTATGACAAACCTCTATAGTTCAGAGGTAGATTCCAAGCCAGATATTTTATGGCAATAAACATTTTTTTTATGAATATACAATTCTCTTCAATTCGTTCTTTTCTCTTCTTTTCATTTCATGTAAACTGAGAAGAACAACCCTTCCAGAAGGGGAGGTATTGCCGAATGACTATCTATCTCTGTGATAGAAGCCTAGTAGGATACCAGCTATTGTTTAATTGCTTGTCAAGTACTAAAGGCTGGCCACCTTCTGTACTAACTATGCGATATAACAAGTGTTCATGATTATAGTGATCTCTCAACAAATTCCTTTACTTCTATTTGATTGATCAAATTTTAGAAAATATAAACAACTGAAAAAGGAGTAATAAAGTGGTGGTAGTATGCGGAATGGGGACACATTCGTGATACTAAGGTTGACGTGGTTATTAAAAGGTTATAGAACGCTAACGAGCAAAAGTATAACCAGTATAATATTAAGAACGGAAGGTGATAGCGATTACGAACTGGAAAAGAATGGGTATTGAGAAGCAAAAGCTATAATGATTAGAAGCTATGATGAGAGTCTGTGTAATAGACTTGAAAGAATTTGGAATGATCACTTAACGCGGATTAAGTTATCTTACGACAATAGATCATATGTCATTATCGAGATGTCGCCTTATGAGACCCTTGAGGGAAGACAATGTCGATCTCCCTTATGTTAGGTTGAAGTTGTAGAGCGCAAGATGCTCAGACCAGTAGTGGTCCAAAGGACCAAGGATATAATAGATCTAATCAGAGGATGGCTGGTAGTAGCCCAAGATGGACATAAAAAGTATGTTGATTTGACACAAAAGGACAAGGAATGGGAAGTAGGGGACCTAGTGCTGTTATAGGTATTCCCTCAGAAAGGATTGATGAGGTTCGGAAAGAAAGGAAAGCTAAGTCTACAATTTGTTGGACCCTTGGATATATTAAGACGTTTGGGAAGTTAGCATATGAGCTAGCCCTAACCCAGAACATGTAGCTAGTCATAACGCGTTTCACGTATCAATGTTAAGGAAGTGTAATTCAGATGCCAGATAAATAGGGGCATATGAGCGCATAGATATGCAACCCGACGTAACCTATATGGAGCAACCAGGAAGGGTTATAGAGTGAAAAGGAACGAGTGCTTAGGAGAAGGGTTATCAAACTAGTACGAGTTTGATGGTAGAACCACAATGTGGGAAAATTGACTTGAGAGTTAGAAAGTGCAATACTAAGAAAGTATCCCTATTTATTTCTATCCGATTCCGGGACGGAATCCTTTTAAGGAGGGGAGACTGTAATAACCCCAATTTTTGAGAAATTTTTGAAACCCTTATGAATAGTGTTTTTGCTGAATGAGAAAAATGTTCATGCCACGCTATGTAGGGGTTCTGTTATTGATCTTATGGGATATTATTAGTACTCTATGTGGTATATAAGTGTATGTAAAGATCGTCAGAATCCAATTCTGAACACTTTGATTTTTCCCGGAAATCCACTAGATACGGAGAGAATTGAGTATAAGGTAACAGGATAAAAAGGATTTAAATTAAAGGATTATAAGAGAGGATCATAAAAGGAATACAATATATTGAGAAAGGTTAAGGGAACCTAAGTAATAAGATCCCGGGTATGATCCCTCAAACGATAAACGAAAACGAAAGTTAAGCAAACCGTATAACAGATCAGCGGTCATTAGGCAAACGATTAGGAAGTTAATCAAAGGGATTAGGGGGAATGATGTCATCTAACCAATAGAAAGAGGACAAGGAAGGGAGGATGACATCATGAGGATGACATAAGCATGACATGGGAAGGAAGGAGATGTGGTGACTTTTTAACCACACAAAAACCAAGGGCAACTAGGTAATTCACTAAAGCAAACAACAAAAATCAACCAACCAAGCAAATCATTTCATTTCACCAAGCAAAACACAAAAATATCTCTTCTTCTTCTTCAAGATCTTGGGTTTTTTCTTAAAAAATGAAAGTCCAAGCTCCTCCACTTACTATTTAGCAAGGTAATTATCTAAGCTTCCCCATGGATAGTTACATACTTCCTATAAGTTTAAGCTTCTAATTCCAAGCCAATATTTTTCTATAAATCATGAAAGAAGATGGTGAATAGTGTTTTCAAGAACTAAAATTTGTGTTCTTGAAGTTTTGTTTAGATTAAGCTTGGATAAGGGCTTTAAAGGTGATTCCAAGCCATTCTCTTGATTCTCCACTCTCCAAGGAAGGTATAAACTACAAACCCTAGCTTTAGTTTTGAGTAATTAGGATTGAATGTGTTTGATATAGCATATGTGAAGCATGATGCTTGATTGGTTGAAGTTTGGTTGAGTTTGTAGAGATTAGTTGGTTTTGTTGCATTGTTGGAGTTGTAAATCTTGGTAATTAGTTAAAGAACCTAAGTAAAGCTTTTAGTTCATGTGAGGAATAAGTATAAATGGTTAATGTGGATTTGTTGGGGCTGTTATGATGTGGTTTGGAGGGATATTGGTTGTATGATTGATTTGGGGTTGATTTGTGGTTGGTATTGAATGGTTTAAAATTGGGAAAACGCGTAAACATAGCCGTCGTAACGTCCGATTTTCTTTAGACTGTTTTGTGCATAACATTAGGACCCGAGGACCCCCTGCTAGATTATGACCACTGCCATGTTTAGATAGCTCATGTTACGAGCTTCGTTTTGATATGTAGTTCGTTCGATTCCGATGCACGGTTTAGGAGAAACGACCGTTTCAAGTAACGGCGTTTCGCGAACGATACTTTTCCCCTCGCCTTACTTTGAAACATAGGTTAAAGACCTTAAAGGACTAATTGAAGTATGAAACATTTATGTAAGGTGTAATAAGCAGTTGGTAAGACATCCGCGAAGGAATCGCTTTAAAACTCGTAAAGGTTAAATTATTAAAAATGGTGGAGCCGAGGGTACCCGAGTGACTTAAGCAAATCAGTGAGCGCAAAACAAGCGTTAGAGTCTAAGTTAGTTAAAGTATAGATTTACAAGTGATTTTGGTTTAATTCCAACTTACTTGTTGTTTATTGGTTACCAGACTCGTCCCGAGCCATTCGTAACCCCAGTCGCCCAGGCAAGTATTCTATCCGTTATACTGTTGTTATGATGTATACATTTGTATATGCATGATCTTGCGATAAATGCATATTGGTTAATTAGCAAATGTTGCGATATATTGAAGCCTGCTGATATGGTATATATATATGCATGCCTGTCTCATATTCTTGAGTTATCTATCTGTTGGTTCAAGTGCTTATTCGTTGCATAATACCTATGCTAGAGATAAGCGGTATTTGCATATACCCTTAGTATAGGGACCCAAAGGTGAAAACATTTTCTAAAACCGGGAGTCGAGGATCCCGAGTAGATTTTATATATATATATATATTTATATATATATATATATATGGTTATAGTTTTTAAAACTATTAATCGAATAAGGTTTATTCGATAACTTTAACTTTATTTTATTATTGAATATTATTTTGAATATTATTCGAAGGCGTATGACTCCTTTATATTAAATAAATATTATTTTGAATATTCATTCGAGGGCTTATGACTCAGTTTATATTATTTAATGAATATTATTTGAATATTCATTTGAGGATCTATGACTCCGATTATTTGCTGAGGTATATTCTTTATTTTATTAAAGAATAAGGTGTCAATAATCAAACTTATTTTCGATTATTCAAATAAAGATAATACTTTCATATAAGTATATCTTTGGTTATTTAATACTCGTTTCAAGTATAAGTTTTAATACTTCTACTTCAATTATTTTTATAAAGATTATTCTTTATGGGAATATTATTTAAATAATAATATTCAGTCATTTTCTAAATATTCTGGGGACTGATTTACTTCATTAAATCAGCTTTACTCCAAACACTTTTTAAAGTGTTTTCGAGTCTTTAAAATGATTTTCAAAAGTTAGAGCGGATCCCAAAACTATTTTTATATTTAAGATCTTCCTTTTAAAAAGGGGATTTAAATATTCGCTCAAAACCTGGGGGATCCGGCTCGGTGGTGTGTTTTATATTCGCAACAAGGTTGCTGTCTTGGTAAAAGAAGTTTTTGATTACTTACCCAATATTCGGGAAGTAAAATTCTTGGAACAAGTTAATCCATTAACAGGCATCGCCTGGGAAATATCGGTGAGTTTTCCTTTCCAACTAGGTACGACTTCTTGGTGGAGCCGTATCAACAAGTTTCTACTTGGGGAAAGGGGGAAACGAGCTTTACGTTTCAGAGTCATGGATTTCATCTGAACTAGGAGTGGTGTAAGTGGTCGAGTAGCGCCGGCCCAGCCTTATTATATTGGCCCAAATGGCCTGGAAGCTCCGCTAAGGCGGTCCATTCCTTAGGAGTTCAGTGTTCGGTTGACAAGTAAATCCGACAGGTTCTCCTCTACATGTAGAAAATGGTGGGGTTGTACTACTATGACTGATCATCGTAAGTGGTCTTCCTGGCGCGGTAAACTCCCGTAATGAGTTCATCATCCAATTGGATATTTCTGCAACACTACCCAAAGCACTTCGATAGAAAGGCTACGGTTGGGCGATTGTTGAGTGTTGGCAGGGTCAAGTTTTCAAAATAATGTTTGCATCAAATGAAGTATCTCATAACTTCATTTTATTTTGATGATATTTTAAAGGTTGAATCTATTCAAGTATTATCTTGTAGTCTCGTCTATGTGATGAACTTTGGAAACTAATTATAACTTGAATGGTGGTAGTTCAAGTAGTATTTGGAAAAGATATAAGTATATTGGAGTATTTTGTAACTTCATCTTTTAAACTTATATCTAGTAAATGATTATCTTATGCATGACAAAGATTTTCAGAAAAACGTTGAGACAAGGTTAGATATATGAGATCACCTTGCAACGATATTTTTATACAGTTATACACTGGAATTCTGTGTGTATTATGCATGGAAGAGGACTTCCAATATTTTGAAAAGTATATATGTATATATACTGAATATTTTGCGACTTTATCGCATTAAGATATCAAACTTGGTTCATTTCTTTTGACCAAGACTTTCATGAGTATTATGAGTAGGCTCATATATTGTAAATCATTATACATATTATTTTGGTGGGCTTGCTGCTCACCCTTGCTTTATTTCTTCATCACACAACAACAGTTAGGAAAGATGGCCAGACTCCAGCAGACCCAGCGCAAGCGCGTGGGAAGCGTCCTGTGTCTTTCCGTTGATGTTGTAGCTGCTATAGCTGCAGAGGTAGATCTATTGTAGATCAGACCATCTACTTTTGAGAATCAATTATGTATAATTATAACTTGTGGCAGATAATGGCAATTAACTGTAAATTTATCAAGTAATCATTTTGGGTTGTAATAACTTTTAAATTGTGGATTCAAAGACTTGTACTTATTTAAATTTCATCTCTGAGACTATAACGGGTTGTGGTGTGTGTTAGTGTGGGGTCACAGCATAAGGTTATTTATTAATTAAGTGAAGTGATATTGTGGAAAGAAAGACCGTGACGACTCGGATCCCCGACCCCGGATCTGGGGGTGTTACAGAATTGGTAAGAGGTATTCCTCTAGTGGAGTTTTTAAAGGATGGACTGTGTGATGCCTGCCAAAAGGGGAAGCAGATCAAAGCATCATTTAGGAAGAAACTTGATTCAACAATTGAAGAGCCTTTGCAACTGCTTCACATGGACTTGTTTGGACCAGTCAATGTATTGTCAATCTCAAGGAAAAGATTTTTCCTAGTAATTGTAGATGATTTCTCAAAGTTCTCTTGGACATATTTTCTAAAGTCTAAAGATGAGGCTAGTGAAATCATCATCAATCACATAAGGCAAGTCAACAATCATCCTGATTTCAAAGTTAGAAGAATCAGGAGTGATAATGGAACTGAGTTTAAGAACTCTGTCATGAGAGCATTTTATGAAGAAAATGGGATACTGCATGAGTTTTCAGCAGCAAGGACTCCACAACAGAATGGAGTAGTGGAAAGGAAGAACATATCACTTATTGAAGCTGCAAGGACAATGCTTGAAGAATCTAAACTACCAACATATTTCTGGGCTGAAGCTGTAAGTACTGCATGCTACACTCAGAACATTTCTCTGATTAATCAAGCAAGATGCATGACTCCCTATCAATTGTTCAAGAACAAGAAGCCAACTTTAAACTTTCTTCATGTCTTTGGCTGCAAATGCTATATCCTGAGAAATAAAACTGATCAAAATGGAAAGTTTGATGCTAAAGCAGATGAAGGAATTTTTGTTGGATATACTGTTGGTAAAGCATATAGAGTCTACAATCTAAGAACCAACATTGTTGTGGAATCTATACATGTTTTGTTTGATGATAAAAAGATTGAAAGACTGGAAGATGGAGATTACCATGAGAGCCTCAAATTCGACAATGTTGAGATGGTTAGTGATGAAAGTGATGATGAGAGTGATCAAGAAATAGTGTCTAAGGATAATGCAGACAAATCTACCACCAATGAAGCACAAAACTCAACATCCGTCGAGTTGCATAATGCTTCATCCGTCAGAAGGCAATCTGTGTTATCCGTCGGAAGACAACCTGCCTCATCCGTCGGTACTCAAAATTCATCATCCGTCGGGTTATCGAAAGGAGCAGGAGGTCAAGACAGATCACCTACAGAAAATTCTCCTTTCTCAAATCAAAGATCCACAAACTCAGGGGGAGTTTCTAGCAATCAAAACTCAATCACACATCAAGACAGTCATGAGGCCTCTTCATCTAGAGCTAATCTACCTCAACAAAGGAAATGGACAAAAGATCACCCCTTTGAGCTTATCATTGGTGATGTTTCTTTTAGAGTTCAAACAAGAAGAGCAACTCAGGAAGAATGTCTATACAGCAGCTTTCTGTCAAAGGAAGAACCAAAGAAGGTAGAAGAAGCTTTGTTGGATCCTGATTGGATTTTAGCTATGCAGGAGGAGCTAAATCAATTTAAAAGAAATAATGTGTGGAAGCTGGTACCCAAGCCTAAAGGAAAGAATCCAATAGACACCAAGTGGGTATTTAGAAACAAGATGGATGAAAATGGCATAGTAATCAGGAATAAAACTAGATTGGTTGTTAAGGGTTATTGTTAACAAGAAGGAATAGATTTTGATGAAACTTTTGCTCCTGTTTCAAGACTTGAAGCCATCAGAATCTTCTTAGCTTATGCAGCTCATGCCAATTTCAAGGTCTATCAAATAAATGTCAAAAGTGCTTTTCTGAATGGAGATTTGGAGGAGGAAATCTATGTTAGTCAGCCTCCTGGTTTTGAAGATCCAAATTTCCCAAATCATGTCTACTATCTTTTGAAAGCACTTTATGGACTAAAGCAAGCACCTAGAGCCTGGTATGATACTTTATCAAAGTTTCTTTTGGAAAATCACTTCACAAGAGGTACTGTAGATAAAACTTTATTTTTCAGAAATGTAAATGGCTCTAGTATACTTGTTCAAATTTATGTAGATGATATTATTTTTGGCTCTACAGATGAGAAACTTTGCAAAAAGTTTGCCAAATTGATGCAAAGTAAGTATGAAATGAGTATGATGGGAGAACTAACTTACTTTCTTGGTTTGCAAGTTAAGCAAGTTAGTGATGGAATATTCATTAGTCAAACTAAATATATTTTTGATCTCTTAAAGAAGTTTGATCTAATAGATTGCACATCTGCAAAAACTCCCATGGCCACTGCAACTAAGCTTGAACTAAACACTACTGAAAAGTCTGTGGATATTTCAAGTTATAGGGGCATGGTTGGCTCACTTCTGTACTTAACAGCTAGTAGGCCAGATATAATGTTTGCTACTTGTTTATGTGCTAGATTTCAGGTTGATCCTAGAGAATCCCAGTTGATAGCTATTAAAAGAATTTTCAGATATCTCAAGGGAACACCAAAACTTGGCATTTGGTACCCTAGAGATTCTGGCTTTGATCTAACTGCTTATTCAGATGCAGATTATGCAGGTTGTAGAATTGATAGAAAGAGCACAACAGGAACCTGTCAATTTCTAGGAAACAAGCTTGTGTCCTGGTTCAGTAAAAAGCAAAATTCAGTTTCTACTTCTACAGCTGAAGTTGAATATATTGCTGCTGGCAGTTGCTGTGCACAGATTTTATGGATGAAAAATTAATTGCTAGACTATGGTTTGCAAGTTGAAAGGATTCCTATTTTTTGTGATAACACAAGGGAAATTGCCATCACTGAAAATCAAGTGCAACATTCAAGGACAAAGCACATAGACATCAAGTACCATTTCATAAGGGAACATGTAATCAATGGTACTGTGGAGTTACATTTTGTTCCAAGTGAGAAGCAACTTGCAGATATCCTTACCAAGCCACTGGATGAATCCACCTTTTCAAGGTTGGTAAGTGAGTTAGGTATGCTTAATTACTCTTAAATTTATCTGAGTTATTTTGCAAGTTGTAATGTAGCTAGAAACTTAGTTGTTTTTTTTGGGTCTTGGATGAAATTTTGGCAAGGTCAAAATTTGCATATCGACGGATGACCCTTATCCATCGAGTTTAGTCATCCGTCGATATACTACTTGCTAATAAAAGTCAATTATTTTTCTGGAATACTTTATGACTCGACAGATATCAGTTTATCCTCATCCGTCGAATTGTCTAAATCTCAGCCGTTAATTCCCTGAACATTATCCATCGAGTATACTTATAGTTTATAAGCATTACACGACGGATAATGGGTGGAATTTTTATAGTTTACTTTTAAACGGCTATTTTAGGCAATTTCTATTGGTTAATTTACTTTTCTTTATTATATTTGTCAGTTATTTTTGAGATAGTATAAAAGCTTATTTCATTCCAATTATTTTCTTTTATCATTCTCAAATTCAACTGTTGTTATTTCATTCTCTCTTAAGCAAATATTCTCTTTCTCTTCAAGCTTTCATTCTCTAACAATGGCACATGTAGTAAAAATTATGTCTCAAACTGGGTTCATTTATGAGAAGAACAACTTCACTGTATTGGTCAATAAGGGTATTCAGCAATCAGAGGACTATCACAAGATGATGGACTTTGTGAAGAACTGCAAGCTAAATTATGCCATGCTGGAATCACCCACAATCTTCTGTGAAGTTGTTGAAGAGATGTGGACCACTGCAATCTACAACTCTACTGACAAGACCATCACTCTAACCATCAAAGGTAATGAATTATGTATCAATAGTGATGTGATAAAAGCATGTTTCAAAATTCCTGATAATAATGTGACTTCACCACACACTGACACTGATATTATCAATATGCTTAATTCCATGCATTATGCACTTCCTACTTCTAAATTGAGTGATATTAGAAGAATGGGTCTTAGGAAGGAGTGGAGTTTCATGTGTGATGTAGTTACTAAGGTTTTCTCTGGAAAAGTCAGTAATTTTGATTCTGTGAACATTTCCATGCTTAACATGCTATACATGCTAGTTACAGATAAATTTTACAATTTCAGTGACCTTGTTTTGTTTAAGTTAGGTTTTAAACTAGGTGAGTTAGCTAAAAGAGGAAAGAATGTGTATTATGCTAGATTTTTAATATTATTGGCTAACCATCTATGTCAAGAGATTGTACTTGAGAACCCAAATAACAAACTGGCTTGTTGGGTTCAAGAGAGAAGACTCATTACAGATTTGAACAGAGCCAACCATCACAGGGATGTGCCAATGTTCTATTTTCCTGTAATGCAGACACCTCAGGTAAGTGAGGTAAGTTCATCCATCCCTACAACTGTTCCAACCTCCTCAATTTCTTTGAGTTCAGAAATAGCTATGGCAACTGTGACAATGACTAAATAGTTGCCTACCAAAGCTGCCAAAACTACTGCTATTTCTTAATCCAAATCAAAGAAAACCCCCTCTGGTATCTCTCAAAAGGTACCAGTTGAAAAATCCACCAAAGCAAAAGAGGGGAGTATGAAGGAGGGTAAGTTAGGTGAGGGAAGGGGTGAACATCAAAGAAACCCCAAGAATAAGGATGGAGAGTTGAGTTAATCCCATCCTAGCCACACTGCAGTTTCTCAACAAACTGCAGTGCTTAAAAAGGATAAAAGCTCACTTCTAGCTACATCCTCCCAAAAGGATGCATTTATTGAACAAAGCTCTCAGCCAAGAGCACAGGCCAAAAGGGTTAGGGACACAAGCTCACCCCAAACTTACACAAGAAATAAGAAATCTAAAACCTCTGTGGATGCACAGGGCACACACACAGTGCAAACTGGTGCTAAAGACACAGTCCCTGCACTCTCTCAAATTCAGTTTGATGTGGCTCCAATAAATGTGGAGTCACAGCCAAAATCTCTATTTATAAAAGCATCTGAAACATCATACTCACCAACAAACTCTCTGAAAGTGGATATGATAAACACTTCAATTCCTGATTCCCCTTCTTTAACTCTGTTGGGGAAGCCAAAATCTAGTGCAAGTGAACATCATCTTTTAGATGATTTGTTGGCTCACTTGCCAATTCTTTCAGATTCTATTGTGACATCTGTGCCCCAAATATCTTCAATCAACACAGAGTCAACAATAGTTTCTCTTCCCACCTCATTCATTTCTACTCTCTTGATGGATATTGCTCATCCGTCGAGTAGTGATTGTATCCCGACAGATAAGCCTAACAGCAGTTATCCGTCGGATAACATTACCACTCACTCGACGGATATCACTTATCCGTCGAGTACCTCTGCACAACTTCAAACTTCAATTATTTCAAGTGCAGAAGATTTAGTGGTTGTACAGTCACTCTTAGGACTGAGAGAGGATAGTGTATTGAGTGAGAGGCTGGGTTGCTCCCAGGCAAAAGGAGAGGAAAATAGTGAAAATCAGCAATCCATTTATTCAGGATTGACAAAAGTGAGTGAGAAGAGTCCCACCTTAGTAGGTGAAGGTGAGGGTGTGAGGGTGGGACACCAGGGTGAGACCCTGATGCAACAAAAGAGAGATTTGAGAGAAAAGCAGGTACAGAAGCCATAAGGGTGGATCCAGCCATTGCTAGTGACTCAATGATTGTGGATGATGCTGAAAAGGAAAGACAATTTCAGCAACATTTCAAAGCTGTAATTGATAACATTTCCTTGGATGCTGACATTTTTACTCACCCTGTGTCAGCTATCAACTCTTGGATGCTCAGGGCAATGTGGAGGCAGAACAGACTTTGAACTTAGTACACACCTCAGAATCTCTTCAAAGAGATAAAGCTGCTGTCAATAGGATGCCTTCTCAATCTGGTGAGCCATCTGAAGAATTTGAAGTAAATTTTAATGATGATGACTCTGTTTCTTTGGATGGAAGCATGAACTTAGGGGGAGATGAAGGCCCAAGTTCTGTTTTAAATTTACCTGAATGGGCATGGACAAAGGAATCTACACCAGGACAATTTGGTGTATCTTTGGTTAAGCAAGTTATGGCTATTCAAAAGGCCCTTCAGGAAACTTCAGATGCTGGTACCAAGGCTATTCTTCAAGCTCACCTAGACTCTTTACATCTCATGAAGATCCAGCAATTAAGACAGAATCTGAGTGTGGATGAACTCGAAAAGGATATAGCTGACTTGAAGACCTATAATTCTGAGAAGCTGGATTCAGTCATGCCATATGGTACCATGCAAGATCTATTACTGAGACTGAGGAGAGAATCAGATTCTGAAAAGAAGCTGGCCAAGCTGGAAGATAGAGTTCAAGTTATTGAGAATTCAGTGGCTACCCTTCTTCAAAATCAACAGACTCAGACAAATATTCTCATGCAACTGGCTAAAGCACAAGGTCTAACTCCTCAACTTGATGATAACAAAAAGGGGGAGAGAGAACCAAGTGAGGGGAGAAACTTCAAGTTCAAATCAGCAAAGTAATTGTACCTTCAATTACTGTTTCCAAGCCACCAGTTGCAGATGGTATAGATCTAATTAAAGCAGCAGCAACAAATTTGAAAGTTGCTGAGAAAGGAAAGTTGAGTTTGATCAACTGGAATAAGATTGATGAGGAGATACAGAAAAAGTTTGAACTTGTCAAGGAGCCAGTTAAGTCAGCCATCCATCACTCTCAACTCAAGCAAATCAGTGTGAATGAGATGAGCATAAATTATCTGGAAAGAGGATAATCTTCCTGCATCAAGTCTACAAAGGCTGAAATAATTCTTAAACCAAGGGCAAACTATCCAAAATCATCTTTGAAGAACCCCTTGGACACTGTGTATGAGACACCTATGCCTGATGAGAAGAAGCTTCTGTCAAGATCAATTGTCTTCTACAAAGATCTAGCTGATTCAGCCTCCAAAAGGAGAATTGCTAAGATATTCAGAAATGGAAAGGAAATTTGTGTGGTAGCTGGACATCCACAATTTGCCCAAGCAAAAAGAGAAGAAAAAGCCAGATTAAAGCAGGAAAAGAAGCAAGCTGCTCTAGATGCAAAGAAGACTAAACAAAAGAAAGAGCAGATTGCTATCTTGGCTAAGCTACAGGCTGTGAATTCATCTCAACAAATTCCCTCTCAACCATCTGAAGCTGCTAAATCAAAGAAGAAAATTGAAGAACAGAAGAAATCTTCAAGGAAGAAAGAATTGGCTAGAAGAACAAAAAGGAAACTAGATATTATTGACAAGGAATTGGAAGATCAATTTCCTAAGGAACCCACACCAACTTCAACTCAAGCATCAAAGCCCTCTGTGGTATTTGAAGACATAAGGGTAGTGGATCCCTACAGGAATATACATGGTGATCCTATTGTGCCAAAGGATGAGCCAATAGAGTGGGATAACATACCAATTCCTAACTTCAGCTTACCAATCCTTAGCAAGCCAAAAAGGACAAAGTCAAGGGCAGTCAAGAAAGTGAAGCTGTCACCACTCAAATCCAAATCAGTAGTTAAAGCTCAACCCAAAGTCAATAAGGGAGACTACTTGTACTTGTGTGACATCAAATAATTTTCAGATCTAAACCTCTATCTGGATGAACTGGATGAAGTGAGGGGAATTGATGCATACAGGAACCTACCTGAAAGGTTAGTGTTCAAGTACAAAGGAGGAAAGGAGATTGTGTGGCCTCTTCACAGGATTCTTCAAGAAAGCCAAGCTGTACTGATTAAAGTTTATTTATCCTTCAAGAAGAACTTTGGGTTCAATGTAACTGCAAGAAGACTAGTATTGAAGAAGATTGAAGAACCAAGGAGTATTAGAGCTAAAGATGCACTTCCAAAGATCCTAATCATCCCATACTCAGGGAGAAGAGTGCATCTAAGGCCCTACTGGCTAATGGAGTTCATAGATGACAAAGGTGTGAGAAGATTCTTTAGGTTAGAAGACCAATTGAGTATCTCTAGCAATGAGACTCTCTTGGAAATGCAAGAAAAGCTAGATCTCTCAGAATCTGATGAACTGGAATACCACAGGCAGCTCCAAAATCAGATTGATGAAAACAACAGAAAGCTTGGAAGAAGATCCAGACCTTCAAGAAACTAGAAAAATCTGCTCAGGCTAGAGGAGCATCTTGAAAATGACTGTGAGCCAAACCTTGTACATTTTGATTATTTGAAGCACTTTCAGTATTATTTGCTTATCTTTAAAGTTGTATGTTTAGGATGTTTTGTTATCATCAAGTATCTCTTAATTTATGGCTACAATTCCAGTAGACATAAATTGGGGGAGATTGTTGTGCATATGCTGTGTACTTGATGATTACATAAACAAAACATCTAAGTAGATTTTACTTAGTGAAATAATGTAGCACTCGACGGATAAGAATTATAGTCCCGACGGATAACTCATTATAGTCCCGATGGATAACTCATTATAGTCCCGACGGATGTTAACTCATTATTCATCGAGTTAGTAGCTTATGTAATAATAAGTCTGTAACACAGTTCTGTATACATCTTTGTATAGATTCTGTAGTAGCCTATAAGTCATGTTGACTTTATCTAGATATGCAGAATAGGTTGATTAATTGCATATAAATGATGTCTTGTAATTCTGCATAAGTGAAATGAAGTCAGGTGCCAAAATAGCTACCAACGGATGATTAACAAAGCCATCGACGAATGATCAAATGACTATCAACGGATGTTTAATATAGCAATCGACGGATGATCAATGAAGCCATCAACGGATGTTCAGGAAGTCGGCGGATGATCATATATCCAACGGATGTTCATAGAATCCAACGGATGATCATATAAAGAATTCAAACAGCAGTTGAACAGTGAAAGCTGAGCACAGCCGTCGATGTAATAACCCCAAATTTTGGAAATTTTTGAAACCCTTATGAATAGTGATTTTGCAGATTATGCTGAATGAGAAAACTTTTCATGCCACACTATGTAGGGGTTCTGTTATTGATATTCTGAGATTTTATTAGTACTCTATATGGTATATAAGTGTATGTAAAGATCGTCAGAATCCAATTCCGAACACTTTGATTTTTCCCGGAAATCCACTAGATACGGAAAGAATTGAGTATAAGGTAACAGGATAAAAAGGATTTAAATTAAAGGATTATAAGAGAGGATCATAAAAGGATTATAATGTATTGAGAAAGGTTAAGGAAACCTAAGAAATAAGATCCCGGGTATGATCTCTCAAACGATAAACGAAAACGAAAGTTAAGCGAACCGCATAACAGATCAGCGGTCATTAGCCAAGTAATTAAAAGTTAATCAAGGGGTTAGTAGATGATGATGTCATCACACCAACAAGAGGAAGACAAGTGTAACAAGATGACATAGGAAAGGTGACATAAGCATGATATAGGGGGGAAGGAGGTGTGGATGAATGATAACCACACAAAGTTCAAGGTTAATAAGGTAATTAACCAAAATCTAAACAAAAACAACCAAGGCAAGCAAAACAAATCACAAACACACCAAGCAAGCAAAAAATTCATTTCCTTTCTTTTTCTTCATGAAGCTCTCGGCTTCTTTCTTAGAAAAAGGGAAGTCCAAGCTCCTCCACTTGCTAATTTACAAGGTAATTATCCTAGCTTCTCCTAGTTAAGTTACATATTTCCTAGGAATCTTAGCTTCAAATCCTTTCCTAGCATTTCCTATAAATCATTCAAGAAGATGGTGAATAGTACTTTCTTGAAATTAATTTTTGTGTTCTTGATTTCTTTGAAAGATCAAGCTTGTAGGAGGTTAGATTAAGGCTTCCATGGGCATTCCAAGGATCTTTCATGGATTAAAAGCTTCAAGGAAGGTATAACTCTTCATTATCTTAGCATTTAGTTGTTTGGTATAAATGATTATGATGATGGAATGAGAGATTAAGTGTAGTAGTTGTTTTGTCATGTTGAGATCTTAGTTGTTAAGTGCTTTTGTTGATTTTGGAGTTAAAGAGTAGCACTAGTTGTTCTTGATGATTCATGGTATGATTTAGGCTTGGTTTAAATGGTTTAAAGTGGTTGATGAGTGATATTGTCATATGGTTGTATTGGGATTGATTGGTGATAGTTTGGTGTTGAATTGGTTTGGTAAAATTTTGGGAAATCGCGTAAACATAGCCGTCGTAATGCCCGATTTACCGTAGACTGTTTTTGTTCTTAACATCAGAACCCTTGAACTCACTGTTAGGTTTTTACCATTGCCATGTTTAGATAGTTCATGTTACGAGCTTCGTTTTGATATGTGGTACGCTTGAATTCAATGTACGGTTTAGGAGAAACGACAGTTTTAAGTAACGATGTTTCGCGACCGAACCATTGCCACTCGCCTTACTTTGAAACATAGGTTAAAGACCTTAAAGGACTAAATGGGATTATGAATCATTTATGTAAAGTGTATTAGGTAGTTGGTAAGACACTCGCGAAAGAATCGCCTTAAAACCCTTAATGGTTAATTTATTAAAAATGGTGGAGCCGAGGATACTCGAGCGACTTAAGTGAAGCGTTAAGCGCAAAGCGAGCATTAGAGTCTAGAGTGGTTACAGTATAGATTCATAAGCGACTTTGGTTTAATTGCGACTTATATGTTGTTTATAGGTTGCCAGACTCGTCCCAGGCCTTTTATTACCCCCAGTCACTCAGGCAAGTTTTCTACCCGTATAAACTGTTGTTGTGATGTATATGTGTATATGCATGATCTTGTGATAAATGCATATTTGTTATTAGAAAATTCTTGCGATATATTGGAGCATGTGATATGGTATATATGCATGCCTGTTTCGTATTCTTGATTTATATATCTGTTGGTTCAAATGCTTATTAGTTGCATAATATCTATGCTAGAGATAAGCAGTATTTGAGTTTACCCTTAGTATAGGGGATCAAAAGGTGAACATATTTCTAAACCGGGAGTCGATGTTCCCGAGTATGTTATATATATATATATATTAAATATATATATATATATATATGTTGATATAGTTTTCAAAACTTCTAATCAAATAAGGTTTATTCGATAACTTTTATTTTATTAAGTGAATATTATTACAAATATTCATTCAAGGACTTATGACTACTTTTATTTTATTAAATGAATATTATTTTGAATATTCATTCGAGGGCTTATGACTCAGTTTATATTATTTAATGAATATTATTTGAATATTCATTTGAGGATGTATGACTCCGTTTATTTTATTTAATGAATATTATTTATAATATTCATTCGAGGTATTACGACTCCGCTTATTATTTAATAATATTCTTTATTTTATGAAAGAATAACGTTTCGATAATCAAACTTATTTTCGATTATTCAAATAAAGATAGTACTTTCGTATAAGTATATCTTTTGTTATTTAATATTCATTTCAAGTATGAGTTTTAAAACTTCTGCTTCGAATATTTTTAATAAGAATTATCTTTATGAGAATATTATTTAAATAATAATATTCAGATATTTCGAATATATCGGGACTGATTTATTTTAATAAATTAGCAATACTCCAAACATTCTTAAAAATGTTTTCGAGTCTTCAGAATGATTCTTAAAGTTAGAGTGGACCCCAAAACTCATTTTTATATTTAAGATCTTCCTTTCAAAGGGGATTTAAATACTCGCTCAAAACCTGGGGGATCCAGCTCTGTGGTGTATTTTACATTCGCAACGTGGTTGCTGTTTTGAGAAAACAAATGAATTGATTACTTACCCAACGTTCGGGAAGTAAGCTCATCTAATTGAGTCGGCATAAGCGACAGGCCGGGGTACGGTCTATCAAAGTGTAAGTGGCTGGGTGGCAGACCATCAACGCGTAAGAGGCCGGGTGGCGGTCCAGCACAAGGTCCTTATGTGGCCAGGGTGATGACCGGTGGGGGATTCATCCATGTACTAGTAGAAAAGGTTACTTATTGGTATCTTTGCCTGATCAGCAAGATATCGGGTTTATGCCAAAATTCTTTTCCTTTCCAAATTTATGGAATATTGCAACTCTGTTCATACTTTACATGACAGAGGTTTTCAAGAAATGTATGGGAGATATATATGAATATATTTATATATCGGGACTTAATGAAGCATCTCGTAACTTCATTATTTATAATGATATTTCAAGGATTGAATCTATTCAAGTCTTATCTTGTAGTCTCATCTGGGTGATGAACTTTTGAAACTGATTATAACTTGAACGGTGGTAGTTCAAGTAGTATTCGGATATAAGTATATTGGAGTATCTTGTAACTTCATCTTTTAAACTTATATCTAGTAAATGATTATCTTGTGCATGTCAAAGATTTTCAGAAAAACATTGAGACAAGGTTAGATATATGAGATCACCTTGCAACGATATTTTTATACAGTTATAAACTAGAACTCTGTGTATATTATACACGTCAGAGGATTTCAAAGATTGTGAAAAGTATATATGTACATATACTGAATATTTTGCGACTTCGTCGCATTAAGATATCAAACTTGGTTCATTTCTTTTGACCAAGACTTTCATGAGTACTATGAGAAGGCTCATATATTGTTAATCATTATACATATTATTTTGGTGGGCTTGCTGCTCACCCTTGCCTTCTTCTTTCATCACACAACAATAGATAGAAAAGATGAACAGGACCAAGCTCCCGATTCGCAAGCGATTAGGAAATGTTCCGCAGTTTCCTATAGGCGTGGATGTCGATGTAGCTGAGGTAGGAACTACCAATAGGCTAGGCTTTCAACTTTTGATGTACCAGACTTATGTATCTTTATCAATTGTAATAATGGCAAAGAAATGTAAATTTATTCAGAAACCCTTTTAAGGTGTATTGGCATATAATTGTGGAATAAAACGACTTGTGATTATTTTTGGATATTCATCTCTGAGACTATAAGTTGTGGTGTGTGTGTTTATTGTGGGGTCACAGTACATAGTAGTTGATTATTTATTAAGATTGGGTGTTATTCAGGGAAATAGAACCCGTGACAACCCGGATCCCCGACCCCGGATTTGGGGGTGTTACAGTCGAGATGTATACAAATCTACTGTGGAAGCCCATTAACTGGGTAATAGAGGACGAAAAGCAGCAAAGCTTAAGACTGATAGTTTTTATATGTATTCAGTCTTTTTGACTTTGTAATCTTGATGATATATAAACCAAGAACGTAGAAAATAGAAGAATAATAGTTGAGATACAAAATTAGAGAAATCTTTGTAAGCAGAATCATTAGCATTTCCCTGTATTCTCAGTAGTTCAATTTGTAAGCAGCTGTGAGCATTCTTGCACACAGAGTCCTCTCGATATATAATATATATCTCGGGTGGATTGTTTAAATCCACCAGAAAGTTTTTAAAGACTCTTGTTTTTAATTACTTATGTTTTGATTCAATTAAGTTTCTATTCCGCATTGTGCTAATCAAAACACTTATATCTATATTCGAGTTGAACATTCTTATTTCGAGAAAAAGGTTCAAGAATTCCATTTAACCCCCCTTCTGTAATTCTTGCTATATTGTTAAGGGACTAACAAAGGACCTCACAAGCCAACTAAACTCGCAGTTGCAGTTGTAGGTGAAGCAGCAAAATCTGTATCAAAGGAGAAGAGTGATTACACTGCTGAAGATATCGCATCAATTGCTAAGGATGCTAAGGTACGACACTTGCAGCATAGTGCCATTAATAATGTAATGTCAAACAGGGTAATTAACTGCAAGACTGCAAATGAGATATGGGATGCCTTGGAGACAAGATGTCAGGGAACTGATTCGATTAAGAAGAACATAAAGACTATACTCACTCAAGAGTATGAACACTTTGACTCAAAGCCTAATGAGTCATTGACTGATTTATATGACAGATTCGTCAAACTCTTGAATGATTTGTCACTAGTTGATAAGGAGTATGATCTTGAAGATTCAAACCTTAAATTCCTGTTAGATCTTCCTGAAAGTTGGGATTTGAAGGCCACAATTATAAGAGACAACTATAATCTTGAAGAAACAACTCTTGATGAAATTTATGGGATGCTCAAGACTTATGAACTTGAGATGGAACAAAGAAGTAAGAGGAAAGTTAAGGACAGTTGCTCTTAAAGCTGAGGAAGAATCCCCCAAAGCAGCTACCTCAAGGAAAGGTAAGGGAAAAGCGCTCATCACAAAGTCTGATACTGAGTCATCAAGTTCTGATAGTGATGATGACTCAAAAACTGAAAACTTGCCTGAGATGGATGCTGGTGAAGAGATGATGAAGCTATGTGGTCTTATGGTGAAAGAAATCAAAAGGATTGCATATAGAAAGTTCAGGAAGGGAAAGAAGTTTTTCAGGAAAGGTGCAAGTTCTGATAAGAAGAGTTTCAGAAAATATGAAGGCAAAAGAGGGAAGTCTGACAGAGGAGATTACATAAATGTCAAATGCTACAACTTTGGTGAGAAAGGCCACATATCTCCTGATTGCAAGAAAGTGAAGAGTGACAAAGGCAAGGCTCTTGTCACAAAGAAGAAAAGCTGGACAAACACTTCAGATTCTGAAAGTGAGGTGAACTATGCCTTGATAGCAAATGCTGATAGCAGTTCTGAAGCTGTTGAGTTAAAGGTACCTCAAACTACTTATGCCTTTCATACTGATGACATTAATGAGTTGAGAAGATATCTGAAAACCATGTTCATTAGTTATAAAGATCAAACTTTAACATGTGAAAGATTAACTTCTGAAAATCTTGCTTGTAAAAAGAGGAATGATTATTTAGAAAAAGAGTTAGTCATGTTCCATCAAACTCAGAAAGATATAGAGATGATGCTTTCTATGTTAGGGATGAAGTACTTAAAATGAATGAATCTCTAAAAACTGAGTTAGAAAAGGAAAGAGAGATTATCAGGACTTGGACTAACTCTGGCAGAACAACTCAGAATTTGTTAAGTAGTGGAAACTGGAAAGAGGGCTTAGGTTATGGAGATGACAAGAATCATAAAAGAACTGTAAAAATTAAGCCTATAGTTGTTAAACAAAAGCCAAAAGTAAAACCTGTTAAGTTTGTAGCTGTAAAGTCTGAAACTGAGAAATCAGAAGTTAAAGAGGAATTAACTTCTGACAAACTAACACAGGAAAAGCCAACTGAAGTTAACGTAGGCTTAATGACAAAGAAGCAACTTAAGTATAAGCTGAAAGATGTTAAGAATGTAAACAAGGTAAAGTCACCTAGGAAAAATAGGAATGGAAAGGAAGGTGTAAATAAAAGTAATAATTTTAAGCTTGTTCCTAATGCTCCTAGAAAAACATGTCATAACTGTGGAAGTTCTAACCATCTGACTTCTTTTTGCAGGAAGAATAAAAAAATAAACTCCTTACCCTCAAAGTCAGGAGTTAAGAGTCAGTCTGTTAGATATAGGACACAAAATCCTTGTTTTTATTGTGGTAGTTTATGGCATTCCATTTATACTTGTAAGGAATATCATAGTTTGTACTATGATTATTATCAAATAAAACCTTCTTTAAAGAAAGTTAGCATTGTTCCTTCTAGTGTAAGTTCCGATACAAAGTCTGATAGTGTAAATGCTGATAAGAAAAATGTTAACATAAACTCTGATACTAAATCCACTGCAAATGTTAACAAACTTAATAAGGCCAAAGGATCCAAGCAAGTCTGGGTCCTTAAAACTAATCATTAGTGGTCTTTGTGATTGTAGGGCAACAGGAAAAACATCCTAGTTCTGGACAGTGGATGTTCAGGACATATGACTGGAAATAAAGCCCTGCTATCAGACTTTGTGGAGAAAGCTGGCCCAAGTGTTTCTTATGGAGATGGTAACATTGGAAAAACACTGGGATATGGCAATATCAATCTTGGGAATGTCATCATTAAAGAAGTAGCTCTGGTCTCAGGACTTAAATACAATCTGCTGAGTGTTAGTCAAATTTGTGACAGAGGTTATCATGTGGATTTCTTTGAAGAATACTGTGAAGTTGTAAGCAAATCTACACGAAAAGTTGTTCTGAAAGGATACAGGCATGGTCATATTTATGAAGCCAAGCTTTCAACAAGTACTGATGGTTCTGCAATCTGTCTGTTAAGTAGAGCATCAATTGAAGAAAGCTGGAATTGGCACAAGAAACTCTCTCATTTAAATTTCAACAATATAAATGAACTAGTCAAGAAAGATCTTGTGAGAGGACTGCCAAAATCAGTATTTGCTCCTGATGGCCTTTGTGATTCATGTCAAAAGGCAAAACAAAGAAAATCTTCATTCAAGAGCAAGACTGAATCATTAATTCTTGAGCCTTATCACCTACTACATGTTGATCTATTTGGTCCAGTGAATGTCATGTCTATTGCAAAGAAGAAATATGCTATGGTCATAGTGGATGAGTTCACCAGATACACATGGGTGTATTTCTTGCACACAAAAAGTGAAACTGCATCTATCTTGATTGATCATGTCAAGCAACTGGATAAATTGGTCAAAGATTCTGTGAAGATCATAAGAAGTGATAATGGCACTGAGTTCAAGAATTTGATCATGGAAGAGTTCTGCAAAGACCATGGAATCAAGCAGGAATTTTCTGCTCCTGGAACTCCATAGCAAAATGGAGTTATTGAAAAAAAGAATAGAACTCTTATTAAAGCTGCATGAACAATGCTTGATGAAGCAAAGCTACCAACCTATTTTTGGGCTGAAGCTGTGCAGACTGCTTGTTTTACTCAGAATGCAACACTCATTAACAAGCATGGAAAGACACCATATGAGATGGTGAAGAAAAAGAAGCCAAATCTGAAGTATTTTCATGTATTTGGATGCAAGTGTTTTGTTCTTAAGACTCATCCTGAACATCTATCTAAATTTGATTTAAAAGCTGATGAAGGAATTTTTGTTGGATATCCACTTTCCATAAAAGCCTTCAGATTCTACAATTTAAGAACAAGGGTTGTCATGGAATCTATCAATGTCTCTTTTGATGACAAAAAGATTACTGGACTTGAAGATTTCAGTGATCATGATCAGCTGAGATTTGAAAATAAAGACTTAAATTCTGATACTGAAAATCCTGACAGTCTAAATCCTGATATTGCAAACTCAGATGGATTAAACTCTGATGTTATTGAAACTGTGGTGACTACGCCAAAGGAAGATGCACCTGTGTAGGGGGAGCATACTGAAGATACAACCACATCTCAAGAAGCATCAGAACAACTGGCTCTTCAAGTTCTGATTCATCAAGTTCTGATTCATCGATAAGCCGAGTTCTGATAATTCTGAAAACTTAAATGTTGAAGGATCCAACTCAGAGAGCATAGTTTCAGGGGGAGCATCAGAAAATGTTGATGAAGACAACATGGATCATGGGGGAGCATCCAGTTCTACAGAAAATCTTCCATCTGTAAGGAAGTGGACTAAATCACATACACCTGATTTAATAATTGGAAATCCTGATGCAGGTGTCAGAACTAGAACAACTACTTCAAGTGAATGTCTCTATAATTCTTTTCTTTCTCAGACTGAACCAAAGAAAGTGGAAGAAGCTCTTCAAGATGCTGATTGGGTGCAAGCAATGCAGGAAGAGTTAAATAAATTTGAAAGAAATAAAGTCTGGACCCTAGTGCAAAGACCAAAGAACAGACTTGTTGTTGGTACAAAGTGGGTTTTCAGAAACAAAACTGATAATGATGACATAATTACAAGGAATAAAGCAAGGCTGGTTGCAAAAGGATATTCTCAATCGGAGGGAATTGATTATGATGAAACATTTGCACAAGTTGCTAGATTGGAAGCCATAAGGATATTTTTGGCTTATGTTACTCACAAAAAGTTTACCGTCTTTCAAATGGATGTGAAAAGTTCTTTTCTCAATGGAAAATTGGAAGAGGAAGTATATATTGAACAACCTTCAGGCTTTGTAGATTCTAAATTTCCAAATCATATCTACAGGCTTGATAAAGCACTTTATGGCCTTAAGCAAGCTCCAAGAGCATGGTATGAGACTTTAGCTCAGTTTCTTCTGGAAAGCGGATTTAACAGAGGAACTATTAACAAAACAATGTTCTACCTCAACCATGAAAAGGACTTACTTTTGGTGCAGATATATGTTGATGATATCATTTTTGGTTCTACAAATGATAGACTTTGCAAGAAGTTTGCCAAACTGATGCAGTCAAAATATCAAATGAGTATGATGGGGGAACTTAGCTATTTTCTGGGCCTTCAAGTCAAGCATAATGAAGAAGGCACTTTTATTTGTCAATCCAAGTACACCAGAAATTTGCTGAAGAAATTTGGAATGCAAGATTGTTCAAGTGCATCCACTCCCATGGCCACTGCAACAAAATTGGATAAGGATATTGGTATATCAGTAGATATTACTGATTACAGAGGTATGAATGGCTTTCTACTCTATCTAACTGCTAGTAGACCTGATATCATGTATGCTACCTGTCTTTGTGCAAGATTTCAAGCATATCCAAGAGAACCTCACTTAACAGCTGTGAAAAGAATTTTCAAGTATCTTAAGGGAACAGCTGATCTGGGATTGTGGTATCCTAGATAATCAGACTTTAAGCTAATAGGTTACTCAAATGCAGATTTCGCAGGATGCAAAATTGGCAGGAAAAGCACAAGTGGAAGCTGCCAATTTCTTGGAGGCAGATTAGTTTCTTGGTTTAGCAAGAAACAAAAGTCAATTTCCACATCAACTGCAGAAGCAGAGTACATTGCTGCACGAGGTTGTTGTGCACAGATTCTTTGGATGAAGAATCAGTTACTGGATTATGGGTTAACATATTTTAAAATCCCTATTTAATGTGATAATTAAAGTGCTATTGCTATGACAGGTAATCCAGTTCAACACTCAATGACAAAGCACATCAGTATTAGGTACCACTTCATAAGGGAACATGTGGATGAAGGTACAGTGGAATTGCAATTTGTTCCAACAGATCAACAACTAGCAGATATCTTCATAAAATCATTGTGTAAAGCTACTTTTACAAGATTGGTAAATGAACTTGGAATGGTTTTAGGTTCTTTCTCTAAGTCTGCTTAGTTTATGATTCTGTTTCATCAGACTTTATGATCAGTATTTATAGATATTACTATCTTTGTGTATTCTGTGCTTAATTGAAAATTTCTTAGGTACTGATTGTTGTCTGATGTGAATTTCTAAACTCTGATAGTGATATGCATGCTTCTGTGACTATTCAATCCAATGAGGATAACTATGCTAGATGATGACCTAGTAGTCTTTAATAAACTAAAGATCCCATGTTTGAAGTAATTGTTTATGTGGAAATCTCTTAACACAAGCAAATTCTGATATTGAGCTTAGTTGAAGTTTACTTTGTGTATCTTATTACTAAGTCAAAAACTAGAATAGGGCTTCTTATCTGTTAAGTTCTGATGTTAGTAAATCTGGTGGATGTACTAAATGCTGATAAGCCTCACTTATCAAAAGAAACTAGTCATAAAAATCAGGTACTCCTTTGAGATCTAGAGTAAAAATGTGGAAGGGAAGACCCAAGTGCATTGCTGGTATTAAGTAATATGCATCGGAAAAGCAAAATAAATATTTTCTTGGTGACTTTTTACACTCTATGATTACTGGAGAAATACTCTGATAATAGCATAAATTCTGATAAGCAGTCATGACTCGCTTACACTGAGAAGCCACTGTAAAATGGAATTTCAAAAGATGCATAAAATGAGCACAAAACAGTTGAGGTGGATTCATGAATGAACTCATTCTAAAGTAGACTTCAGAATCATGACAGATTTTGAGCAAAGTTCTCAGTTATGCCTTATTTCTAAGATGTACTGAAGTGAATCAGACTTTAATCTTTATCTGATATTTAGCTTACAGCACACACATATACTCCATATGAATGATGAAAATTACTGTGGTGATAAATGTTCTTTTAGATGAATAGATTAAGTGTCAGTTGCATAAATTCTGAGGACAAGTTCTGATGGAAGTTCTGATGATTAAGTTCTGAAGAGACGAAATCAGAATTTGTGTGAAGAATTACAGAAATAGGCATTCACCTTTCGAGTTAAGGAATCATGTTCTGATGACTGTTAAGTTCTGATATAAGTCTAAGTTCTGATATTAAATCATGATTCTTTACTTGACTTATTTGTGGTTAAAATCTGAAATAGTCTTATTTAAGATCAGAATATGTTTGGGTGAGATATTAACAGTCAACATAATTTGGGTTAGTGATACTCGTCTATGCACAAGTAATTTTTACTTGTTTCGTGTGCGTATTAAATCCTGTTTTAAGCTTCCAATGGCTGTTATTATTCTCATCAGTCTAGGGAGACACGGTATAATTATTTCTACCTGTAACCATTCAATTTTCCTTGCGTCTCTTAGTATTCTATTGGTTATATAAACCAACACCTCATTCCAGCCAACACATCTCTCATTTTCTCTCAAACTCACTCTTTTTACATCCTCATCAAAAACATGGTTCATTTCAACTTGGTCCTGAACTATGACACTTTTAAAATAGAGTTGAGCTGTACTGAGTGGAGGCAGGAGTGGCATGTCACTGCCATTCCTGATGATATCTGGGACTCAGTTCCCCAAGAGGTTCTCACAGACCTCTTATTCTTCTATATGGACTATCATCGCCATCTTGAGCGTCTAGAAGAGGAAAGGAGAGAAGCTCTCCGACAGCAAGAACGGATCATTCGTCTTGCTGTTCTTTTTGTTGAGAGTAGGAAGAATAAATAATTGTTATCTACCTGTTTCTCTTCACCGTCAGCTTTGTCTGGCTTCTTAGCTTAGGACTAAAGCTATTGATGTTAGGATTTGTAGCTTAGGACAATCTTGTAATTTTAAGCATGTAATTTAAATTTCATGAAATGTATTTGCTCAATATATTAATGAATTTTATATTTTTGCAAGATTTTGTCTCTGAGTCGCTTCATATTCTGATAATATTATAAATCCTGATACTAACCATATTCTGATGACCTTTTTAGCTCTGATACAAATCAAGTTCTGATTTTGACGTGGCAGTATTTATTTACTTGGTTTATTAATGGTCATTCTCTCATTGGTCATATTTTTACAGAATATTGGTAAAGCCGTAATAATAATTTATTTAGTGGGAACAGTTTTAAAATTTAAAATAAAACTGAACGTCCTTGATTAATGAGATTACTTGGTAAGTGGAACGGTTTTTCCTTGAAAAACTGTATGTGATAAGTAATGATTACTGAATACCCGTGCCCATTAATTTTCTTTTACTGCTGCATGTTTGACAGGTGTCTCAACGGTTATTTTCTTACCGTGTATAAGTAAAAGAAAGAAAAGATTGTAAAATCTTTTATATCCTTTCATATTTTATCTCTCTTTTTTTTTTCTTTTATTCTCTCTCATCTACTGACGATTTTTCATACAGACATTTTCTCAAACACCTTACAGGCAATTTTCTTTCTCACGAATTTCTCATGGCACCCAAGGACATAATTTTTGATGGAGCTACGTTTGTTCCTAATAACTTCTCCGCTATTCTTAGCAAGTCAGAAGCCCCATCTGAACTTCACTTCATTCAGGACTTTCTTGCTAGTTCTGATATTGGGTATGCTCTGACCGAACCTGAAGCAATTTCTGGTACTCAAGTACTGGAGTTCTGGAGAAGCGGTGTATATGATGATGGTGGTGCTCAAGGGTCCCCAAGTATTATTTTTTCATCAGGGGAGGATGAGTATGTTGTGACATTGTCTACGGTTCGACAAGTATTGCAGCTACCTGAGAACTGTGTTTATTCTACTGTTGAAGATCCAGTTCTTCAAAACATGATGGCCAGTCTGGGATATGAGAGGACATTGGCAAAGCTGGGCCAGTTGAAGAGATCTTTCATAAGGAGGGAATGAAGTTTCTTCTTTGATTGCATAACCAAGGCTTTTGCAAACAAATGTTCCAATTTTGATGCAATTCTCATATTCAGCCAACAAATCAGGTATGCTCTCATAAATCAAACTAATTTTGACTATGCAATGCTGTCTTAGGTTTTATTGGGGACAGAATGGATGAAGATAGATCTACTGTTTATTTTTCTAGATTCTGTCAGCTTATCTATAGTTTCTGTTGTGATAATAAGCCCCGAAATGCTAGTGAATTATTTTCATCATTCAGAATAGTTAAAAGAGCTTTTACTGATTTATTATCTACTGATAATAAAAAGGCTGTGTTAAGACCCCTCTTAATTCCTTTATCTGTCAAACAAGCCTTAATAACCTATGATCCCATTAAATACAATGCACTATATCCTGATGTCCAACCATCTGAACCTCATCCATCAGCACCTACCACCTCTACTCAACCACCTCAAAATTCTCCACCTCAAACTTCAGAACCTACAGTGCAGCCTTCATCTTCCAAACCTAAGAGGACTAAGAAAGTACCTCAAACACAACAGAAGAGAAGGAGATTCATTCTGTGAGATGAATCAGATGTTGAAGAATAGGTTCCTGTATTAGAACCTGTTGTTCTAGAAGCTGAGAAGGTCTCTTCTCAGGAGGATGTTGATATTGGGAGTTCTAGGCCCCTAAAAAGGCTTAGAAAGCGTAATTCTGATGATACAGCTCCTACAGTCTCCTCAAAAGCTAAAAGATTCAAAATATTGGCAAAAAGGCCTGAAGATTATGGTAAAGGAATGGAAGCAGCAGCTAAGGAAGGGGGTCAGGAATCTCTGATCTCATAAGACCCTGTTGAAGCTCACAATTCTCCTAGTGCTGATCCAGACCTTCATACAACTCATCAATCTCCAATTCATGCTGATAACCAGGGGCCAAGTGATGAAATTGACATCCATAACTTGGAAGTGCCTCAGGTTTTGAATCTAGAAGCTCCACCAACTCAAGTCACTCCACCAACAACACCAATTCCTGATGCTGATTTTAATCCAGAATTGCCTACAACACCTTCTCTGCATCTAGATACTGAAGATTAGATTTTAGGTGAACATCAGAATATGGCTGTTGATCAGAACATAGTTGGAGATCAACACTTAGAGGATGATGTTGAGGCCTCCATAGCCTCTCATACTATTCTTTTATCAGAGGATGCTGAAGATGTTGACTCTGTAAGTTCTGATGCTGCACATGTTGATGATACTGGTAATGCTGCTACAAATATAGATGCTGATGCAGCTGGTCATTCTGGACATGCACCTCTACAAGCTCCTTCCAAAGCTGAGATTGTCAAAAAGTTTGTTACAGGGGAAGCACCAGTACCATGGAGTGAAACTCCTAGAGGACAGGGTTGGACTAAGGAGTGGAAAACAGTTACCTTTGTTCCTACTGAAAAGATTCTTGCTGATCACTTGGCAAAAGCTGATGAGATGCTAGTTAATGATGATTTCAAAACACAGCTAAGAGTTACTGCACTTAGTACAAGACACCTTGAAGGTCAACAATCTGTAACTCATGCCAAGGTGGACAAGATTCAAGAAACCTTAAATCAGCAAGATACAGTTGTCAAGTTAGACAAGAAAAGGTTTTTCCAACCTTCCTTTGACAAAATTACCAACATTGAGAAAACCCAAGAGAAGCAACAATCTCAGATTGATGAAATTTTGAAAAATTAAGCTTCTCAGCAAGATCAACTCAATGAGATCCAATCCTCAGTGGAATTGCTTGTCTCTCTTCTTTTACCTGCTGATGCCAAAAAGGGGGAGAAGGTAATTAAGTCCAAATGCAAACCTGTTAAGACACTGAAGAAAAAGGATGATGGTAATGACCCGGGAAACTCTGGAATGGGTGGAGGTCATGGTCAAGGTGGAGGTCTCTCATCAAGTAGAACTAGAACTACAAGTCAAAGAACAAGTTCTGATACTGGGAGAAGAATAACTTCTGATACTGGTAAAAGGATAAGTTCTGATGAACTTTTGGAACTTGATGAAGAAATTTCAAGACAGTTATTTCTGAAAGAAAATCCAGGAATGGACTTTGAGAGTCTAAAGGAAGAGGAAGCTAGACTTAAGTTAGAAAAAGTCGACTCCAAATCTGAAGCTTCTGTTGTTAAAAAGAAACTTCCTAAGACCAAAGGCATTGTGATAAAAGAAAGGGTAAATCCTGAGGCAACTAAGGCTAAATCACAATTGCAGATATATCCAAGGTCCAAGGGCAAAGAAAAAGTTGGTGAACGTGTAAAGGTTTATGTGCCTCCTATGGATGAAAAAATTTCTGATGAAGATGCTAATCTTACTCTGACTTCAAGGAAGATTTCTAAGACAACCTCTGACATGGCTCAAGTTGTTCAGAGTCAAGATATAGTTAGTTATGATATAACTATGAAGCAAGCAATCTCTGACATAGCTCAAGTTGGCTTGATATCAGAAGATAAGTCAAAGGAAACCTCTAACATTGCTCATGTTAAATCCTCAAAGTTACTCCTACCAGGATTCACTAAAGCCAAACAGACTCAACCTTTGAAGATTGCAACAAGTCGTTTTGAAGCAAGAGTGGTTACTGGAAAGGAAGCAAGAGATAAATCTGGATTGGGTAGTGCTTATGAAAGAAGAGTGCAAAACATAACCAATGATCCAACTTCCTTAAGTGAACCAGGTGTTGGAGCAACTCCTAAAAGATTGAATCAACTTGAATCTGTACAGATGGTTTACCATACCTTCTTGAAAGAACACATCTTGTTATATTTCATGACAGATGGAAGGGTTTACCATATAAGGGAAAATGCTATACCACTGAAGTATTTTGAGGAACTAGAACATGTTTTATTCTTACTTCAAGAGAGGGACAAATTAACCTAAAGTGCTGTAAATTATTTGAAGACTCAAATTCAGAGACAGAAAAAGCTTTATTCTGTGAAGTTTGGCAGCACATACTGTCCCAAGTACAGAGATCACAAGGGTGATATTGTTGATATGAAGCCTAATACTGCAAAGATCAGAACATATCTTGGTATTAAGGGACTTGAATTCAATCTAGAGTCTGACAAAGCCTATGTCATCAGACTAGATCGGGAGTTGAGAAAAGCTAAAATTAATGATCTCAGATATGCTATCTTCCAAACTGGTGAAGATACTGTAGAGCTTAAAGATGCTAAAAGGAGGATGATTGATGAACTCAGATATGCTGAGAGATGTTTGTTAAAGAACTATCTCAAAACAACTCCTGATATTGAAGAGATCAGAAAGTGAAGCCAAGTCAAGATCTACAACTGCTCAAATTCTGATGTGTGTACAGACTGAAGTTGTTATCAGAAGTTAAAGTTGGTAAAGCTTTAAGGACTGTAAGTTGTAGTTATCTAGTCAAATTCTCATGCATTTGTACTTAATGTTTTTGACATCATCAAATATCTGTTAAACTTGTATATTATGCTAATTTACAAGTTGTGGGAGATTGTTAGATATATTTGATAATGTCATGTCTAATATGATTTGTTTTTAGTTTTCAGATCTTACTTAAATAGGACAAATCAGTACTTAACTAGATATCAGCACTTATAATGAAGACAGAACTTAAGTTATCAGTACTTAAGGTTCAGGAGATAATATCAGGACTTAAAGAAGATTTTCAGATAAGGAAGGCGGCTGATTGAAAGGAAAGAAGATCAAGACAAACGTAAGAAGAGATATGCATGAAGAAGGAATTCTATGAAGAATAGAATACTTGGAAGAAAAGATATCTGATTGATATATTTTAGGAAGCAGAATTACATTCCATATCAATTAGCGATTATCTTGTAACTGTGTAGTATATAAACACAGACATAGGGTTTACACTATATGTGTTATCATTATCGAGAATAATATTTATTGTAACCCTAGCAGCTCTCGTGATATTTTACTCATCACTGAGAGAGGACAGTTCTACATTGTAACAGAGTTTAATAAAGTTTGTTTTCTGTTACTTGTGTTCTTTGAATTCGATTTGATTGTGCTATACACTGTATTCAACCCCCCTTTCTACAGTGTGTGTGACCTAACACTGTATTTATTTTCCACCTTAGATTGACCTAGATCTTTGTCATTAGCCTGATAAAGATCATATAGGATGAAGCCATAACCAACCACATTTAATTTATCGCACTTTACATATATATGCTCATATGATGAATGTATGTATAGAGTAATTTATGAAGATGCATGCTTAATTAGATTAAGGATGTATATATTAGATATGATACCCATGCCATGCTTGCTAAACAAGATAAAATATGTAACGACTCAAGATTTTAAAATGAAGGAGATTCTCGTGTTTATGAAACACGAAATAAAATACATTTTTTTTTTGTTTCTAACATGGGGCGATTTTGTCAAAAGCGAGTTCATTGAGCTTGTAAGGTTGTGGGTTTTAAGAGAGACCGTTGTGACTCCCTCACTACCTGGAAATCAAAGACGAATATTGATTTGAAGTATTTTATTCAAGGAAAAATTGGGAATCTCTTTATGATGGGATCATGATCGTTTTAATATTAACAAAACCCTAAAGTTAATATTAAGTTGATCAGATGCCTTCCAATGAGACCATTGCATTAACCCCTGGATCGATAAGGAGTGGGTTCACAAAAGTAAAGTACTCCCATCTATCATGGGAGATGTGTTGAAGTATATTAATACTTTTTGACTATTAGGTTTGACTTAACTAAGTTACCAAAATAGGATTGTGAACTTAATGGCATAGAGTTTGGCGAGATTTATTAGATAAATATGAACAAATGTTGTTCCGCCAAGATATCCAAGATTTATATAGTTGATATAGTTGACAAATGTTGTCTACCAAAATAATCATGTTTTAGGAGGAAAGCCAAAGCTGACCTAACGCATTATGAAATATGGATCTTGGCTCAATAGAAAAGATATAGAAGATATTCTTTCCGAATTAATAGTTAGGGCTATTTATTTGATAAAAATAGTTGGAGATATATATTATGAATATATATATATATATATGAATAATTACTTGAACATAATTTAATGATCATCTATAGACTAATCCATTTTATGTACTTTAATATTGTAGATATCAAATGACAAATAACAAAAATGACTTCTCTATGTAATAGTCCTTGAGAAGGACAAGCTGACATGAAATAATTTCCTCGACTAACATGGGAACTTGAGGATTGTCCTCAGGTTCAAGGATGTCACTCAAACCCCTCCGTTATTTCTTCTAGCTGAGAATGAAATATATGCTGAACAAAATGCTTACCTAATGCAAATTGATTATGCAACTGATGTTTTATGTCTCATGCTTGTAATTATGAATGATGAGCTTTAGAAGCAACAAGATCATAATGATGCTTATGATATGATTGAGCACCTTCAAAGGATGTTTGAAGGATAGGCTCTTCAGAAAGTTTTGACAATAAGAAGGCACCGTACTTTTGCATTAATGGGAGAATGATATTCGGTTGGACCACATGTTCTAAAGATGATAGGTATATGTACCTTGATATTTTGGGTTTCAATAATGGTCTAGAGACTCGGCTTGATTTGATCAAACAATCTTTGAACAACTTCTTTTCTCAGTTTGTTAAGAACAAAAGGAATGGGATAGACAGAACACTCACTGAGTTGTTAGGCATGTTTAGTACTGCTGAAAATAACACGTCAAAGGCATGAATTATGTCCATATTGATGGTGTACACATGGAATACAAATGGGAAAGGAAAGTGGACAGACAATGTGAAGATTTGATCTTATTCGGTGCCAAACCAAAGTCCAATCCCAAAGGGATTTTGAAGCCTGATAGTGGTGTTGCTAAAGGATATGATTGTCACCTTCTGTGGAAATAACTGGATGATTGGAAGTTAAATTGTCGAGCTTGCTTGGAAGATCTAAAGAAGAAGACCGACAATGGTCAAGCTTCAGGTATCGAGTTAGAATTAGAGCAAAAGTTGTTGCTCTAGTTGAAGAAACTCAATACCTAATTTTTCCCATAAGGCGAGATTGAGAATTTGATAAATTGTTATTACTTGCCTGCCTTTAGCGGATACATTAAATTAATTTCTTGTCAGGACAAGAAAGGTGTTGTTTATTCTATTTTAATGATAAGGCTTACAATGTTGCACAATTAGTTAACAATTTATATGTTTTAAGATGACTCATATCAAACATTACCTCTAGCATTGTCGTTAAGCCATATTAATGGGAAACGCATTTTTGAGTTACATATAGATGGATATTTGGATAAGTTTAATTTTGAATCATACGGAAGATGCGAACTTTATCTCACTGGAAAAATGACTAAAGCTTCTTTTACCTGATCAGGTGAAATGGCCACCGAATGATTAGGACTTATACATAATGATGTATGTGGTCGAATGTGTATGATGGCAAGGGGTGGCTTATACTACTTCATAATATTTACTGATGATTTCAGTAGATATGGATATGTAATTCTTACGAAAAATAAATCTGATTCTTTTAAAATGTTCAAAGAATATAAGGCCGAAGTAGAAAAGTAAACAAGAGAAAAGTATAAAAGTTTCACGATCAGATCATAGAGGAGAATACTTAAGTATCAAATTCAAGAGTTTCTTGAAAGAGTGTGATATTGTATCACAACTTACTCCTTCCGAAACACCTCAATGTAATAGAGATTCTGAGAGGAGAAATCGTACCTTGGTGGATATAGTGCGATCGATGATGAGTCAAGCAGATCTTTCATTCAGTTTCTGGGGTTATGCTCTAGAAACGGCTGCATATACACTTAACCAAGTTCCAACTAAAGCGGTTCAAAATACTCCATATGAGATATAGACTGATAAACGTCATAGTATGTCATTTATGAAAATTTGGGGACATGAAGCGTTTGTAAAATGTTTAGCCTCTGACAAGCTTGGACCAAAATTAGATAGATGCTATTTTGTGGGATACCCAAGTGAGACTTGGGTATAGTTTTTATAATCCTTCCGAGAACAAAGTGTTTGTTGCTCAGTCCGCTGTATTTCTTGATGGAGAACTACTTTCTAAGAAAATCAGTGGGAGGACAATACATCTCGATGAAGATCGAAAATCACATGATAACATTGAACCAGAGTTGGAATAAGATCAAGATGTACATCAAAATGCTAAAAGTAATCATGTTCAGGAAACACAGATTATTCATAGATCTAGTAGGATTTACCATAAGTCTGGGAGAAATTATGGATTTCTTTTGACTCAAGATGGTGATGTGATGCTTATGGATAATGATAAGCCTCTCACCTACCAAGATGCTATGAACAATCCAGACTCCGAGAGATGGCTGGAGGCCATGAAATCCGAGATGAAATCCATGTATCAAAATAAAGTATTGACTTTAGTTGATCCACTCGAAGGAGTAAAACCTATAGGGTGCAAGTGGGTTTTCAAGAAAACTGACATGGATGGTAAAGTCCAGACCTAAAAGGTGCGACTAGTGGCAAAAAGTTTCAAACAAATTCATGGTATAGACTATGATGAGACTTTTTCACCAGTTTTTATGGTCAAGACCATTAGGATTTTGTTAGCAATAGTTTCTTACTTTGACTTTGAGATTTGGCAAATGGATGTCAAAACTGCTTTCTTATATGAGAGCCTTGAAGAGGATGTATATATGATACAACCTGAGGGTTTTATCAATCCAAAGTTTGCTAAGATGGTTTATAAGTTGCTTCTATCTATTTATAGATTGAAGCAAGCCTCAAGGAGAATGAATATTTATTTTGATAAAATAGTCAAAGTGTTTGGCTTTATTCAAAACGAAGATGAACCATGTGTTTGCAAGAAGATTAGTGGGAGCCATGTAACATTCCCAGTATTATATGTAGATGACATATAACAGATATGGAATAACATACCTTCTCTACAGGCTGTTAAGACTTGGTTTAGAAATAATTTCTCGATAAAAGACTTAGGCGATGCTACCTATATATTAAGGATCAAGATCTATAGAGGTAGATTGAAGAAATTAATCGACCTAGTCGGAGTACAGATATTGATAAAATATTGCTTTATTTTAGGATGCAGGAGACAAAGAAAGGATATGTTTTGATGTCTCATGGGATAATGATCTCAAAAGATAATTTCCCCTAAATTATTAGATGATAAGGGCCGTTTGAGAAAGTTCTATATGCTTTAGTAATTGGATCTATAATGTGTACAATGATATGTATTAATCCTGATGTTTCGTATGCATTGAGCATGATGAGCAGATACCAGTCTAATCCAGGAGAGGTTCACTGGATAATTATCAAGAATATTCTTAAGTACTTAAAGAGGACTAAAGATTTATTTTTGGTGTATGGAGAAGATAGGGAACTAGTTATAAATGGTTACATTGATGCTAGTTTCTGAACCTAATTTTTGGACAGATAAGGATGATTACATGTTTATGTCTGCTTTGTGTTTTGTCTAAATATAAATAATGTTAGCAGTAGTAGTTCACGGCAAGAACATTGATGATTCTATAATCGAAGCCGAATATATTGATATTTTTGAAACAACCAAGGAGACCGTTTAGGCATGTCCTTAGGCGATATCACCTTATTAATGAGATTAATTATCAAGGAGATATAAATGTAAAGTGCATACTAATGATAATGTTGCAGACCCACTGACTAAGGCTTTGTCGCATTAGAAGCACAATGGTCATACTAGTTCCATGAGTATTAGATACATGGGTGATTGTCTCTAGTGCAAGTGAGGGATTGTTAGTGTTTGTGCCCTAGAGACAACACTACGATGTTTTAGTTTAAGATATTTGGACTATTAATATTTATGTTCTATCGATTATTCTTTTTATAATTTATTAATTCTTAATTTAGTGTGATATAAATGTTAGATTAATAAATGTCCTTCGAATATGATATGAATTCTATACCTCAAATGTGACGGACCCACATTACTAACTAGCAGAAATATGCATAATATTTATTAAACAGTGAAGTACTACAAATAGTTAAAATATTAAAGCTACAAGCCTTAACCACAATCCCTGGATTCACAAGAATGAGTTTGAACAACATCTAACATCTTTTAATATTACAGACCAAAATATCTTATGTCAAATTACTACCAAGTTTTAAACCCAAAGTTTATAAACATTAGGGAACTACTAGTTCCCTACTAGCTCCAACATCTAACAGTAGGTATACCCCGAGGTCCCACATGTCTTACGCGCGATTTGCTTGAAACGAACCATCTTCGGGTTTCACTGAAGGGATAACATCAATAACAATATTAATGAGTGAAACGCTCATCAAGTGAATAAAAGTGTATAAAAATTAGTCATAAGCTCGATAAATTAATAACAGAAAGTAAATCAACATTATGAAATCTCAAAACTAAGTTCAAGTCTTTAATAAGTGATGGAATTGGAAATCTGCACGGTGCTATGAGAAATGAGGGGTGATCAGTATGACGGCCTCAACCTCGGTGTCAGGGGCTGACGTCACCAAAATATAACAAACTACGATTATAAATTACTAAATAAACTTTATTATAAAATACGACCCCAAACCAGGAGCCGATGCATGTTCAAGTATTATTTAGGTTACAATACAAAACTAACTTATTCCATGATCCGACACCCTAACTTATTACAGCAACTCATCAGACCTCAGGGTCTGATACAAACTACCTCAGAGGAGCCGGGACCGGAGGGGGATGACACTCTACTCTGACCTGGTCTTCTAGACATCTGCAATAAATAATTACAAAACAAGCTGCAAGGGTGAGCAATCAATTGCTCAAGAGTACCTCTATATGAATAACAAGTAAAATAGTGTATAGAAAACAATATGGGAACATATATCAAAACTAGTTTACGAAAATAGGTATAAACTGGATATCAAAACTAGCATGCTCTGAAAAACAATATCATCTGTAGTGTGCTATGTTAAAATATCAGAGTCAAATTTTAGCATGCCATTTTCTTTCCAAAACCACTGTCCCATTACTGGAACCATAAATCATTTGTCCCATTACGGGGACCACAACTATTTGTTCCGTTACGGGAACCATTAAACTAAAATCAGAAATAAAAATTGGATGAATCTTAGGGACAACTGATCAGTCTATCCCACCATAATTTTTTCCGGAACTCAAAGACTAGCTAGGTCTCTATTATGCTGGAATAAGCGGCCTACCAGTGCGCACATCTGACTTAGCCTGTTACGCAACCATGCTGGGTCGTTACGGGCCTCTTACGCAGCCATCCACCATCTGATTTATTTTTATCCAGTTTTCAAAATCAGTAACACCTATCTCTTTTTAAACAATTACAATACACATTCTAAAATCCTTTTCAATTTAATCATAATCTAGAGATAGGTATTTTCAGAAGTTACTTTTTCCCCAAAACATCAGTTAGTAAAATATATTTAAATATGGGAAATACGTAACTTAAAACATTCTGTTCCAGTACATAATTTAAATCAATAATTATTCATATATTGAACTGTAAAAGATTTGTTCAGGGGTACTTGCCTTGTGAAGCTCTGCACCAACACTGGATTGACTCTAACTGACTTCAACTACTGGGTCCTTCCACTCGAACCTACAGAATCGAAACAATCTAGGTTAAACGACCGATCATGCTTGACTTGTCCTCACTAAACACATTACCTAATGATACGATTCTCGACTCGCAAATATATGCAAAATAATAATATACATATAGTAATGCACGTAATAGTACACATAACAATTAGGGTTTAATTAGTATCGGTTTGCATTTAGAAATAATTTTTAGAAAAATTTTGACAGCGACTCCTCTATTTATAGACCTACCCGTCGAAACATTAATCAATGCCGAATCTCAACAATTCACAATTTGCAATTCATAATTCCATATTACTCGTCTCGCAAATATTTATTCGTGTTTTGAAAATAATTTATACGATC
Organism: Apium graveolens; assembly: GCF_009905375.1. Lineage (NCBI taxonomy): Eukaryota > Viridiplantae > Streptophyta > Magnoliopsida > Apiales > Apiaceae > Apium > Apium graveolens. The sequence goes on from NC_133655.1 coordinate 182,075,102, forward strand.
ACTTTATTTATTTAAAATATTCAGGACTCAGAACCAAGTCATCACCGTCCACCATCCGCTCGTAAATTGTCATCGCGGTACAGAGGCAAAATTTCGCGGGTACCCGAGTAATTTCCCGGGTTTCCAACGCGAAGTTCGCTGATTAATAAAATTTATTTCCCGCACGAAATATTGATATCACGAATTTTACTGAAATAAAATCCTGCAGAATTTTTTTGTTAAAATCATTATACTATTCCAATTCGCAAACTGCAAAATCAGAACACAACCAAAACAAAGGCCACACAGCATCACAACACGCGCGAAGACGCGCCACCACACAGACTGCACACACACACACTGTTACACTCATGGACACACATAATAACACACACACACACGATACACATATACACACAAACATGCATATATATATATATACATTCAAACTAAAACAAAAACAAAACCAGGAGGCTCGCCGGAATCACCGGCCCAAAAACTCACCGGCGCAGAAGAAAGAAAACCGGGAATAAAGGAAGAGGAAGAGAAAGAGAAGATAAAGAGAGATGGAAGAGATGAAAGGAATATGTCCTAAGTCCAATCATGTATGTGGATTTAGGAATAACTTTTATGTAATCTGTTTTGATTTCACTGATATTAATAAAAGACTTGTTTTGTTTTTATTACGGGTTTTATCTATTTAAATGTTTAAATAAGATATAACATAGTTAAGAGTAAAGCTTTTTATGGATTATGATGAGATCATAATAGTGAGACCTAAAAAGATGATAACTCTAAACTTAAATAGTTCCTGGTCATAAGATTACTAACTGGTAATTAATAATCCGCAAAGATCGGTACATACCATGCTTGCTTCATTATGAAGGATGTCTGTTCTCATAGACATTTGTGTGGTGACACTATAGCTAGTATGTAGGTGCTTATTATAGAATAAGTTCACTGAATATGACTCGCACAGCTGAACAACTGATGGAGTTCACTCACGTGTCAGCAGTTGTTCACATAGTGATAGTTGTACAAGTATCCTTAGACTTGAGGTCATCATAGTCATCTTGTGTACACTGAACTATGCTTTGGTTTAGTTCTTAGTCTCCAGGGACAATTATTAGGGCTCTTCTGGGTATAGGAATTTGTACACGAAGATAGTGTATGATCAATAAATGATCTACCCCTTCCAGTGAAGGAAGCGAATGTTCAAGGCTGATCCACTTATGCTAGTTCAGGAATCTCTGGCCAGAGTGAATGAAATTAAAAAGGAGTTTCTAATGTGCATAGAACTACGCATAGTAAATGGTAAGCAAGTGATTGAATTAGATAGGCTTGACACGAGATCCATGCCTTGTATTTAATCGGGACATTGTAGGGTAGAAGGAGTTTATTGTACGGTAACTATTCACTGAATAGGTTCTTGGTATTCTAAGCAGTGAATTCATATTATCCGGATAGTCGCGATATGCTGAGAAGTATCCCTCACGATGTAGAATAAATATGATTAATTAATTAATCATATTTAATAAATTAGAGAATTGATATAAATAATGATAAAATAGTTTTATTATTATTTATTTCTACTACCGGCTTAATATTGAACCTACAGGGTCACAGCATAAAAAGAGAATGATTTAATGGTGGAGGAATTAATTAATAATGGCTAATAATTATTTATTTGTGAAATAAATAATTAATTGGCAAATTGAATAATTGATTAAATGAGATTTAATTGATTATAAATTAATTAAGAAAAGTTCTTAATATTATTAATTAAAGGATTTAATTTTTGGAAATTAAATCAAGAGAGAGAATTATTTCTAAAGTGTTTAGAAAAAGGATTAATGATTAAAAGGTGTTTTAATTATTAATGAGAATAATAAATGGGATAATAATAATAATATTTATGGGAAAATTTCAGCTAAAAATTTTGCCTATAAATACACTATTATAGACCCTATTTTATTCTAACCCACAAAGAACCCGAAAACCCAAAAAGTTTGGAAAACTCAATTCTCTCCACCTCCTTCCTCCTCCTTAACATCGTTTTCTTGGTGGATACCGGTGGAGTGCTTCACACTTGAGGAGCAACTGCTAAGGATCTCTGATCGTTGTCTCCGAATTATTTTAAAAGGTTAGATTCGATCCCTCGAATTTTATTCACGATTTATATGCTTTTATTTGGATTTTGTATGTGTAAAAGTGTTTTGTCATGACCCCGCTGCGTTAAAAATCCAACATTGGTATCAAAGCAAGGTTGTATGCATATAGATCTGTGGTAAAAAATTCAGAATTTTATGTGCTTGTATGAATTAATTATGATTTTTACAAGTTATATTATGGATTAATTTTGTCTGATGAGAAATCGTTTCTCAGAATAATTTTGAATGTTGATCTGGGTTCTACAAGTGTTGTAGATCGTCTGGGTATTTTTTCATAATTTTAGGATGTATAGATTTTTTATTATGAATTTTTGAAGTTCTTACAATTAAAATTCGTAATTAAATAAGTAAATATATGTATATATTGTATATATATATATATATGTTTGTATACTTGTTGATTGTTGCTTGTCCATCTGTGGTCTGCTATTGTCTGTGTTGCACGAGGAAAAGACAGAAGCACAGAGATGTCAGGCGCGCGCGGCGATCGAGGAAGAAAATGCGGCGGCGGCTGCTGAAAAAAAAATAGGGGTGTCACGCATTCTGGGAATGCGTTACACACCTGTGACGCATTCACGGAATGCGTTACACCCTTAAATGGCTTAACAGGTGTGTAACGCATCACCGGAATGCGTTACAGGGCTTGTAACGCGTTCATGTAATGCGTTACAGCCCGTCTGTTGATTTTAAAATTGATTTTCTGGGAGTTTCGTAACTCCGTTTTGGGCGTGCAATATACCGTTGGATTCGTTTTTCCGAGACGGATCTAATGGAGTGATCAATTTTAGTTTATATAAAAGTTTTGAACTGTTTATATTCCATGAACTGTTTTAAAGCTGTTTTTGATCGTTTGAATTGATTTTAAATGCTTCTTGTGATACATAGAGATGTATATTGCTTGTTCTAATGTGCTAGATGATGTAACATGCCTACCTTGATGTTTATTCATGTTGATATATGTGATATATGCTTAGTTTATCATGCGATGATAGATTTAGATGAACTTAAATAAACATAAGGCATTTGTTAGACAACCTAGTATAGTGAAATTGTTTCATAACCTTAATAATAATATTATGAATACAATCATGAGATTCTTGTGTTTATGAAACATGTAATTGAATATGAATTTTCGATATGAGAGAAAGGATGATTCTGTCAACAACAGATTTCTATCTGTAAGAAAGGGTTATTAAGTGACGCCTCTTGACAATGCTCCACCCGATCTGGGAATCATCTGATTATTGATTATTGATTTGAAATATTTAATTTAAAAGGAAGAATCTCTTTATAATATGATTATGATTGTAACGTAATATAATCCCTCTAAAATTAAATAATATCAAGTAGTAATTGGCCAATGACACAACGGGCTTGTGTCGGTCATAGCCTTCCAACATGGTAGAAAGTAGTTCTTATTTTTGAATCATTGTCATTTCGTGCCACAGCCGAGGGCTTTGATTTCGAAATAAGAAATACTTGTCTATCACATAGAGATGTGTACATTGAATAAGAATCTAAAGGTCGTTACGTGCCACAGCCGTGGGCCTTTGGGGACTGATTCAATTGTACGGAATGTTGGGTTAGACTTGACTTAGAATATTGAGTTTGTCATGCCACAACCGTGACTCAGTTATTCAAGAGGCTAAAGTTTGATTAGGGAATAACATTAGATGTAATTGACAAGAGTTGTCTGCCTATTGAACATTACATGGCGTTTCGTGCCACAGCCGGGGTTGTGTAATGGAATGTAGGATCCATATTCCCACTAGCATTATGAATGCTTAATTTTTCATGTAGGGGGTTGAATAAATTAGGAAAACTAGTGGGAGCCACTTATGAATAAAGACCCGATTCATATAGTGTTTTGAAATGAAATCGAATATTTGCTAAGTGTTGTTATGTGTTTATCATTTACAGATTTACTTTGTACGTTATGTCTTCTGCACTATCACTTAGGAGCATACTAGATGCTCACAAATTGACTGGTCCTAATTATGCTGACTGGCGTCGAAACTTGAGAATTGTTCTCAGGATTGAGAAGCTGGAATACGTGATTGACTCACCTAAGACTACTGAACCTGCTAGTGATGCACATAATGATGAACATGTTGTGTATCGTAAGTGGATAGATGATGCAAATGTTGCTCAATGCATCATGCTAGCTTCCATGAACATTGAGCTACAGAAGCAACATGAGCATATGGATGCTCACACTATCCTCATGCATCTACAAGAGTTGTATGATGTGGCAGGGAGGACAGCTCGATATGAGATATCGAAGGAGCTGTTCGGTTGTAGGATGTCTGAGGGATCATCTGTGAATGACCATGTACTTAAGATGATCAATTTGATTGAACGTCTTGGACAACTTGGTTTTGTCATGGATGGGGAGCTGAGCCAAGACCTGGTCTTGCAATCGCTTCCGAGTTCGTTCTCGCAGTTTGTTGTGAACTTTCACATGAATAAGTTGGATGTCAGCCTGCCTGAACTCCACAACATGTTGAAGACTACAGAATCGAATTTTCCTCCTAAGAAGAGTTCTGTTCTTCTAATTGGTGAAGGTTCCAATCCTAAGAAAAGGAAGAGGAACCCTTCCAAGAAGAAAAAAGTAGGTGAGAAAACGCCGGTTCCACCAAAAGCTGAAGACCCCAAGAGCAAAGTTGTTTGCTTTCACTTTAACAAGGTGGGGCACTGGAAGAGGAACTGCAAGGTTTACCTTGCAGAATTGAAGAAGAAGAAGGGTAGTGAGACTACCGCTTCTGATTCAGGTATGTTCATGATAGAAATGAATATGTCATTAAATAAAATTTCTACTTGGTTATTAGATACCGCCTGTGGTTCTCAAATCTGCAATTTGTTGCAGAGACCAAGGAGAATTAGGACTCTTGAGGAAGAGGAGGTGATTCTACTGATGGAAATGGAGCAAGAGTTGCTGCTGTAGATGTAGAATCATTTCATTTACATAGGCCTACGGGCAAGACTATTGTTTGAAATAATTGTTATTTTGTTCCCTCGATTGTGAGGAATATTATTCCCATGTTAGACTTGGCTGGATTTTCATTTATTATTGAGAATAATGAATGTTCTATTCTTAGAGATAATATTCTTTATGGACGTGGTACTTTAAATAATGGTATGTATAAATGTGACATAATTTACTTCAGATTGAACAAACTAATAAAAGAAAAGGGATGATGAAAATCTCACTTCATAGTGGCACTACAGTCTCCATTTAGTGGACATGGAGAGAGGGTTGCAGATTTGCTAGGAATGGTACACACAGATGTATGTGCACCAATGTCTACGCAAGCCATGGGTGGATTTTCATACTTCATTACTTTCTTAGATGATAGATCTAGATTCAGATATGTGTTTGATGAAACACAAGTCAGAGGCCTTTGAAAAGTTCAAAGAATATAAGTATGAAGTGGAGAAACAACTAAACATAGTATTATAAACTCTTCGATCAGATCGAGGTGGTGAATACTTTAATGGAGTGTTTCTAGATTATCTCAAAGTAAATGGTATAGTCTCCCAGTGGACTCCTCCAGATTGGTATCTGAAAGGAGAAATCGAACTTTGTTAGACATAGTTCGGTCCATGATGAGCTATGCGAATCTTCCAGTATTCCTATGGGGTTATGCATTGGAAACCTTAGCATATTCACTGAATAAGGTGCCTTCCAAATCTGTTCCTCAAACTCCGTATGAGATATGGAAAGTAAGGAAACCGAGTCTTAAACACGTTAAGATTTGGGGATGTCCAGCTTATGTCAAGTAAGTTGACCTAGATAAGCTGGAATATCGATCCGTAAAATGTAGTTTTGTGGGATATCCTAAAGAGACTTTAGGGTATTACTTTTACACCGATCATCGGGTGTTTGTCTCCAGACATGTTACCTTCTTGCAAAAGGAGTTTATCCTTGAAGGAAATAGTGGGAGCAAAATTGAACTTGATGAAGTTCAAGAAGCACAAACTACTACGGATCAAGTGGAAACACCTGTTCTGACTGAACAACCTTTTATGGAACAGCCCATTCATAGATCAGGGAGAGTGTCTCGCCAACCTGAGAGGTAATATGGCCTTGTCATTGAGAATGACAATGAGTTGTCGATAATTGATGATGACGACCCTGTAACCTATAATAAGGCTATGAGTAGTGTTGACTCAGAGAAATGGCATAGTGCCATGAAATCCAGAATGGAATCTATGTATACGGTATACAAAAGATAGATTATAGCAGATGGCTAGGTGGAGACCTATAAGGCCAGGCTTGTGGCAAAAGGATTCAAACAAAGGCAATGGATTGACTTTGATGAAACTTTTTACCTGTAGCCCTGTTAAAATCAGTTCGGATTTTGCTTGCGATTGCTGCTTACTACGACTATGAGATCTGGTAATTAGCCAGATGGTTCTCTTTCCAAGGGAAATGAAAACCTAGTGTGTAAGCTGCTGCGAACCATATGTGGTTTAAAGCAAGCTTCTCGAAAGATGGAACATTCGTTTTGATGAGACAATCAAAGAGTTTGATTTTATCAAAAACGAAGATGAACCATGCGTCTGCAAAAGGGTTAGTGGGAGCGCGGTAACATTTCTTGTATTGTATTGAATTAGAGTTGACACACATAACAACATAGCAGACCCACTCACAAATCTACTTTATGAAAGTCACTTTGATCGTCATAAAGACAAGATGGGTATTAGATACCAGAGTGATTGGCTTTAGTACAAGTGGGAGATTGAAAGGAATATGTCCTAAGTCCAATCATGTATGAGGATTTAGGAATAACTTTTATGTAATCTGTTTTGATTTCATTGATATTAATAAAAGACTTGTTTTGTTTTTATTACGGGCTTTATCTATTTAAGTGTTTAAATAAGATATACCATAGTTTAGAGTAAAGCTTTTTATGGATTATGATGAGATCATAATAGTGAGACCTAAAAAGATGATAACTCTAAACTTAAATAGTTCCTGGTCATAGGATTACTAACTGGTAATTAATAATCCGCAAAGATCGGTACATACTATGCTTGCTTCATTATGAAGGATGTCTGTTCTCATAGACATTTGTGTGGTGACACTATAGCTAGTATGTAGGTGCTTATTATAGAATAAGTTCACTGAACATGACTCGCACAGCTGAACAACTGATGGAGTTCACTCACGTGTCAGCAGTTGTTCACATAGTGATAGTTGTACAAGTATCCTTAGACTTGAGGTCATCATAGTCATCTTGTGTACACTGAACTATGCTTTGGTTTAGTTCTTAGTCTCCAGGGACAATTATTAGGGCTCTTCTGGGTATAGGAATTTGTACACGAAGATAGTGTATGATCAATAAAGGATCTACCCCTTCCAGTGAAGGAAGCGAATGTTCAAGGCTGATCCACTTATTCTAGTTCAGGAATCTCTGGCCAGAGTGAATGAAATTAGAAAGGAGTTTCTAATTTACATAGAACTACGCATAGTAAATGGTAAGCAAGTGATTGAATTAGATAGGCTTGACACGAGATCCATGCCTTGTATTTAATCGGGACATTGTAGGGTAGAAGGAGTTTATTGTACGGTAACTATTCGATGAATAGGTTCTTGGTATTCTAAGCAGTGAATTCATATTATCCGGATAGTCGCGATATGCTGAGAAGTATCCCTCACGATGTAGAATAAATATGATTAATTAATTAATCATATTTAATAAATTAGAGAATTTATATAAATAATGATAAAATAGTTTTATTTCTACTACCGGCTTAATATTGAACCTACAGGATCACACCATAAAAAGAGAATGATTTAATGGTGGAGGAATTAATTAATAATGGCTAATAATTATTTATTTATGAAATAAATAATTAATTGGCAAATTTAATAATTGATTAAATGAGATTTAATTGATTATAAATTAATTAAGAAAAGTTCTTAATATTATTAATTAAAGGATTTAATTTTTGGAAATTAAATCAAGAGAAAGAATTATTTCTAAAGTGTTTAGAAAAAGGATTAATGATTAAAAGGTGTTTTAATTATTAATGAGAATAATAAATGGGATAATAATAATAATAATATTTATGGGAAAATTTCAGCTGAAAATTTTGCCTATAAATACACTATTATAGACCCTATTTTATTCTAACCCACAAAGAACCCGAAAACCCAAAAAGTTTGGAAAACCCAATTCTCTCCACCTCCTTCCTCCTCCTTAACATCGTTTTCTTGGTGGATACCGGTGAAGTGCTTCACACTTGAGGAGCAACTGCTAAGGATCTCTGATCGTTGTCTCCGAATTATTTTAAAAGGTTAGATTCAATCCCTCGAATTTTATTCACGATTTATATGCTTTTATTTGGATTTTTTATGTGTAAAAGTGTTTTGCCATGCCCCCGCTGCGTTAAAAATCCAACAAGAGAGACGAGAGTGAGAGAGATTTGAGAGGTGAGAGATGAGAGAGATTCGATTGAGAGAGACCAGGAGCATGGCTCATTTGGGGGGAGAAATAACAGGGAAAGAGGGAAAAAATAAGGCGTAGACACATATCAACACAGCACCCCAAGGCTTCCACGTGTCCCTGGCCCTGATTTACATAACTATTTGATTCGTTTCTGGTTAAAATAACGCGCAAGCTGCCCAGAAAAATTCACCGAAAAATTACGAGTTTCATACCCAAAATTCTTAAAATATCCGAAAGTTAATAAAATAAAATTTTCAAAAATTTTAAACTGTTAGGTCACACACACACTGTAGAGGGGGTGAATACAGTGTATAGTACACTCAAATCGAACTTTAAGAACTTAAGTAACAGAAAACAAACTTTATTGAAACAATAAACTCTGTTACAGTATGGAACTGTTACCTCTCAGTGATGAACAAATATCACGAGAGCTGCTAGGGTTACAATGAATAATCTTTTCTAATAATGATAACACTTATAGTGTAAACCCTATGTCTGTGTTTATATACTACACAGTTACAAGATAATCGCTAATTGATATGGAATATAATTCTGCTTCCCAAAATATATCAATCAGATATCTTTTCTTCCAAGTATTCCATTCTTCACAGAATTCCTTCTTCATGTATATCTCTTCTTATGTTTATCTCGATCTTCTTTCCTTTAATCAGCTACTGTCCTTATCTGATTGTCCTTCAGCACTTAAGTTCTGATATCTATCTTCTGATGATTATCTCCTGATAATATAAGTACTGATATCCTTAAGTCCTGACTTCCAGTATAAGTACTGATCAACAGTTAAGTACTGATTTATCCTGTTCACGTAAGATCTGAAAGCTAAACATAAAACATATTAGCCATGACATTATCAAATATATCTAACAATCTCCCCCAACTTGTAAATTAACAAAATATACAAGTTTAACAGATATTTGATGATGTCAAAAACATTAAGTACAAATGCATGAGAAATAGAGTAGATAACTACAACTTACAGTCCTTAAAGTTTTCACCAGTTTCAACTTCTGATAACAACTTCAATATGTATAAATATCAGAATTTAAGCAGTTGTAGATCTTCGACTTGGCTTCTTCATTTTCTGATCTCTCTGATGTCAGGAGTTGTTCTGAGATAGTTCTTCAACAAACATTTCTCAGCATATCTTAGTTTATCAATCATTCTCCTTTTAACACCTTTAAGCTCTGCAGTATCTTCACCAGTTTGAAAGATTGCAGCTCTGAGATCATTAATCTTTGCTTTTCTTAACTCCTGATCTAGTCTTATGACATAAGCTTTGTCTGACTCAAGATTGAATTCAAGTCCCTTAATACCAAGATACGTTCTGATCTGTGCAGTATTAGGCTTCATATCAACAATATCACCATTGTGATCTCTGTACTTTGGAACATATATGCTGTCAGACTTAACAGAATAAAGCCTTTTATGTCTCTGAATCTGTTCTTTTAAGTAGTTTGCAGCAGTCTCTGTTATTCTGTCATCCACTTGAAGTAAGAAAAGTACATGCTCCAATTCTTCAAAATACTTCAAAGGAATGGCATTTTGTCTTATATGATAAACCCTACCATCTGTCATGAAATACAACATGATGTATTCTTTCAAGTAGGTATGGTAAACCATCTGTACAGATTCCAGTTGATTCAATCTCTCAGGAGTTGCTCCAATACCTGGTTCACTCAAGGAAGTTGGATCATTGGTAGTGTTGTGTACTCTTCTTTCATCAGCACTTCCCAATCCAGTTTTATCTCTAGCTTCCTTTCCAGTAACTACTCTTGCTTCAAAACCACTTGCAGTAGTCTTCAAAGATTGAGTCTGTTTTGCTTTAGTGAATCCTGGTAGGAGTGTCTTTGATCTATTTTCTGATATCAAGTTAACTTGAGCACTGTCAGAGGTTACTTGCTTCTTCTGAATATCAGAACTTACAATTTCTTGACTCTGAACAACTTGAGCCATGTCAGAGGTTGTTTTAAGAACTTTTCTTGTAGTCAGAGCAAGATCATCTTTTCCATCAGTAATTTCTTCTTCCTCAGGAGGTACATAAGGCTTGATAGGTTCACCAACCTTTTCTTTACCCTTGGATCTTGGATCTATCTGTGGTTGTGATCTAGCCAAAGTTGCTTCAGTATATGTCCTTTCTTTGATCACAATGCCTTTAGGTTTTGGAAGTACCTTTTTACCAGAAGCTTCAGATTTAGATGTGACTTTCTCTGATTTAAGTCTAGCTTCTTCTTCCTTTAAACTTTCCAAGTCCATCCCTGGATTTTCTTGAAGAAATAACTGTCTTGACATTTCCTCATCAAGATCTAGAAGTTCATCAGAACTTATCCTTTTACCAGCAGCAGAACTTATTCTTTTCCCAGTATCAGAACTTGTTCTGTGACTAGCTTGTCTTGATGTAAACCTTCTACCTTGACTATGACCACTACCCATTCCAGAGTTTCCTTGGTCATCTTTTCCATCATCCTTTCCTTGCAGTGTCTTGTTGGTTGTGCATTTGGACTTAATTACCTTCTCCCCCTTTTTGGCATCAGCAGGTAATAAAAGAGAGATAAGTAGTTCCACTGAGGTCTGGATTTCAGTAAGTTACAATTGCTGAGAAGCTTGATTTGTCAGAATTTGATCAATCTGAGCTTGTTGTTTCTCTTGAGTTTTCTCAATATAGGCAATCCTGTCAATGATAGGTTGAAAGAACTTTTTCTTATCAATTTTCCAAACTTGTTCTTGTTTGATAAAGTTCTCCTGAATCTTGTGTAGCTCTGCATGAGTATTGGAATGAAGACCTTGTAGATGTTTAGTACTCAATGCAGTGACTCTAAGCTGGGTTTTAAAATCATCAGAATTTAACATTTCATCAGCTTTAGTCAAGTGCTCAGCAAGATGTAAAGCATTTGGAACACATGAAACTGAGTTCCATTCCTTAGTCCACTCCTGACCTGCAGGAGTTTCACTCCAAGGCACTGGTGCATCCCTGATAACAAACTCCTTTACCAGTTCAGACTTAGGAAGAGTCGGTGGAGGAGTATGTCCTGAAGGACCTGCTTCATCAGCATCTACAGTTGTAGCAGCTTCACCAGTATCTCCAACTTTTGCAGCATCAGAAATTAAAGAATCAGTATCTTCTGATAAGACAACAGTGTGAGTAGCAATGGAGGCTTCAGCATCCTTTAATTGCTGATCTGATACTAAGTTCTGATCAACAGCCATATCCTGATGCTCACCTAAAATCTGATTTCAGAATCCTTCTGAGAAGTTGCTTTCTCAGCTTCAACCATCACAGGTTCTGAAGAAAGAATTTGTTCCTCAGAATCTGATTCATCTCTCAAAGTAATTCTCCTCCTCTTTTGAGGTGTTTGAGGAACAGTCTTTGTTCTCTTTGGCTTAGAGGATGTAGGCTTCACAGTAGGTGCTGAAGAAGAAGGTTGAGCAGTCTGTGAAGTGGAGAGATATGATTTGAGATAAGTTCTGAGGGTAGGTTGAGTAGAATGAGAGGTAGGTACTGAGGTTGATGGATTTTGGGTGGTGGGAGGTGGTTGGACATCAGAGTAAACAGATCTATAAGTATCATGATCAACATTTACCAGGATCTGTTTTACAGACTTAGGAATCTGTAATGGTCTAACCACTTTCTTCTTAGTATCAGCATTTACCAGGTATTAAAGTATCATTTTACAACCTTAAAAGGTGGGGTTTGAGTGCTGACTAAATGAGGTTCATCAGTACAGTAAGTGTAAATAAGTTGACAGAATCTAGCAAAATAAACAACATCTCGATCCTCTGTCATCCTATCCCCAATAAAACCAATTATTCTAGTTGCAAAATCAAAATGAGTTTGATGGATAATAGCATACCCTATGTGCTGACTCAGAATTGGGATAACATCAAAATTTGAACATTTGTTCCCAAAAGCTTTGGTGATGCAATCAAAGAAGAAACTCCATTCTCTTCTGATATTAGCCCGTTTCAACTGTCCAAGTTTCGTCAGACTCTTTTCATATCCCAATTCAGCCATTAACTCCCGAAGGGCTGAGTCCTCTGGAACTGAGAAAGTACAATCCTCTGGAAGATGTAAAGCCCTGCGTACTGTACCAGGAGTGACTACAAAAGATGAATCACCCACTTGGAAGATAATACTGGGAGTTCCACGGTTACCACCATCATCAAAAACGCCAGTCCTCCAGAACCTCAGAACTTGTTGACTTGAAAATAATTCAGGCTGAGTTAAGGCGTATCCAACCTCACTATGTGCAAGAAGATCTTGCACAAAGTGCAATTCAGATGGAGCTTCAGCATGATCAAGAATTGCAGCATAGTTGTTTGGAACAAACTTTGCTCCATCAATGATTAAATCCTTTGGTGCCATGTGAAAAAATTGAGAATTAAGTATGCCTGATAGGTGTTTGATATAATGTCTGTATAAAAACAACGGAAAAATTAAAGTGAAGGAGAGTAAAAGTAAGAAGAGAGATAAAAGATGAAGAAATTAAAAAGATTACAGAAATCTTCTCTCTGCTGTACTTATACAAAAAAATATTACAGAAATCTTCTCTCTGCTGTACTTATACAAAAAAAATATTACCGTTGGACACCTGTCAGACATGCAGTAATAACGGATAGTTACTGGGCTCGAGAAAACAGGAATGATTACTTACCCAGTTGCCTTGTTTCAAGGAAAAACCGTTCCATTAATCAAGAGAAACAGTTTTAATTCAAAATTTAAACCGTTAGCACTGATTGAATTATTTTTCACTGCAACATTAATATTATGAAAATAAATCATGTTAAAAATGACCGAGATAATTTCGATGAATAAGTGCTGACAGAGAATCAGAACTTAAATAAAAACAAAATTTAAATGGTCATCAGAATATCAATCAGGATTTATCAACAGAAGATAAAATAACTCAGAGACAAAATCTTGAAGTAAAAACAATTTTCATTAATATATCAAGTCAATACATTTATGAAATGGAAATTACATCAATACAAGATTTTCCCTAAGCTTCTAATCCTAACGTCAACAGCTTTAGTCCTAGCTAAGAAGCCTGACAAAGCTGATGATAAAGAAGAACAGGAAGAAGACGAGATTAAGTCATCTTCCTCTTCCTATCTTCGACGAACAAGATGGCGAGTCGTATGATTCGCTCTTGCTGACGGATAGCTTCCCGCCTTTCCTCCTCCAATCGCTCCAGATGGCGATGGTAATCCATATAGAAGAATAGAAGGTGAGTTAGCACCTCCTGTGGGACAGAATCCCAGATCTCCTCAAGAATGGCTGTTACATGCCACTCCTGCTGCCAGTCGGCACAACTTAGCTCCATTGTGAAGGTTTGGTTGTTCAAAAACATGTTGTATCGAACCATTGTGTTTTTGATAGAAGAAGGAGGATAAGTGTGTGAGAAGAATGTGATGGAAAGACTGATGTGAAGTGGTTGCTTATATAGGCAAGAGAATGCCAAGAGACGCAAAGATATTTAATGCTGACAAGTAGAATTAATTCTACCTCGTCTCCCTAGACTTTGAAAAAGAATAACAGCCATTGGAAAGAGTTATCATGGTCTAGACCGCACAAGACACAAGAAACAGTGGACTGTTCAAGGACAAATACCATTAATCCTAATCATAGTGACTAATACTCTTCCACTTCAATATATTCTAGTTCGAACTGAGACTGTTACCAAATTTTATTCACAGATAAGTCAAGTAAAGGATTAGACTGAGAAATCAGAACTTAGACCTATACCAGAACTTAACAGTCATCAGAACATAATTTCTTCACTCGAAAAAGGAATGCCCATCTTAGTAAATACTCATACAAGTTCTGAGTTATAGACGTCAAAACTTAATCATCAAAACGTGTAACTGAGAACTTGTCCTCAGAATATTTGCAATAATGACACAATGACTGTTTATCTAAAATAACATAGACCACCAAAGAAATTTTCATCATTCAGATGGAGTGATTAGTGTGTGCATTAAGCTAAAAACAGACAAAGAGTAAAGTCTGATTCACTTCAGTACATCTTAGAAATAAGGCATAACTAAAATTTTGCTAAAGATCTGTCATTGTCCTGAAACCTACTGAAGAATGAGTTTATGCTTGAGTCCACCTCAACTGTTTTGTGCTAATTTTATACATCTTTTGAAATTCTATTTTACAGTGGCTTCTCAGTGTAAGTGAGTCACGACTGTTTATCAGAATTTATGCTATTTTCAGAGTATTTCTCCAGTAATCATAGAGTGTGAAAAGTCACCAAGAAAATATTTTGCTTTTCTGATACATATTTACTTAATACCAGCAATGCACTTGGGTCGTCCCTTCCACATTTTTACTCTAGATCTCAAAGGAGTACCTGATTTTAATCTTTGATCTTTTTGCTTTTTCTTTTGATAAGAGAGGTTTATCAGCACTTAGTACATTCAGCAGTTTTTGTCACACCCCCAACTTAAATAGCAAAATAATTATGGCTATTACATCATTTTAATAAGTATTACACAACCAAAATCCAAGATCTTACAGTTTAGGGTTTGAAACAGCCCAACACTACCAACTATTACATCTGATTACAAATACCGAGTCCTCACACAACTATTATTACTTATTCTACCTGAGCTCGAACATAAGCGTCAGCATCACAGGTCTTACGGGCAGTCTGCTTGAATCTAACCATTGCTGCTAGCTGTAATATCAAGGGTAAAGCAAGAAGTGAGCCAAAAGCTCAACAAGTGCTAACATTACAACGCAAAGCATAAATCGAGATATACCTTTAGGAATGACAATGGAATAACATAATCAATGATAATCGTGAGATAAAACTTATGTGAGTTGGCATCATTTTGCTTGCATCAAAACAAATTTTAAAACCATTCTTAATCAAAATCATTTTATGACGCTACGGATTACAGCCGGTGATCAGCCGCGAAGTAATCCCGAACCTCGCTGGGTTCTAAAACATTATTGGGAATCCCTAGGCAACTTTTAAGCCTAATATAAGTGTGGAAAGGACTCGCGTCTCAGTCCAGATCCACCATTCAAGAAAACATTTGTCCCCCTTTGGGACTGAAAAATCCACCTTTTATTCATTTTGAAAACTGATGCCGATTTATGACAAAATCTCTTTTGACTGAAATCATTTTTTTTTTTTTATCAGGGGATTATAGATCAACTTGAAACACTGGAAATATGACACTAAATCTCAGGGCCATGATCCACTAGACTTTACTATATTAGGGTAATCGAGAGATTTCCATAAACAAGAATTTTGACAAGGAAATTAAGCAAGGCTATTGGATAATATGAAAGAGTAATGCCAAACTAGGCTTA
The DNA here is from genome assembly GCF_009905375.1 of Apium graveolens. Taxonomy (NCBI): domain Eukaryota; kingdom Viridiplantae; phylum Streptophyta; class Magnoliopsida; order Apiales; family Apiaceae; genus Apium; species Apium graveolens. The sequence goes on from NC_133655.1 coordinate 182,091,046, forward strand.
AAGCAATGGTTGTAGACAAGGTGTAGGTATTAGAACATCAAGAAGATAAGCATCACTGGTTCCAATAGGATAGAGGTGCTAAAATATAAAGGAAGTGATCATCAGCTCAAGGTATAACAGGGCATCAAGCTTTAGGGTAAGGATAGGGTTATCAAACAATCATGAATGAATTTAAGAAAAGATTGGCTTTTAGGTATCAAGATAAAGTTTCTATCGAGGTTATTTCAAGAGTTGAATCATAGCATCAGGGTGCAACATCAAGATTTCTCAGGGATCAATAGCATGATAATCAAAAGGATCAATAAGGTATTATAACACATCTCTATTTTATCATGGCATTAAACTATCATGAAAGACTTTTGAACTACTTGCAATACGTACTCGAGGGTTCATGGCATCTCTATGTAACTCAAGGATAAACAAAAGATACGCTTGATTTAAATATATCAAAATGACTCAGGATAATTGCATCGATATATATATGAACTGTTTACAGTAAATACGAAGGTCAAGTTGAATCACTTGCCTTGAGATAGACTGGTCTGGTCTGACTGGTAGGAGCAACAACTGGAGCTTCACTCGACTTTTATGGCAAGTTTTCCCTCGTCTCGAGATCCTACATAAATAATAATAATCCTCATTATAATATATTCTTTCCATCTTAACCTATTTACAACCCGAAATTAAACATGGACGGCACTTAGGCCTATACACACTTAATTCATATCCAACATTTATATTTTTAAATGTACACACGTAGCCACATAATCACATATCGTATATTAATACCAAATAACATCATATACACCATAATGCCACACTAGGCTTGGATGATCTCGACTCACCACTTAAGTTACTTGGTCGCTAACTAAACGAAGTCTTCGAATTTGGGCTTCCTAACTCAATGTGCCTTTCCTAAATTATCCAAAACCTATTGGCCCTCACTTGTGCCTTTTGTTCTACTGACCTTACACTATCTTACAACTATGGTGGTCGACCTAATACTCACTTCTAAGTGTCCTTAAACTATGTGATAAGTGAAAGTGCTCACTGGTGCAAATTTCAGAATGGTAACTAAGGTTTCTTGAGTGCATTAGACACTCTTAAACTACAAGTTTTTCTTCAAAATTTTTACACAAGACTCTCCTGACCTAAGGGCATCTCACAAGCTTGATGTGGCTCAAAGGCCTGGCTTGGGCCTTCTTGGGCCTAAGCTAAAAGTCCAAGGTTCCCCTGTTTTTCTGGGCAGAAAATGCCCTGACTTGAATTAACTTGTGACACATGGTTCTAGCTCATATCCTATGAACTATGGTTGGAAAAACTTCTCTGACATACCCTCTAACTAAGGCCCAATTGGGCCTAATGAGGGCCTACCCATGACATGGCCAAATCTCCCTATTTCTAAGTTGCAACAAAACTGTCCCCTGCTGGACAGATTTTGTTATTCTACTTGTGCACCTAACCAAATGACATGCAAACCTCCAACCAACTCCTAAAACCTATTATATACTCCTCATACTAACTTCTGGTGGCTTGGGCCTCAAAGTGCACATCAATGACATGGTCAAAACTCACTCTAAACTCAGGGTACTAAACTGATTTTTCTGCAGAAACTATAACTCTCATTTTCCAAGGTTTTGACTTGACAAACCCCATTATCAACAACTAAATACTTAAACCAAGACCTATACTTGGTGTTCTACTGAACTAACTCCCTTTTTCTCAAAATACCCTTGGTGAGATCATCCTTACCTAAGGTGCAACTATGGCAAAACAAAAGAGACTACTCTTAACAAATCATAAACCTTTATGCTTTTGAAACAACAAGATATATATTTTTATAAAAGATAACCACAAATTATTACCATGCAATAAGAAGTATAAATCAATATTAATACATTATTCCTACTGAAATTAAGGCTCACTAACAACCATGAATCTAAATGATCAAAACTTCCAAAAATATCAAAAGTGATTTGCATGCATGCATGCTCTCGGGTTTTCCAAACCAAACAACATATTTTCTACATATATTCCATCTTAAAATTGACATGCAAGCCTAGCATAAGGTATACCTAGATGATCACTTAGCATGCAAGGAGTTTTATCAAATTTTCACCACAAAATTTAAGTCATTATCACATAAACATGCAAAAATTGAACAAAACAACAAGAATGATTTCAAGGACCATTCATTCGGCTCCCATATGGTCATGGCCGAATGAAATGGATGGAAATGGCCATTAAATCATCAAGATTTTCCTTCTCAAGGCTTGGCACTTATCCATTCATTGTAGTCCTCTCAAAAACAACCTTAAATCCATAAGAATCAAGATTGTATTTTGAGTTTCACTAAAATCTTAACATGCAACTTTAAAACTTAAGCTTTTTACTCAAAACTCTTTGGAATATATGTGATCATGATATAAGAAGTAATATTTACTTGTATGGGAGGTGGAGACTTGAATGTGGAATGAAGAAAAGGGGAGGGGTAGGGCTTCGGCAAAAAAGAGCCGAGAGGAGAGGTGGGAGGAGGGAGAGGAGAGGGAGGAGGGAGGAGAAGTGTGGAAATGGTGGAGTGATCATCATGTTTGTGGGGTTTTTATTTGCCCACAAGTGAGTGGATGTGAGAAATTACAAGAGTAACCCTCTAGCTAAAGTTAGGCAAGTTTGCATGCAAGGTCAAGGAGGTAATTTGGCTAGCAAAATGTGAGTTAGTGGGGTGGTTATTGACTCCTTAGCCCTTTGGTTAAATAGAAGAGAGTTTGCATGCAAGGTTATTCATGTAATTTGATAATTATTAAGCAACTAATTTCCAAAGATTTATTTTTTATATAATAAAGTACAAGTTCAAAAATTATAAAATTTATACCATAAAATAACTTGGATTTTTAGAGACTTTATAAAATCACTTTCAAAATTTGTGTACAAAATGTCTTTTAAAAGAAAATTTTTCCAAAGCTTAGAATATTCCTTATAAATCAAAAATAAAGAAATTAAATAAATTCTTGCTTTGAAAAATCATATACTACCCAAAGCAAATTTAAAATGCAGAAATTTTCACTCACACAAACGTACAAGCATTGAATATATTTTTATTTAACTTAATATTATTCACAAATAATATTACATAAAATGCCGGTCGTAACATTGCACAGTAGTCTTGATAGTGTTATGTCCAATAGGGTTATTGGATGTAAGACATCAAAGGAAATATGGGGTATTTTAGAGGTAAAGTGTCAAGGTACAACTTCTATCAAGAAAACACGAGGACAGTGCTTACTCAACAATATGAACACTTTAACTCAGGAGACAATGAGTCATGAACTAAGATCTATGATAGATTTCAGAATCTTTTGAATGACTTATCTCTTTTCAATAAGGAGTATGATTTGGAGGACTCAAACTTGAAGTTTCTACTAGCTCTCCCTGAAAAGTGGGACTTTAACACTACACCATATAAGGCCTATCGCAATGCCCTCTTTAAAGAATGTTACCTAATATATTACCCTAGATATGGTACTAATGAGATAATCTAACATTGTGGTTTTTATGTTACCTTAGCCAAAAACCTGATGTTGCATTAGGTACAAAGTGTTGCAGCTTGGAACATTTTTGTCAAAGTGTTACTTTAGAGTATTAAAATATAATTTTAATATTTTTTTAATATTAAATATTAATTTTAATTCATTTTTCAAGAATCTTAGTTATATACTAATACAAATTTAATAAATGAGATATTTGGTACACGAATATTTTTATAACAAAACTAAAAAAAATATAAAAATGTAACATATGAATTTATATAACATATTAAAATATGTAAAAATTGTATAATTATTTGAATATTAATTATTACATAATTGTTGCAGTTTGGGCCTGAACATATATCCAAATTATGGACCTGGTAATTCGGAGAGAGGGGGAAATTTTGGGTAAAAAGCCGCCCAAATTTTTTGGAAAAATTGAAAAATTTGACACCTCCCTCATTACACATCTTTCTCAGTCCGCCTCTCATTCTCTCTCAACACACACTCTCTCTGTTACCCACCTCTCTCAACACGCTCTCTCTATCTACTCTGTCTCTAATCTCTCTCTACCACTCTCTCTCGCTGCCATTTTCTGACCATAATCTTACTATCATTCTTATTGTAGTATATCTATTGACCCATCTCTGTCTCTCTCCAACTGCGTTGTCTCTCTCCCAACCCCGATTTCTCAGTCCCAGTTCTCACTCCCTCGCTCTTTGTTATTCGCACCGACTATATAATTAGATCATTGAGTCTTCAAATTAATTGATTCAAAGCTACGGTCGTGCCTAATTTGAAAACTTTAAATTAGGCTTCTTAGAATTGGGCTTCAAATTTTTAGTTTAAATTAGGGCCTTCAACTAATTTTATGCCTTTGATTTCAGGTCTTCTTTGGTAGAATTGGAGCTTTGGAGTTTCAGTTTTAGGTATTTTGATTATGATTTTTGGTATTTTTGGCCCTTTTTTAAATGTTGGATACATCAATGTATATGTTTTGATTTTAGAACACTGCTTATGAGAGATTAGTTGGTAATCCTTTGTCTGATGATGTAAAGTTTGCTTAATAGTTTAATTTTAGGATTGCATTTTTCGTTTTAATTTAAGGATATTTTTTGTTTTTTTAATTTAAGTGTATTTGATCGGAACACCTGTGTCCTCTATGTCTTAATAGTCCCAATAAGGTTATAAGTAACATACATGATTGTATAAAAAAAGATTAAGCATGTGCTATTTACACTTCAGTTACACATGGTAATTTAGAGATCAATAATTTGTATATCAAAAATTCAAAATGATAGCAAACGATATCTGAAATGATTGATGCTATTTTACCTTTTTAGAATATTTGATGGCTTAAGCTAGAAATTTAGAACATAAACAAGGAAATTGAGCTTTATAACTTGCATAAAAATCTTCTAATATGGATTTATTATATGTAGCTAAATCCTTACTTACAAATGTTGTGTGTGCACTGTGTCATATGGACGCCCTGGTGTGCATAACCTTGATTTGCATATTATTTACTGATCTTGTTTTGTATATTGAATTTAGACTTAATCAATCTCATGGCTGATGTTTTTGAGCAAGATGATTTTAATAAAATGAATGCCAGAAACATTTTTATGGTTTTTGCACCAAACATGACTCAGGTATTTTAGCTCGATTTCAGGTATTAGAATTTAATTAAAAATTTGGTGGTTCTGATTTATTAAGATTTGAGTTACAGCAAAATCATTTATTCTGATGCGTGATATGGAGTGGTTTTTTTCTGTCCTCGTGATTACAAATACCCAAACGGTTCAAGAACTAATCGAGCTAGAAGAACAGGGTATTGGAAGGCCACTGGAAAATACATGAAAATAGTATGTCAATCATCTGTAATTGGATGTCCAAAAACACTAGTTTTTTTATCGAGGAAGAGCTCCAGTAGGTAATAGAACAGAATGTGTGATGTACGAGTATCGTCTTTCAGATGATGTTCCTCAAGATTCCCCAAGCTCTTAGGTATATTCAATTAACTCGTTACTCGCATCTTTTTCGATGTAATTGTGGTAATTGAAAAGTACGTACTTTAAAGATCTCTTTTCTTACAAATATTCTATAAATTTTCAGGTACCTTTTGCTCTCTACCGAATAATAAAAAAGAATGAGCAAGGAACAAAGATGGGTGATGTTTCAGGGACCTTATCTTTCATATCCTTTACTAGATGTGTTCATTTTATAGAGGCATGCTCTGTGGTTAATTGAAGTCTTTGTCTACATTCTTTTTTTTAAGGGATTGAATGAGAACACACATTTTCTCTTTTTCGCCTGGTAAAAAAGGAGCTGTTGTCACTCTGGAGTGTGGATTGCTCAAGGTTGGTATATGGGGAAGATACATGAGCACAAATGCTAATTAAACCAGGGAAAGACCCATGATCAATCCATGAGGGGGCTTCTGGGCTAGTGCTTGGGAAGAGCTAAGGATTCTTGCTCCCTAACTTTATTTTGAGTTCATGTTCCAGTATATTAAGAAGTATTTTTTTTTTGAGTTTTTGTGGTGGGGGTGGAAACCACCTCCGGGGCATGGAATAAAAGGGATAGATAAAATGATTTATGGAGGTAAAACCAATTTGTGTTTTTTCTTTTAATTTTGTGTGTGCGCACCCTAATTAATTGTTTCAATCGAATATTTTTTTATGACGAGTAAATTTTGATAAACAGACACAAGATTAGCTGATTATTTAAGGGTTGATGTTGTTGAAAGCCTTGTTATGATTCTTAAAGAGAGTGACAATGTTTTTATCCAGGTGCGTGGTCTTGATTTTGTTGATTATGTACATTACAAGTGCTATTCCAAATTTATTAGCTTAGTTTGTGAGAACAAATTTGATCACAGATGTCAGCTGCTTACATTCTCTCATGGGCAAAAATTGACACCTGTGACACTATAATAAGAGAAAAGGCAATTCCAGTCCTCGTGGATCTGTCTAATGAATCTTTTATTATTGTTACTTCGGTAATCTTCGCTTGCTCGTAACTAGAGTTAGTTTCCTATATTAGTCAATTCAATTGCATGTATTTAGACATTTTATATAATCTGTAGGTTGTTATCACATTGACACGTTTTGCTTGTCATTTCACCGATTATGTACGTGTAATCATTGGAAATGGTGCTTTAGAAGCTGTGCATGAAGTTGTTTTATGAAGGATCAGGCATACTAATTTGACGGATAGCTTGGCCAAGTTCATGGCAGTGGTTTGCCGAGCAAAAGTTTTTCCAGAAAAGGTTAGTTTCACTTTCCATTTCTGTTTACCCCATATAACCATTTATAACAATTGAATGCATTTTTGTCTACTTATTTGTTGCCAGGATTATCTTTGTCTTCACATTATAGGGAGGATAATTTATATGGGTACTCTCCATATAGAGAGAGCATGTTATGCACTTCAATATCTTTCTTACAAACGATATATTGGAATTCAAGAAGGGACCATAAATAAGCTAACTCAGTTCTATTGGTAAGCAAATTTGATGTAATTCCTTTTATGCCTATATTTTCATTACAATTTTTTGGTTAGTATCAGTGATGTTTTTTTGGTGTTATAGTGAGGAGGATTACAAGAAGAATTACAAGAGAAAGCTTCACGTGTATAAAAAGGGAAACGCCCGGATGGTGGGGTCTAGGAGAAAGTGAAGCAAATTTAAGCATTAGCTTGTAGTAGTACTTTTAAAAATTTATAATCTTGGGATGTTGTTAAGTTAAAAATGTGAAGTAGTTTATAGTTAGTTTGGACATTTAATTTGGTTGTATATTTGGATTTTTAATGTTTGGGTTGGATGCATTATTTTATAATTATGAAATTGTATAATTGGGATTCTTAAGTTTACATATTAAGCATTTCAATTTGTTTGTGCTAAAGTGTTACAATAGCCTCCTAAATTGTTACCATATTATGTTTAAAATGTTTTATTAGGCTAGCTATAATGTTACAACAGCTTTTCAAAGTGTTATATTAGGTTCTATGGGCCCACTTGCCACGTCATCAAGACAACTTAGCACTGTGGGCCCTACACTTGCCATGTCATCTAGTGGGTCCCACTGTGGGGCCCACTTTTTAAAAATATTTTAAAACTCTAAGGTAACATAAAAAACAAGTTACAACTGATCTCTCTTTCTGTTGCATTAGCAATGTAATGCAACATATAAACAAGATAAAATACGATGTTGCCTTAGGCACCAAAGATGTTACCTTAGACCCCTAAGGCAACATGGAAAAAGCTATCTTTAATAAAATGTTACCTTAGCTTAAAAGTGGGGCAAGAGTAACATATTTACCCCCTACTGCGACGTTTTTTTGGTGTTACAGTAGGCATTTTATGGTGTAGTGTAAGGTGACATCAATAGGGGATAACTATGAACTTAATGACATAGTTGTAGATGAGATCTATGGAGTACTGAAAACTCATGAACTAGAGATGGAGCAAAGAAGCAAGAGGAAAAGATCTAAATCTAGACCAGTAGCACTTAAAGTTGAAGAGAAGCAAAAGGAGAAAGTTAGGAGGAAAAGCTACTCCAACGGAAAATCTATGATTGCAAAGTCAGATACTGAATCATCAAACTCTGATGATGACTCAAATATTGATATTGAATCAGATACTGATAGTGATCATAACAACAATAAAGACATGGATCAAATGGATGCACTATTGGTTAAAGGCTTCAAGAAGATGGTCTACAAGAACTTTAAGAAAGGGAGAAGATTTTCCAAAAAAGGGTCCAATTCCTCAAACTCTGATAAGAGGAACAACAAAAGAAATACTGATTGGAAGGAATCAAGATCTGGAAAACTTGACAAGTCAAAAGAGAGATGTTACAACTGTGATGGAATTGGACACTTTGCAGCTGACTGCAGAAAACCTAGAGCTGAGAAGAACCAAGCCTTGATCTCAAAGAAGAAAAACTGGGATGATTCATTAGAATCAGATGATGGAGTCAATTATGCTCTCACAGAAAATGTTGATGCTGATGATGATAATGCTGAATTAAAGGTACCTTAGACTGCCCTTGTTTTTGATACTGATGATATCTATGAATTAAAATTATTTCTTAAGACTCTGCATGTTAGTTATAGGGATCAAACCTTAGAGAATAATAGAATCAAGAGTGAAAACTCTGTTTTAAAGAAAAGGAATGATCACCTAGAAATTGAGTTATTTTCCATGCTAGAAATTTAAAAAGAAGGAGATAATGTTGTTTATGTTAAAGAAAAATTGTTAGAAATACATGCTTATCTATAAAAGGAGTTAGCTAAAGAAAGAAAGGTTATTAAACTTTGGACTAACTTAAGAAAAACAATTCAGGAAATTTTAGAAAATGGTTGTTGGGGATCAGGATTAGGATATGCTGCTAGATCTTATTCTGATAAGAAAATTGAAAAAGAAACTGAGAAAACATAACCAGTAAATACTGATAGCAAGGTCATACTGAACAAGGTTCAGATAAAGACCATTAAGTTTAATCCAAGTGTTAATACTGTCAAGTCAATCTATGAGAAAGGTTCAACCTCAGCACCTAGATCAAATATAATTACTGATAAAAGTAAACAGGTTCACATAAAATCAGTAAATATTGGTTTAATGACTTAGAAACAGCTTAAGCAAAAGCTGAAGGATTTACACATGAAAGACAAGAAGAAAAGGCCTATGAAAAATAGGAATGGCAAGGTAGATGTTAATAAGAATGGTAATTATGTAACTCCTCACAATGCACCTAGAAAGGCATGTTTAAACTGTGGTAGTACTAATCATCTTGCTAATTATTGCAGGAAAAATAAAGAGATAAATACTGTTTCATCCAAATCAGAGTTTAGGAATTGAACAGTTAGATATAAACCACAGAGTCCTTGTTTTTATTGTTCTAGTGTTTGGCACTCAATTTATACATGTAAAGAGTATCACAGTGTTTATTATGATTATTATAAACTGAAACCCTCTTTAATTAAAGCACAATCTATTTCTGCATGTATAAATACTAATAGTAAGAATGTTAACATAAAATCTGATAAAAAGTCTTCTGCTGCATATGTTAACAAACTTAAAAAGGCCAAGGATCCAAGCAAGTTTGGGTCCTTAAAAACTCTAACTGATTCCAATTACTGATTGTAGGGTAACAGGAGGAACACTCTAGTCTTGGATAGTAGATGTTGAGGACACATGAATGGTTATAAATCCTTGCTATAAGAATTTGAGGAGAAAGCTGGCCCAAGTGTTTCTTATGGAGATGGCAACTTAAGAAAAATCTTGGGATATGGCAAAATTAAAGTTGGAAATGTCATCATTGAAAATGTAGCACTAGTTGTAGGACTCAAGCATAATCTTGTCAGTGTGAGTCAAATCTGTGACAGAGGTTACCATGTCAATTTCTATGAGGAGGATTGTGAAATTGTCAGTAAGTCGGATGGCAAGATTGCAATGACTGGTGTAAGATATGGTAGTTTTCATGAAGCCATGGTCTCCACAAGTACTGATGAATCAAAAGTTAGTCTACTAAGTAGAGCATATGTGGAAGACAGCTGGAACTGGCATAAAATACTTTCTCATCTCGACTTCAACAATATCAATGAACTTATGAGAAAAGATCTTGTGAGAGGATTGCCCAATGCAGTGTTTACTCCTGATGGCTTATGTGACTCATGCCAGAAAGCCAAGCAAAGGAAAACATCTTTCAAGAGTAAAACTGATTCCTCCATTCTTTAACCATATCATCTACTTCATGTTGATCTCTTTGGTCTAGTAAATGTTATGTCAATTGCTTAGAAGAGGTATGCACTCGTAATTGCTGATGAATATACAAGATACAAATGGGTGTATTTTCTGCACACCAAGGATTAATCTACATCCATTCTTATTGATCATGTAAGGGAGTTGGAAAAAGTATCAACATACAAAGTGAAGATAATCAGAAGTGATAATGGAATCGAATTCAAAAATAGCTCTATGGAAGAGTTCTGCAAACTCAAGGAGATAAAACAATAGTTTTCTTCTCCTAAAACTCCACAACAAAATGGAGTTGTTGAAAGGAAGAACATAACTCTCATAGAAGCTGCAAGAACCATGCTAGATAAAACAAGATTGCCTACCTACTTCTGGGTTGAGGCTTTGCAAACTGCTTGCTTTACACAAAATGCAACATGGATCAACAGGAATGGAAAAACACCATTTGAGATGGTGAAGGTAAAGAAGACAAATTTGAAGTACTTTCACATTTTTGGTTGCAAGTGTTTTGTTCTTAAAACTCATCCGGAGCAGCTGACCAAGTTTGATTTAAAAGCTGATGAAGGAATTTTTGTGGGATATCCATTGTCTACAAAAGCCTTCAGAGTTTATAATCTGAGAACAAAAACATTCAAGGAATCTATACATGTATCTTTTGATGACAAGAAGATAACAGGTCTAGAAGATGCAGATGACCATGACAAATTGAGATTTGAAAATGAAGTATCTTATGCTGAACTTTTAAATCTTGATCCTGATACAGTAAAACCATATATCACTCAAAGCTCTGATGATCCACATGACAAGGAAATTCTTATAACACTGAAGCATATGTTGAGGGGGAGCAACATGATTCAACTCAAGAAACATCAGTAGATCATCAGACTCAAATTCTTCAAACTCTGATGAGTCAAATACTGATAACAATGGGAACACTGATTTAGGGGGAGCATTAGGAAATAATATTGGTACTAGTCAAAGAAATAATAGAGAATTCATAGATCAAGGGGGAGAGTCTTCTTCAAGAAGTCAACTTCCATCTGCAAGGAAATGGTCTAAGTCACATACACCTGACTTAATCATTGGAAACCCTGACAGTGGTGTAAGAACTAGAAAAGCCACTCAAAATGAATGTCTCTACCATTCTTTTCTATCTCAAACTAAACCTAAGAAGCTTGAAGAAGCTCTTCAAGATGTTGACTGGGTTACAGCAATACAAGAGGAGCTTAATGAATTTAAAAGGAATGAATTCTGGACTCTTGTGCCAAGACCAAAGAACATATCTATAGTTGGCACAAAGTAGGTGTTCAGAAACAAAACTGACAGTGAGGACATTGTTACAAGCAATAAATCAAGAGTGATTGCAAAGGGCTATTCACAACAAGAAGGCATTGATTATGATGAGATATTTTCTCCAGTTGCAAGGCTTTAGGCAATTAGAATCTTTCTAGCCTATGCTGCTCACAAGAAGTTTAAGGTGTTCCAAATGGATGTAAAGAGTGCATTTCTAAATGGAGAGCATGAAGAGGAAGTTTATGTTGAACTGCCTCCAGGGTTCATTGATCCAAAGTATCCAGATCATGTATACTTACGGGATAAAGCACTATATGGACTGAAGCAAGCTCCAAGGGCCTGTTATGAAACACTTGCTCTATTTTTGCTAGAAAGTGGTTTCACAAGAGGTACAATTGACAAAAATCTCTTTTATAAATACCATGGTAAGGACTTGTTATTAGTATTGATATATGTTGATGATATCATTTTTGGATCTACTAATGATAAACTCTGTGAGAGATTTGCAAAGCTAATGCACTCCAGGTATCAAATGAGTATGATGGGAGAATTAAGTTACTTTCTGGGGTTACAAGTTAACCATAGTGATGAAGGGATCTTCATAAATCAATCCAAATACACCAGGAATTTGCTCAAAAGATTTGAAATGTAAGACTGCTCAACTGCATTAATTCCCATGGCCACTGTAACCAAGTTAGATTCAAATATTGGTTCTTCAGTAGATATGACTAACTACAGAGGTATGATTGGCTCACTCCTGTATCTGAGTGCTAGTAGCCCTGATATCATGTATGCTACTTGTCTTTGTGCAAGGTTCCAAGCAGATCCAAGAGAACTTCATCTATTAGCTATGAAAAGAATTTTTAAGTATCTCAAAGGCACCATGAATCTGGGATTATGGTATCCTAGAGATTCAGATTTTAAGCTAATTGGATATTCAGATGATGCTTTTGTAGGATGTAAAATAGACAGGAAAAGCACTTCTGGAAGCTACCATTTTCTTGGTGGCAGATTAATTTCTTGGTATAGCAAGAAACAAAAGTCAATTTCCACATCAACTGCAGAAGAAGAATATATTACTGCAGGAAGCTGTTGTGCTCAGATTCTATGGATGAAGAATCAGTTACTGGATTATGGGTTAGATTATTCGGCTATTCCTATATATTGTGATAATCAAAGTGCTATTGTAATGACAGGAAATACAATACAACATTCAATGACTAAACACATCAGCATCAGGTACCATTTCATAAGGGAACATGTGGAAGCAGGTACTGTGGAATTGGTCTTTGTTCCAACGGATCAGCAAGTAGCAGATATATTCACCAAAGCTGTCTATGAAGCTACTTCCACAAGATTGGTGAATGAACTGGGAATGATATCAGAACATTTCTCAAACTCTGATAATTAAGACATAATTGTTGATAATTGAAGCACGGGATCTTATTATGTGTCAGTACTTGTTAGATACTGATTATTATGCTAAATGTTGATGTCATGATAACATGCAATTAACTTCTTTGAATCCTAGCTGAAAGCTGTATGTTAGAATTACTGATTATGTGTATATGCTCTGTTATTAGTTAAACTTGCTTTGACTAATAGATCCTGTCAGTAGTTGTTAAATTCTTATATTGGTCAAACCAGTGTTGACTGATAAATCCTGATAGTCGTGATTAAATACTGATAATGGTCAAACTTTGATTGACTATTTTTATAAAGATATTCAAATATTGCTTTAGTCAGTATTGTAATTACAGGTTGAAGTTAGCCACAGATGGGTAATTTTTCATGGTTCCAGATGTTTACACGTTGATGTAAGGATATGAAACACGTTTGTCTAATGCATAACTTTATTCTCCGAAACTGTGCATGCAGTAGCACATGTTTATATGATTACTTTTACAGTCTATCGTATATTGCCACGTATCCCATTAAACTGAATTGTGACTAAATTAATGGAGTGATATGTTATATAAAATCAATTTTTAATTTGAGATAATACTTTACTTATCTTCATTATTTTCTCTCTGTTACTTTACCTTTCTCACAACTGTAAACTCTGAAACCCTAAATCCTGTTCGAAAATCTTTCTTGAAAATTAACCATGACTTCATCTGCTGCTTCTAAATCATTTGATTATGATGGTGCAAAGTTTGTAACTAACAACTATTCGGCTATCCTGACTAACAACAGTATGAAAGTTGATTTTCATATTTTTCAGGACTTGCTTAGATCCAGTGAGATTGGGTTTGCTCTCACAGCTCCACCCACAATCTCTAGTGACTAGGTGCTTGCTATCTGGAGGACTGGAGTCTATGATGATGGAGGAGCTAATGGATCTCCAAGCCTTGTATTTGATTTTGACAATAAGACAAGGATTGTAACTCCTCAAACTGTAAGGGATGCATTACAGTTGCCTACTTATACCTCCTACACAAGATGGATAGGTGATACTGAAATGAGGAGATTCTTTACTGAGATTGGCTATGACAGGGATTTGAATAACCTTGGTTTGTTAGGTCACACACACACTGTAGAGGGGGTGAATACAGTGTATAGTACACTCAAATCGAACTTTAAGAACTTAAGTAACAGAAAACAAACTTTATTGAAACAATAAACTCTGTTACAGTATGGAACTGTTACCTCTCAGTGATGAACAAATATCACGAGAGCTGCTAGGGTTACAATGAATAATCTTCTCTAATAATGATAACACTTTTAGTGTAAACCCTATGTCTGTGTTTATATACTACACAGTTACAAGATAATCGCTAATTGATATGGAATATAATTCTGCTTCCTAAAATATATCAATCAGATATCTTTTCTTCCAAGTATCCAATTATTTACAGAATTCCTTCTTCATGCATATCTCTTCTTATGTTTATCTTGATCTTCTTTCCTTTAATCAGCTACTGTCCTTATCCGATTGTCCTTCAGCACTTAAGTTCTGATATTTATCTTCCGATGATTATCTCCTGATAACATAAGTACTGATATCCTTAAGTCCTGACTTCCAGTATAAGTACTGATCAACAGTTAAGTACTGATTTATCCTGTTCAAGTAAGATCTGAAAGCTAAACATAAAACATATTAGCCATGACATTATCAAATATATATAACAATCTCCCCCAACTTGTAAATTAACATAATATACAAGTTTAACAGATATTTGATGATGTCAAAAACATTAAGTACAAATGCATGAAAATTAGACTAGATACCTACAACTTACAGTCCTTAAAGCTTTTACCAATTTCAACTTCTGATAACAACTTCAGTCTGTATAAATATCAGAATTTAAGCAGTTGTAGATCTTCGACTTGACTTCATCATTTTCTGATCTCCCTGATGTCAGGAGTTGTTCTGAGATAGTTCTTCAACAAACATTTCTCAGCATATCTTAGTTCATCAATCATTCTCCTTTTGACATCTTTAAGCTCTGCAGTATCTTCACCAGTTTGAAAGATTGCAGCTCTGAGATCATTGATCTTTGCTTTTCTCAACTCCTGATCTAGTCTTATGACATAAGCTTTGTCAGACTCCAGTTTGAATTCAAGTCCCTTAATACCAAGATATGTTCTGATCTGTGCAGTATTAGGCTTCATATCAACAATATCACCATTGTGATCTCTGTACTTTGGAACATATATGCTGTCAGACTTAACAGAATAAAGCCTTTTCTGTCTCTGAATCTGTTCTTTTAAGTAGTTTGCAGCAGTCTCTGTTATTCTGTCATCCACTTGAAGTAAGAAAAGTACATGCTCCAATTCTTCAAAATACTTCAATGGAATGGCATTTTGTCTTATATGATAAACCCTACCATCTGTCATGAAATACAACATGATGTATTCTTTCAAGTAGGTATGGTAAACCATCTGTACAGATTCCAGTTGATTCAATCTCTCAGGAGTTGCTCCAATACCTGGTTCACTCAAGGAAGTTGGATCATTGGTAGTGTTGTGTACTCTTCTTTCATCAGCACTTCCCAATCCAATTTTATTTTTAGCTTCCTTTCCAGTAACTACTCTTGCTTCAAAACCACTTGCAGTAGTCTTCAAAGATTGAGTCTGTTTTGCTTTAGTGAATCCTGGTAGGAGTGTCTTTGATCTATTTTCTGATATCAAGTTAACTTGAGCTCTGTCAGAGGTTACTTGCTTCTTTTGAATATCAGAACTTACAATTTCTTGACTCTGAACAACTTGAGCCATGTCAGAGGTTGTTTTAAAAACTTTTCTTGAAGTCAGAGCAAGATCATCCTTTTCATCAGTAATTTCTTCTTCCTCAGGAGGTACATAAACCTTGATAGGTTCACCAACCTTTTCTTTACCCTTGGATCTTGGATCTATCTGTGGTTGTGATCTAGCCAATGTTGCTTCAGTATGTGTCCTTTCTTTGATCACAATGCCTTTGAGTTTTGGAAGTGAATTTTTAACAGAAGCTTCAGATTTAGATGTGACTTTCTCTGATTTAAGTCTAGCTTCTCCTTCCTTTAAACTTTCCAAGTCCATTCCTGGATTTTCTTGAAGAAATAACTGTCTTGACATTTCCTCATCAAGATCTAGAAGTTCATCAGAACTTATCCTTTTACCAGCAGCAGAACTTATTCTTTTCCCAGTATCAGAACTTGTCCTGTGACTAGCTTGTCTTGATGTAAACCTTCTACCTTGACTATGACCACTACCCATTCCAGAGTATCCTCGATCATCATTTCCATCATCCTTTCCTTGCAGTGTCTTGTTAGTGTTACATTTGGACTTAATTACCTTCTCCCCCTTTTTGGCATCAGCAGGTAGTAAAAGAGAGATAAGTAATTCCACTGAGGATTGGATTTCAGTAAGTTGCGATTGCTGAGAAGCTTGATTTGTCAGAATTTCATCAATCTGAGCTTGTTGTTTCTCTTGAGTTTTCTCAATATAAGCAATCCTGTCAATGGTATGTTGAAAGAACTTTTTCTTATCAATTTTCCAAACTTGTTCTTGTTTGATAAAGTTCTCCTAAATCTTGTGTAGCTCTGCATGAGTAGTTGAATGAAGACCTTGTAGATGTTTAATACTCAATGCAGTGACTCTAAGCTAAGTTTTTAAATCATCAGAATTTAACATTTCATCAGCTTTAGTCAAGTGCTCAGCAAGATGTATTGCAGTTGGAACACATGAAACTGAGTTCCATTCCTTAGTCCACTCCTGACCTGCAGGAGTTTCACTCCAAGGTACTGGTGCATCCCCGGTAACAAACTTCTTTACCAGTTCAGACTTAGGAAGAGTCTGTTGAGGAGTATGTCCGGAAGGACCTGCTTCATCAGCATCTACAGTTGGAGCAGCTTCACCAGTATCTCCAGCATTTGCAGCATCAGAACTTAAAGAATCAGTATCTTCTGATAAGACAACAGTGTGAGTAGCAATGGAGGCTTCATCATCCTCTAATTACTGATCTGATACTAAGTTCTGATCAACAGCCATATCCTGATGCTCACCTAAAGTCTGATCATCAGCATCTTGATGCAGAGAAGGTGTTGTTGATAACTCTGGAGTTTGAACAACATCAGTAACATGTGTTGTGGAAGGATTATTTGCTGTTGGAGCTTCTAAGAGAAATACTTCAGACACAACCAAGTGTTGAACATCAATATCAGCACTTGTGCCTGGATCAACAAGAGACACAGATTGTGAGTTAGCCTTGTCAGATACAGCTTCCTGAGTTGGAGTTGATGGAGAAGAAGTGACTGGAGCAAATTCCTTGTCTTCTGAGATCAGAGATTCCTGATCCCCTTCCTTAGCTGCTTCCTCTTCATCATCTGAAACTGGCCTTTGTGCCCTCTGTTTCTTGTACTTCCTTGTTGATTTGGATTCCTTGGGAGTTTCAGGAACTGTCATTCGTCTAAGCCTCTTGAGAAGCCTAGAACCCCCAATTTCAGAATCCTTCTGAGAAATCTCTTTCTCAGCTTCAGATACAACAGGTTCTCTAGCAGGAACCGGTTCCTCAGAATCAGATTCATCGCTCAATGCAATCCTCCTTCTCTTTTGAGATGTTTGAGGAACATTCTTTGTCCTCGTTGGCTTGGAAGATGAAGATTTCACAGTAGGTGCTGAAGATGAAGGTCGAGCAGTCTGTGAAGTGGAGAGATAGGATTTGAGATATGTTCTGAGGGTAGGTTGAGTAGAATGAGAGGTAGGTACTGAGGTTGATGGATTTTGGGTGTTTGGAGTTGGTTGGACATCAGAGTAAACAGATCTATAAGTATCAGGATCAGCATTTACCAGGATCTGTTTTACAGACTTAGGAATCTGTAATGGTCTAACCACTTTTTTCTTAGTATCAGCATTTACCAGGTCATTAAAGTATCGTTGTGCAACCTTAAAAGGTGGGGTTTGAGTGCTGACTAAATGAGGTTCATCAGTACAATAAGTGTAAATAAGTTGACAGAATCTAGCAAAATAAACAACATCTCGATCCTCTGTCATCCTATCCCCAATAAAACCAATTAAAGCAGTTGCAAAATCAAAATGAGTTTGATTGATAATTGCATACCCGATGTGCTGAATCATAATTGGAATAACATCAAAATTCTAATATTTGTTCCCAAAAGCTTTGGTGATGCAATCAAAGAAGAAACTCCATTCTCTTCTGATATTAGCCCGTTTCAACTGTCCAAGTTTCGTCAGACTCTTTTCATATCCCAATTCAGCCATTAACTCCCGAAGGGCTGAGTCCTCTGGAATTGAGAAAGTACAATCTTCTGGAAGATGTAAAGCCCTGCGTACTGTACCAGGAGTGACTACAAAGGATGAATCACCCACTTGGAAGATAATATTGGGAGTTCCACGTTGACCACCATCATCAAAAAGTCCAGTCCTCCAAAACCTCAGAACTTGTTGGCTTGAAAAGAATTCAGGCTGTGTTAATGCATACCCAACCTCACTATGTGCAAGAAGATTTTGCACAAAGTGCAATTCAGATGGAGCTTCAGTGTGATCAAGAACTGCAGCATAGTTGTTGGGGACAAACTTAGCTCCATCAATGATTAAATCCTTAGGTGCCATGTGAAAAAAAAATGAGATTCAAGTATGCCTGTTAGGTGTTTGAGATAATGTCTGTATGAAAAACCAACGTGAGAAATAAAGAGAAAGAGAGTAAAAGTAAGGAGAGAGATAAAATATGAAGAAAATAAAAGATTAAAGAAATCTTCTCTCTATTGTACTTATACTCTGAACATAAATGTTACCGTTGGACACCTGTCAGACATGCAGTAATAACGGACAGTTACTGGGCTCGAGAAAACAGGAATCATTACTTACCCATTTGCCTAGTTTCAAGGAAAAACCGTTCCATTTATCAAGAGAAACAGTTTTAATTCAAAATTTAAACCGTTAGCACTGATTGAATTATTTTTCACTGCATCATTAATATTCTGAAAATACATCACATGAAAATGACCAAGATAAGTTAGATAAGTAAGTGCTGAAAATGAATCAGAACTTAATATAAAACAAAATTTATATGGTCATCAGAATATCAATCAGGATTTATCAACACAAGATAAAATAACTCAGAGACAAAATCTTGAAGTAAAAACAACTTTCATTAATATATCAAGACAATACATTTATGAAATGAAAATTACATCAATACTTATACAAGATTTTCCCTAAGCTTCTAAACCTAACATCAACAGCCTTAGTCCTAGCTAAGAAGCCTGACAAAGCTGATGATGAAGAAAAACAGGAAGAAGACGAGATTTAGTCATCTTCTTCTTCCTACTCTCGACAAACAGAATGGCGAGTCGGATGATTCGCTCTTGCTGGCGGAGATGATGAAGATGAAGTTCTCTTCGAACGGCCACCAGATCACGTTTGATAACCTCTGGAAATTGAATCCAGAGATTGTGAAGAATGTTGGTGATAGGGTATAGAGTTGGAATTCCATTCAAAAAGACATGAACAGTCTCATCACCATAATTGTAGAACCAGCCAAATTCAGCCATTTGTGATGATAAATGAAAAACGAGAGTGAGTTTGCGATAAAAGTGTGATGGGAAGGCTGATGTGAAGTGGTTGCTTATATAGGCAAGAGAATGCCAGGAGACGCAAAGAAATTGAATGCTGACAGGTAGAATTAATTCTACCTCATCTCCCTAGACTTTGAAAAAGAATAACATTCATTGGAAAGAGGAATCATGGTTTAAAACGCACAAGAAACAAGAAACAGTGGACTGTTCAAGGACGAATACCATTAATCCTAATCATAGTGACTATTAATCTTCCACTTCAACATATTCTAGTTCGAACTGAGACTGTTATCAAATTGTATTCACAGATAAGCCAAGTAAAGGATTAGACTGAGAAATCAGAACTTAGATAACAGTCATCAGAACATAATTTCTTAACTCGAAAAAAAATGCCCATCTTAGTAACTCCTCATACAAGTTCTGAGTTATAGACGTCAGAACTTAATCATCAGAACGTGTAACTAGAACTTGTCCTCAGAATTTGTGCAGTAATGACACAATGACTGTTTATCTAAAATAACATAGACCACCACATAAATTTTCATCATTCAGATGGAGTGATTAGTGTGTGCATTAAGCTAAATAACAGACAAAGAGTAAAGTCTGATTCACTTCAGTACATCTTAGAAATAAGGCATAACTAAAATTTTGCTAAAGAGATGTCATTGTCCTGAAACCTACTTATGAATGAGTTCATGCTTGAGTCCACCTCAACTGTTTTGTGCTAATTTTATGCATCTTTTGAAATTCTATTTTACAGTGGCTTCTCAGTGTAAGTGAGTCACGACTGTTTATCAGAGTATTTCTCCAGTAATCATAGAGTGTGAAAAGTCACCAAGAAAATATTTTGCTTTTCTAATGCATATCTACTTAATACCAGCAATGCACTTGGGTCGTCCCTTCCATATTTTTACTCTAGATCTCAAAGGAGTACCTGATTTTATTCTTTGATCTTTTTGCTTTTTCTTTTGATAAGTGAGGTTTATCAGCACTTAGTACATTCAACAGTTTTACTAGTATCAGAACTTAACAGATGAGTAGCATTATTCTAATTTGTGACTTAGTAATAAGATATACAAAGAAAACTTAACTAAGCTCAATTATTAGAATTTGCTAGTGTCATAGGGTTTCCACTGAAATAATTACTTCTTACATGGAATCGTTTGTTTATTGAAGACTACTAGGTTAGTATCTAGCACAGTTATCCTCATAGGATAGAATAGGTACTTGAACAGACATATCACTTATCAGAGTTTAGAAACATATATCAGACAACAGTCAGTACTTAAAGACATTTATCAATTAAGCACAGAACACACAATGAGATTAATTCTATAAATACTGAGCATAAAGTCTGATAACATAGAACAAGACTAAGCAGATTTAGAGAAAGAACCTGAAACCATTCCAAGTTCATTTACCAATCTTGTAAAAGTAGCTTCACACAGTGGTTTTGTGAAGATATCTGCTAGTTGTTGATCTGTGGGAACAAAATGCAATTCCACTGTACCTTCATCCACATGTTCCCTGATGAAGTGGTACCTGATGCTGATGTGCTTTGTCATTGAGTGTTGAACTGGATTACCTGTCATAGCAATAGCACTTTGATTATCACAGTAAATAGGGATTTTGAAATATGTTAACCCATAATCCAGTAACTGATTCTTCATCCAAAGAATCTGTGCACAACAGCTTCCTGCAGCAATATACTCTGCTTCTGCAGTTGATGTGGAAATTGACTTTTGTTTCTTGTTGTACCAAGAAACCAATCTGCCTCCAAGAAATTGGCAGCTTCCACTTGTGCTTTTCCTATCAATTTTGCAACCTGCAAAATCTGCATCTGAGTAACCTATTAGTTTAAAATCTGATTCTCTAGGATACCATAATCCCAGAGCAGCTGTTCCTTTAAGATACTTAAAGATTCTTTTTACAGCTGTTAAGTGAGGTTCTCTTGGATCTGCTTGAAATCTTGCACAAAGACAGGTAGCATACATGATATCAGGTCTACTAGCAGTTAGATAGAGTAGAGAGCCAATCATACCTCTGTAGTCAGTAATATCTACTGATTTACCGGTATCCTTATCCAGTTTTGTCGCAGTGGCCATTGGAGTGGATGCACTGGAACAATCTTGCATTCCAAATTTCTTCAGCAAGTTTCTGGTGTACTTGGTTTGACAAATAAAAGTGCCTTCCTCATTCTGCTTGACATGAAGGCCCAGAAAATAGCTAAGTTCCCCCATCATACTCATCTGATATCTTGACTGCATTAGTTTGGCAAACTTTTTGCAAAGTTTGTCATTTGTAGATCCAAAAATGATATCATCAACATAAATCTGGACCAGAAGTAAGTCCTTTCCATGGTTGAGGTAGAACAGTGTTTTGTCTATTGTCCCTCTGTTGAATCCACTTTCCAGAAGAAACTGAGCTAAAGTCTCATACCATGCTCTGGGAGCTTGCTTAAGTCCATAAAGTGCTTTATCAAGCCTGTAGACATAATCTGGATGTTTGGTATCTACAAAACCTGGAGGTTGTTCAACATATACCTCCTCCTCCAATTCTCCATTGAGAAAAGCACTTTTCACATCCATTTGAAAGACAGTAAACTTTTTGTGAGCAGCATAAGCTAAGAATATCCTTATGGCTTCTAACCTAGCAACTGGTGCAAATGTTTCATCATAATCAATTCCCTCCTGTTGAGAATATCCTTTTGCAACCAGCCTTGCCTTATTCCTTGTAATTATGCCATCACTGTCAGTTTTATTTCTGAATACCCACTTTGTACCAACAACAGATCTATTCTTTGGTCTTGGCACTAGGGTCCAGACTTTTTTTCTTTCAAATTCATTCAACTCTTCCTGCATTGCTTGCACCCAATCAGCATCTTGAAGAGCTTCTTCCACTTTCTTTGGCTCAGTCTGAGAGAGAAAAGAATTGTAAAGACATTCATTTGAAGTACCTGTTCTAGTTCTGACACCTGCATCAGGATTTCCAATTATCAAATCAGGTGTATGTGATTTTGTCCACTTCCTTGCAGATGGAAGGTTTTCTCTAGAACTGGATGCTCCCCCATGATCCATGTTATTTTCATTTTCATTTTCTGATGCTCCCCCTGAAACTATGCTCTCTGAGTTGGATTCTTCAGTATTTAGATTTTCAGCACTATCAGAACTTAGCTTGTCAGAACTTGGCGAATCAGAACTTGAAGAGCCAGATGCATGTTCTGATGTTTCTTGAGATGTGGTAGGATCTTGAGTATGCTCCCCCTGCATAGGTGTATCTTCCTTTGACGTAGTCTCCACAGTTTCAATAACATCAGAGTTTAATCCATCAGAGTTTACAGTATCAGGACTTAGACTGTCAGGATTTTTTGTATCAGAATTTGAGTCTTCATTTTCAAATCTCAGCTGATCATGGTCAATGAAATCTTCAAGACCGGTAATCTTTTTGTCATCAAAAGAGACATTGATAGATTCCATGACCACTTTTGTTCTCAAATTATAGACTCTGAAGGCTTTTGTGGAAAGTGGATATCCAACAAAGATTCCTTCATCAGCTTTTAGATCAAACTTTGATAGCTGTTCAGGATGAGTCTTGAGAACAAAACACTTGCATCCAAATACATGAAAATATTTCAGATTTGGCTTATTTTTCTTCACCATCTCATATGGTGTTTTTCCATGCTTGTTAATGAGTGTTGCATTTTGAGTAAAACAAGCAGTCTGCACAGCTTCAGCCCAGAAATAGGTTGGAAGCTTTGCTTCTTCAAGCATTGTACGTGCATCTTCAATGAGAGTTCTATTCTTCCTTTCAACAACTCCATTTTGCTGTGGAGTTCCAGGAGCAGAAAATTCCTGCTTTATTCCATGGCTTTTGCAGAACTCTTCCATTATCAAATTCTTGAACTCAGTGCCATTATCACTCCTTAAAACTTTCACATAATCTTTGACCATTTTATCCAGATGTTTGATATGATCAATCAAGGTTGATGCAGTTTCACTTTTTGTATGCAAGAAATAGACCCATGTGTATCTGGTGAACTCATCCACTATGACCAACGCATACTTCTTCTTTGCAATGGACATGACATTTACTGGACCAAATAGATCAACATGTAGTAGATGATAAGGCTCAAGAATTGATGATTCAGTCTTGCTCTTGAATGAAGATTTTCTTTGTTTGGCTTTCTGACATGAATCACAAAGACCATCAGGAGCAAATACTGTGTTTGGAAATCCTCTCACAAGATCTTTCTTGACCAGTTCATTTATATTGTTGAAATTTAAATGAGAGAGTTTCTTATGCCAATTCCAGCTTTCTTCAATTGATGCTCTACTCATCAGACAGATTGCAGAACCATCAGTACTTGTTGAAAGCTTAGCTTCATAAATGTTACCACGCCTGTATCCTTTTAGAACAACTTTGCCTTTAGATTTACTCACAATTTCACAGTGTTCTTCAAAGAAATCAACATGATAACCTCTGTCACAGATTTGACTTATACTCAGTAGGTTGTGTTTAAGTCCTGAGACTAGAGCTACTTGTTTAATTATGACATTTCCAAGATTGATATTGCCATATCCCAATGTTTTTCCAATGTTGCCATCTCCATAAGAAACACTTGGGCCAGCTTTCTCCACAAAGTCTGATAGTAGGGCCTTATTTCCAGTCATATGTCCTGAACATCCACTGTCCAGAACTAGAATATTTTTCCTGTTGCCCTGCAATCACAAAGACCACTAATTATTAATTTTAAGGACCCAGACTTGCTTGGATCCTTTGGCCTTATTAAGTTTATTAACATTTGCAGCGGATTTAGCATCAGAGTTTATGTTAACAATTTTCTTATCAGAACTTACACTATCAGACTTTGAATCAGAATTTACACTAGAAGGAACAATGAAAACTTTCTTCAAAAAAGGTTTTATTTGATAATAATCATAGTACAAGCTATGATATTCCTTACAAGTATAAATGGAATGCCATAAACTACCACAATGAAAACAAGGATTTTGTGGTTTGTATCTAACAGACTGACTCTTAACTCCTGACTTTGAAGGTAAGGAGTTAATATTCTTATTCTTCCTGCAAAAAGAAGCCAGATGGTTAGAACTTCCACAGTTATGACATGTTTTCCTAGAAGCATCAGGAACAGGTTTATAATTATTGCTTTTATTCACACCTTCCTTTCTATTCCTATTTTTCCTAGGTGATTTTACCTTGTTTGCATTCTTGACATCTTTCAGCTTATGCTTAAGCTGCTTCTTTGTCATTAAGCCTATGTTCACTTCAGCTGTCTTTTCCTGTTTCAGTTTGTCAGAAGTTAATTTCTTTGTAACTTCTGATTTTTCATTTTCAGACTTTACAGACTTTACAGTTACAAACTTAACAGGTTTTAACTTTGGCTTTTGCTTATCAACAGACTTAATTTCTTTAGTTCCTTTATCTTTCTTATCTTCTCCATAACCTAAGCCCTCTTTCCAGTTTCCACTACTTAGCAAATTTTGAGTTGTTTTGCCAGAGTTAGTCCAAGTCCTGATAATCTCTCTTTCCTTTTCTAACTCAGTTTTTAGAGATTCATTTAATTTTAGCACTTCATTCCTAACATAAAAAGCATCATCTCTATCCTTCTGAGTTTGATGGAACATTACTAACTCTTTTTCTAAGAAATCATTTCGTTTCTTAAATGCAAGATTTTCAGAAGTTAATCTTTCACATGTTAAAGTTTGATCTCTATAACTAACAAACATGGTTTTAAGATATCTTCTCAACTCATTAATATCATCAGTATGAAAAGCATAAGTAGTCTGAGGTACCTTTATTTCAGCAGCTTCAGAACTGCTCTCAGTACTTTCTTTATCAGCATTTGCCATCAATGCATAGTTTTCCTCACTTTCTGAGTCTGAGGTGTCTGTCCAGCTTTTCTGCTTTGTGACAAGAGCCTTGCCTTTGTCACCCTTTACCTTCTTGTAGTCAGGAGATATGTGGCCTTTCTCACCACAGTTATAGCATTTAACATTGGTGTAATTTCCTCTGTCAGACTTTCCTCCTCTGCCTTCAGATCTTCTGAAATTCTTCTTATCAGAACTTATGCCTTTCCTGGAAAACTTCTTTCCCTTCCTGAACTTCCTGTATGCAATCTTTGTGATTCCTTTCACCATAAGAGCACACAGCTTCATCATCTCCTCATCAGCATCAGTCTCAGGCAAGCTTTCAGAATCTGAGTCATCATCACTCTCAGAACTTGATGACTCAGTATCAGACTTTATGAAAAGAGCTTTACCCTTATCTTTCTTTGAGGAAGCTGCTTTGGGGAATTCTTCTTCAGCCTTAAGAGCAACTGTCCTTGACTTTCCTCCTTTCCTCTTGCTTCTTTGTTCCATCTCCAGCTCATGAGTCTTGAGCATTCCATAGATTTCGTCAAGAGTTATTTCATCAAGATTGTAGTTGTCTCTTATTGTCGTTGCCTTCAAATCCCAGCATTCAGGAAGAGCTAACAGGAACTTAAGGTTTGAATCTTCAAGATAATACTCTTTATCAACCAATGACAAATCATTCAAAAGTTTGACAAATCTATCATATAAATCATTCAATGACTCATTAGTCTTTGAGTCAAAGTGTTCATACTCTTGAGTGAGTATTGTCTTCCTGTTCTTCTTAATTGTGTCAGTTCCCTGACACCTTGTTTCCAGAGCATCCCATATTTCCTTAGCAGTCTTGCAGTTGATTACCCTGTTTGACATTACATTATCAATGGCACTATGCAGTAAGTGTCGTACCTTAGCATCCTTAGCAATTGATGCTATGTCTTCAGCAGTATAATCACTCTTCTCTTTTGGTACGGTCTTTGCTGCTTCACCTGCAACTGCAACAGCGAGCTTGGTTGGTTTGTGAGGGCCTTCCTTGATTCTATCAAGGTATTCTGGATCTGTTGCTTCCAGGAACATGGTCATCCTTACCTTCCATATGGGATATTCAGATGGTCTCAGTATGGGAACTCTGATGGTCTCATACCGACTCTGAATTTGTGTCTTTGGTGATTCCTCAGTTTTGGTAGGCTTAGTTGGAGTTTCTGTGTCTGACATGATTGTGTTTGGATCTTTAACTGTATGTATGTTAACAGATAGGCTCTGATACCAATTGTTAGGTCACACACACGATTAGTAAAAAATTTTTACACTGTAGAGGGGGTGAATACAGTGTATAGTACACTCAAATCGAACTTTAAGAACTTAAGTAACAGAAAACAAACTTTATTGAAATAATAAACTCTGTTATAGTATGGAACTGTTACCTCTCAGTGATGAACAAATATCACGAGAGCTGCTAGGGTTACAATGAATAATCTTCTCTAATAATGATAACACTTTTAGTGTAAACCCTATGTCTGTGTTTATATACTACACAGTTACAAGATAATCGCTAATTGATATGGAATATAATTCTGCTTCCTAAAATATATCAATCAGATATCTTTTCTTCCAAGTATCCCATTCTTTACAGAATTCCTTCTTCATGCATATCTCTTCTTATATTTATCTTGATCTTCTTTCCTTTAATCAGCTACTGTCCTTATCTGATTGTCCTTCAGCACTTAAGTTCTGATATTTATCTTCTGATGATTATCTCCTGATAACATAAGTACTGATATCCTTAAGTCCTGACTTCCAGTATAAGTACTGATCAACAGTTAAGTACTGATTTATCCTGTTCAAGTAAGATCTGAAAGCTAAACATAAAACATATTAGCCATGACATTATCAAATATATCTAACATGGTTAATTAAAAAGGAATGGGCTAAGGAAGGAATGGAATTTCTTCTTTGATTGCATCACAAAGGCATTCAACAACAAATCTTCAAATTTTGATGCCTTGCTCATTATGACACAACATATAGGGTACTCTCTAATTCATGGTTCACATTATGATTATGGTAGAGTAGTCTTGTATTTTATTGGTGATAGGATAAATGCTGATATAAATATAGTACATTATGCCAGATTCTGTCAGTTGATTTTTAATGTTTGTTTTTTTGATATCCCTATCCCCTCTAATCAAATAGTGTCAGTGTTTAAATTGACAATAAGGGCTTTTTCTAACTTAATTTCACAAGATGAAAAGCGGTTGAATTCAGCTCCTTTAAGGTTACCATTGGTTGCTAGAAACTTGATTTTAGCAAGTCTTCCTGAGACTTATGGTTTGCTTAACAGCCAGAGTGCTAAGCTACATGAAATTACCATTGGAAACCCCCCTGTAGCCACCCTAGCATAACAACCCAAAAACAAATCCAAACATAAACTCAATCACCAGAACAATCTCAAACAGAAGCCACCTCAGGTGTCTCCCAAAAGATACTTGTTGTAAAAAGAAAGAAAGAATTGGCTAAGAGAGCTACAAATCCTGTTGTAGCTAAGTCAAAAGATGAAGCATCTCAAGTTCCTCATTCTTCTAAACCTTCATATTTTGTCAAGAGGAACTTGTACTTGCTGGATTAGAATCAGATTCAGATGAGGAAAATGCTACCTTATCTTCCAGATTTCCAAACCTTTCATCTGATTCTTCTCCAAGACCAGTTATTCCATCAACTGAAAAATGCATAGTTGTTGATACTGGTGCAAGCCCAATACCAAGGAAAAGAAGATTGGTCAAAGTCTATTAGAATCAGCACTTGCTCAAGTCTAAATAAGAAATTGCTGAGGAGACACAGAGTACATCAAATCCAAATTCTGAGTTCCAGGCTACTGCAGAGGCACCTGTAGAACTGTTTAAATCTCCAGTCAAACAATATCATACGAGAGCAAGGGAAGTCTATCATGAGCAAGTAGAAGCTAGTGTCAGGAGGCTGCAAGGGAAAGGACTTTTCCCTGGATCAAGCACACAAGAACATATATCTCAAAGGGGTACAGTAGCTACATCTCCTGATCCAATCCCACAAGAACATGCACCTCAAAGTGGTACAACAGATATTGAAGAACAAGAGCCTCTGATTGAAACTACTCAGGAGTCTATCACTGCAATTATAGAGAAGAGTGCACAAGAACCTGGTTGTCAAAGTCATCCAGCAACTCCTGATTCTCTAGTTACACAAGAACCATTGCATCAAATTTACAATGAATGCCTTACTCTTGCTGCAGTGACTTATTATAGATGCTGAAGGCAGAATTCATTTGACTCAATTGTCTACTGATGTTTTATCAGTACTACCACTAAATGTCTGCACAAAAGCTGGATCTTCAGATTCACAAGGTATAAATACTGTTATTATTTTATCAGCATTTATTCTTGTTAGGAATATGTTGTGCACTTGATGATAAGCCAAACAAAACACCTTAGTAGATTTAACTTAGTGAATTTTGTAGCACCCGACAGATAATCAATTATAGTCCCGACGGATGATTCAATATAGTCCCAACGGATGACTAATTGATATCCATCGGGTGAGTAGCTTATGTAAAAATATGTCATGTAGCACATTTCTACAAACAACTTTGTATAGTTTCTGTAGTAGCTTATAAGTCATGGAGACTACTAGTAGATGTGCAGAATAGGTTGATTCGATATAAATATAAGATGTCTTGTAATTCTGCACAAATGAAATTGAGTCAAGTGATAAATGGCTACCCAACGGATGATTAACAAAGCTACCCAATGGATGATCAACAAGGTTACCCGACGGATAACAAGCATGTAACCGACAGATGATCAATTCAAATATTTGTTGACAGTGACAACACAGTCACATGTGTTGGGTGTTTTCAAAAGGAATGTGGGGCAGCCTGTTTAGCAGGAAAATGAGAATAAAGAAGCATTACCATTTTTATGCAAGCTATGAAGATTTTCAAAGATGCTGGAATAGAGTAATGAAGCAGTATAGAGTTAGACTTGATAGTTTTGTTTTATTATCTTGTCTTTTTTCTATCTAAACTTGGTGATATATCAACTAAGTGCAGCAAGTAGAACAACAACTAACAAGACTAAGAAAATACATTCTCAAGAGAAACATTTGTAAGCTGTATCCCTTAGCATTTATCTGCAAGTTTTAGTTGTTCATACTTGTAAGCAGTTGTGAGCTTATTTGAGCTACACAGGGTTCTCTCTCGATATATATATATATATATATATATATATATATATATATATATATGGTGGATACATTCCAATCCACTAGAAAGTTTTAAAGACTTATGTTTTTATTACTTGTGTTTTGATTTCTATAATTCTTTCATTCCGCACCTTGCAAATCAAACACTTATATATATTATTAGAACCATTTTTCTTAAATCTCAAAAAGAAGCCATAATTACATTCAACCCCCCTTTCTGTCATTCTTGTTTTATTGTCAGGGAATAAAAATTGGTATCAGAGCGAGCTCTTGAAGTACAAAGAGTTTAAAGATCACAACAAACAGCAAGATGAACAAGAAGGATGTTGGAGTGAAGATTCCATTTCTGGACAAAGACAATTAACACCACTGGAAGGTGAATATACACCTATGTTTTCTTTCTCAAGATGAGGCCTATGTGGATTGCGTAGAGAGAGGTCCTCATGTACCAATGAGAGTTGCAACAGGGAATGAACCATCTGTTCCCAAGCCTAGGCATGAATGGTCAGATCCTGATATTGAGCAAGTCAGGAAAGACAAGAAGGCCGTGAATATATTGTTCAATGGAGTTGATGGTGATATGTTTGATAACATCATTAACTGCAAAACAGCCAAGGAGGTTTGGGACACAATTCAGATTATCTGTGATGGTACTGAGCAAGTAAGGGAGAATAAGATGCAGCTGTTAATTCAGCAATATGAGCATTTTCATTGTGAAGATAGTGAGTCTATCAGTGACATTTTTATTAGGTTTAAAAAACTACTAAATGCTCTGAAGTTGCATGGAAAAGTCTATCAGACAAAAGACTCCAATCTCAAGTTCCTTAGATATCTTCCAAAGGAATGGAAACCAATGACAGTCTCACAAATAAACTCTCAGGATTACAAAGAGTTTACCCTGGAGAGACTGTATGGCATCCTGAAAACTTATGAGCTTGAAATAGAGCAAGATGAGAGGATGGAGAGAGGAAAGAAGGAAGGAGGGTCCATAGCACTGGTTGCTGAGTTAGAAAAAAAGAAAGAGGTGAAGGTAGAAGCTGTTGAGTCTACTTCAAAGGTCTGTGAAAACAAGGGCAAGGGGCTAGTAGCAGAAAATGAAGATTCTTTGAGCCAAGATAATATGGATGACATTGATGAACATCTTTCATTCCTTTCCAGAATATTTTCCAAGCTCAAGTTCAAGAAGAACTTTGGACCAGCTAATCCAAATAGAAATATGGTGGATAAATCAAAATTCAAATATTTCAAATATGGCTTGGCAGGGCACTTTGCCAGTGAGTGTAGAAAGTCAGATTCCAGCAAGAAGAAGTTTGAGCCTGTGGATTATAAACAGAAGTATTTTGAGTTGCTCAAACAAAAGGAAAGGGCTTTCATTACACTAGAAAATGACTGGGCAGCAGATGGTTTGGATGAGGATGAATATGTCAACTATGTTAATCTAGCCCTAATGGCCAAGTCTGATGAAACAGAGACAAGTTCTTCAAGTAATCAGGTAATCACCACTAACCTAGCATATTTATCTAAAGCTGAGTGTAATGATGCAACTAATAACATGTCCACATAATTATATCATTTGTGTGTTACTCTTAAGTCTCTCACTAAAGAAAATGCTAAAATCAAAGAAAACAATCTGTTTTTAAGTGAGAGGAACAATGTGCTAGAGTCTCGGTTTATTGAATTTGAATAATTGAGAATTGAGTGTAAAATTACTAAGGATGAATTAACTGAGTCCTTGAAGAAAGAGGAGATTTTGAAGAAACAGCTTGAACGAGAGCAGGAGGTGATTAAGGCATGGAAATCATCTGGAGATGTCTATGCTCAAATCACCAAAGTTCAAGGAATTGAGTCCTTCTGTGATGCAGCCTGGAAAAAGAGTAAAGAGAAGATGGAATCCATTTTG